>NC_085138.1:299451110-299822443 GCF_035046485.1 Aedes albopictus
CCCCGGCCAACAGCAATCGGAAAACAATCAACAACCACCCTCCCATAACTATCCCGAACCGCCACCTGGTTTGGATCGCATGATCCCGGGAACCGACTTAGAAAATGCAACCGATTTCAACATGGAACGCCAAGCCGACGGCGAGGTGTCCGATTCCGCATCGAACCCCAATCCGCGACCAGCTTATTCCGCGGTTCCACCCACACAACCGGATCACCATCACCGGGAAGAGGAAATCAGCGATCGGAATCTCTACCTAGTCCCAGGCGAGAGCGATACCCACCACAACCAGCAGCGGGTGATCCCCGGAGTCGAGGACGATCGACCGCCACAAAGCACCAGCGCCGGCAGTTATCCGACACAACATCCCCTGGACATTCCCATCAACGAACAGCAGCGAGAATTGGTTATGGATGGTGAAAACCCGCATGATCCACCGTCGCAACCGATTCCCGTCGAAATTAGTCGCGAGGAACCAATCGAAGGTGGTAACACGGATGATGAGAACCTGACAGTGACTGCCGGTCATCCGACAACCACAACAGCTGTCAGCATCGCAGAACCCGAATCAAACCCGTCCATGGAAACGCCCCGGAAGGATCCATCCAACACTTCCACGGCGGACGAAAGCGACAAGGATCGATCGATGTTCTACGGAAAGGGTAAACCACCGGCAAGGAGGGACGAAGACCCGCTGCGCCGGTCGAACAAGAGCAAGAGTTCTAGGGATCGCTACGATACGGAGGATTCGGATTACAGCGATCGCGATCGAAGAAGGAGAGAGCGGGAAGGTAGCAACGGCGTGGATCATCGAGACCGGAGACGAGGCGATCGGGAGAAAGAGAAAGACCGACGGAAGGATGGCGGGAGGGACCGGGATCGTGATCGCGATCGTGACAGGGATCGCGATTACGACTACCGCGATAAGGAGCGGAACAGGTACGTGTGTGACAAAACGGCAAAAGTTAGATGATTTACTGAACAGAATCTATTTTCCTTCCACAGATACGACCGCGATCGGGATCGCTACGGTAGAGGCAGCAAGTATGATCGCGACAGTCGTTACGAAACCGACGGATCAAAGTACGAAACCGAACGATCGACACGATATGACAAGGAAGGCGATGGCAGCAAGCGGTACATGTCCCGTGAGGAGTACTACCGCAAACGCGACGAACGGGAGCGAGGGGGAGGAGCTGGTGGTAGTGGTGCAGGTGGCGGTGAAGATCGCCGCTATCGCAAGGAGAAAGAACGCGACCGAGGTGATCGCTATCGAGATGAACGAAGAAAAGGTAATTTTATTACTGACAACAAACAAAATTATCATGAAAACCATAAAACAATTTAACAATTTCAATTCGCGTAGCAATCTTATAAAACTAGGAAGCATTATTCTAGTGCAATATTGTTGATACTTTTATCAAGAATCTCGGAGAATTCTTTGAAGAAATAGTTGACAAAAATCTTGGTGGGATATGTAGTGAAATTTTCGAAAACAAAATCCACTCACAGAAAAAGAAATTCATTTTGGAGTTTTGTGTTCAACTTCAAGAGTCACTTTCAAATAATTTCGATGATATTCTAGTGGTAGAACTTCTGTAGTCATATCTAAAGTTCTGCAGGATCGAAAACCTTTCATAAGAAAATCATTTCTAAGATTTCACCATCCTCCAAAACAAAAAAAAAAACAATTTCTAGAATGTACTAGGTATTCCCAGAAGAAAGCAAGAACCGGTTATTTGAGAGACCGAATTCTATAGTATGGTAGTACCCTACTACAGAATTGTCAGAATTATGGACATAAGTTGAGGAAAGGAATTCCTGTTTTAGAAAGTATAATTCTAGGAAAAAGTTGCGTTAAACGTTACACAGATTTTTTTTCTTATATATTCTATTCTCTCGCCAGATGACCGTTACCGCGATGGACCGAGCGACAAGCGTCGCGATCGTCACGATCGGCGCTACGATTACGAGGATTACCGTGGCGGAAGCCGAAATGGTAATGAACGGGATCGCGATCGTGATCGTGTTCGAGAAAGCCGGGAACGGGATGACCGCAAAGAACGAGACCGAAAGTATCCATCGTCCAACTATGGTGGAGCCCAGTATGGCGCTGCATCCGGATATTACGATCCGTACAGTTACTACACCCAGCATCAGCAGTACTACGAACAGTTGCGACGTACTAATCCTCAGGCGTATGCCGAATGGTATCGCACGTACTACAGCCAAATGCAGGCCGCTCAGATGCAGCGGGATCTGCTGACAAGTGATGGTCGCGAATCGGTGCATTCGGGGCGCAGCTCGGCCAACGATAAAGAACGGTAAGTTTGAAAGACAGGTCTGGAAGATGGTGTTAGATGTTGTCCCATATGCCTAGCGAGTGCGTGGTTTGAAAGTGTGGCTGTGTGAGTGCTTTAACACTGTTGTTCTGTTACATTTTTTTAGAATTTATCATGACAATGTCACAATTCGGTTGTGATAATTGTTATGCGTTTGAAAGACAGCTGACTTTTTTATTTGTTAATATAATTTTCTGTGAAGGCACCATCATTCTTTCCAATTGAACCTCTCTGTTTTTCTCTAACAAAACATCCGCCTGTCATACCCTTCTATTGGATCCAAACAGCGATGATTGCCAGCGTTTCGACTTTGAGTAAAGTTTGAACGACTTTTATCGTTATTGCGATTACCAATTGGGATCTCATTAACTCTCCTTCACTTCATTATCATATTTCTTTCCTCTGGAGCGGCTGAACATCATTGGTCATCTTGTTGTGGTCACTTCTATCGCTTTAGGCTGCGGCCAGAGTGGATGCGTCACGCGGCGCGACGCGGTGCGGCGCGTTTTTGACGCGGTTTCCAACGCGGCTTGATAGCCAGAGTGAACGCGGTGCAACGCGTCTGTTCGTAAAGTAAACTGAAAAGTTTTCATAATTTCCGTCACCTTTGCACATGAGTACATGTTATCTGATGAAAAATTTCCAAGAGATATGTGATTATTGTGCTCAACCTAAAATTAAAAATAAATCATTTATCTAAATTTACCCTCAAATGCTATTTACTTCAGATGGTTCAGAAGAGATATACATTTGGGACAATGGTGATTCCCTAACCTCAAATCTACCCGTCCTACAGGTACAAATTTTGAAATTTTATGAACAAGTGAGCTTGTAGTCAGAGTTACCAGAGGGTTGTATACGTGAAAAATGGCGCCCCTTGGTTTATTTTTCAACAGCAAGACAATAGAACAAGTTTGTTAACTCAAAAATAGTGTATTTTTTATTTGAAAGTATTTTTTAAGCTTACACCCTAGCAGAATACTTTGAGATAGTAAAATAAACGAGAAAGGTATCAACCCTTTTTGTGCATGAAACATGGGTAGTGCTAATGTGAAAGCTCTGCTTGTAATGGGTGTAGAATGACAGAGATTTCGATTATTTCCGTTAAGTCTTTAGTCATAAATTTGAAGAAATTGCTGATTTTGTTTCGCATAATAGGTGAAAAGTGAGTTTACGAGACGCCACCGTATAATAAACATGTGGTATTATTCATGTTAATATTTTTTATATTCACATTTGAATACATTTGAAAAAACAATTTCGTAAAATTAACGTCATTGTTTGGTAAAAACGGACGAAATCCACAAAAATACAAAATTCTCCGCGCGAACCGCGTGACTTCCGCATCAAAAACAGTGCATGCACTGTTTTGTCGTGCGTCGCGCGGCTAAACGCTTTCCGCTTCGCATCGTTCCGCGCGCACTCTGGCATGTTATGATTGTTTTCCTTGTATTCCAATGAACGGAGTTCTACCGCGCGTCGACGCGCGACCTGTCAAATGCCGCATTGCACCGCGCCGCGCCGCGTGACGCGTCCACTCTGGCCGGCACCTTAGACATTTTGGTTCGAAATTATTACCAAGGAAGAGCACTTATGGGTTTATCGACGAGCAGCGCTGTAATTAATTGGAGTTTGAAAAAAGATTAACCAATATTCGTTTCTATGTGTTCTATAACATAAGACTATAAGTTCGCAAGAATGAACGTCGAGGAAAAAAATGGTATTATCAAATATTAGGGAAGTGGAACCATCTCGGTAGGGGTCCTATGTTGAGCACTTTTTCTGTTATAATTCAGCCAATTCTGAACAAATTGACACTATATTTGGAACGCGATGAGATACTTATACGTATCTAGCCATGTGCAAAATTTCAAGTCGATTGGTTTGGAATTGAATGAGTTATAGCGAAGAGTGCCCAAAATACCGGCTGCTGCCCAAGTGGTTCGCTACCCTATGTGTATCAAACGCAAGACAAGAAGTTTTTTAACAATGTACACATCTTTCGTTAACTGAACCTTTAAAAAACGTATTTCAGTTTCCTTATATAATGCACAATGATTAATGAAATCCAGCAAGTCGTTTAGTTGTTTTTACACCGCGCTCGCGCTGTATACGAAAAGCGAGGTTTTTTGGTAGTGTTGTACTTTTTACAACAGCGCGCGTGCTGAAGGGTTAAGGGGGGGATATTACATTATAGCTACTGAAAATTATAAGCAAACATTAAATGATCCGTTGTTGATCAATCCTTATGAAACGTAGTTTGGTATTCGTCGACAGACGACGACTTTCAGTAGCCATCCTGCTTTTGATCCTTTTGCCTTTTGAGCTTGTTTGTCTTCTTATAGATATTCCACCGTTGAGAATACGGACTTACGGTTTTAGCTATGCTTACTAAATATAATGGATTATATGAAGCACTTGCCTAAGGATTCATTTTCCAAATGTTTGAACATTCTTGATCTTTTGTTGGTGATTGTAATCACAAGGAAAATGTTTCACCGTTTCCTATATTTCAAAAGGGCGCAACTACTTTTGAAACCAATGTCTTCTAACAAAGTTGAGAATTGTAATTCATTTTGCAATTCCGCCTTACCATTAGAAAAAAGATCGATTTTATGCTTAATGCTGATGAATTCTAAATGGGTTGAATTTTTAACTGTTGGTGCTGGTATATGCTTTCAAGTATTGTATGAATATTCAACTGATACTAAACGTAAAAATGGTTACTCTCATCTTCACGAAAAAAAATGGATTAGCTCAACAAACCAACTTGTAAATCGTGTGCGTCAATGCCTTTCCGTTTCCCGCCTCCGTCCCATGCAATTGAAAACAAAGAAAATCGTCCCTGCCTCTCACCCCGGCCCTGTTCTTCTCTGTTTAGGTTTAATCGCACGACACCGTTTCTCCATCAGCCCGGCATGTATAATCCGGAAGACTATCATCGTCATTTTAATAATCAATCGCAACCATCCGCCATGCTCGACCAGAGCTTCCTCAGTGAAGTGTCCGGTCAGCCGACGTCACTGCCAATGTACCACCATCAGCAAGCGATGGCCACATTCCAACAGCAACAGCAGCAACAACAGCAACGGGCCACTCCTCTGGTCATGGATAGATCGTACCACACTGATAGTGGATATTACCAGCCAAGGTGCTTTTACAGTTTTTATTTTACTTCAGTTAATCATTTCTTACCTTCATTTTTACCCTGCTTCTTCTACCTTCAAATCATCATACACAGATTTTGCTTGCTCTCTTCAGTTGCCTTTTACACTATTATTTGCTGCACCCTTCTAACAGATTACCCCACTCTTCTGCATGGCTGTACTCTGTTATAGTAGATTAGTAGTCGGCTAAGATACTAACACTAATCCGGGCTATTCGAGACGGCTTCAATGTCGGGTTTCTCAACTAATTTAAAAAAGCGAATTACAATTCTAATGGGATGTGGGAAACCCACGGTTTCTTCCATTGATCGATTCTACCCGCTGTTGCTCTCAGGTTGGACAATACCGATGGATCGCTGCGTCAGGAACCGAGTACCATGGCAATGATGGAACCGGAACGACTAACTCCACGTAAATTCCCGGAAATACATCCGATCGTGAGCGTATCTTGCGGGTTGTTGGTGACAGCGAAAAATCGTCTGACCATTAACGGCACCACCGACTTGGTGAAGATTTGGAGTTTAGGTGGGTTATTAGCAAAAGTTATGAATGTTTAGATCTGTATAACGACAAGTAAACCAACTTACTTCAGGAACCAACGAACCAACGCGGAAACTGTTCCAGTCCTATCCTGGTCCCTTGGTCAAGGACAAGACTCACAAAAAGTCGGTAATCGAGTTCTGCGAAGAGCAACTTCGGAACGGTCCCATGCCCGGACTTGGGCAAGCCGTTATGAAGTCACGTGGCAATTCGCTCAACAGCCTACACTCGTTGAGCTCGAATGTCAACCGTGGTTCCTACACGCTCCTGTGGAATTACATCATTCTACTGCTGAGACAAAATGGGGTAAGTTGATTGGACACTTGAATTTCTTTTATTACATATTTGCGTGAATGACATTTCCAACATTGATCAATATAAATTATTCTTCTTCCGACAGACCTTCGTGGGAACCGATATTTCCGAGCTCTTGATGCAAAACAAGGTGGAATTTCCTTTCGATTCGCACCAGGCGAGCGTTCGGTCAGCAAATGTGAGCGGACGTAATTCTTCGCTATCGAACGTGGATCGTACCGCACGGGAACACCACGGAGATGGTCATGGAGATGAAGACACCGCTGAGCAGTCAGAAAATGCAGATGCATCCGTTGAACCCGAACAGCATTCGGTTGAGGTAAAGACGGAACAGCTTAGTGAATTGGAGATCACCGACAAGTTTAGGAATTACCTTATCTACGGAAACATAAGCGATGCACTGGAATGGGCTACGGAGAACAACCTCTGGGGACACGCATTGTTTTTGGCGTCGAAAGTTGACTCACGGCAGCATGCCAACGTGATGATGAAGTTTGCCAACAAGCTGACTTTGAACGACCCGTTGCAAACGCTGTATCAGTTGCTCAGTGGACGCACTCCTTCGGCTGTGACTTGCGTGCTGGATGAAAAGTGGGGCGATTGGCGGCCACATTTGGCCATGCTAATGTCCAACAGCTCCGCCAAACCGGAACTGATCAAAAAGTCGATAACTACGCTGGGTGATTCGCTATACAATCGCGGTGATTTGTATGCGGCTCACTTCTGCTATTTGCTGTCGGATGTCAGCTTCGGAAAGTTCTCCGACGTAAAACCGGAATGTGGTTCCACCATGAACGCAAACACGGTAGTGAGGTTAATCTTGCTTGGCTCCACTCATCTGCAGCGCAGTTTCAAGGAGTTCTGTACGAATGAAGCTATAATGATGACCGAGATCTACGAGTATGCCCGTTCGTTGAACGAAGACCGGTACTCCATCACAGAGCTACAGGTAGGTTTGGAGAACAGCCCAGAGATGGAAGAAAGCGTCTCACTTTATATTTTCTATTGCAGTTCTACAAGTATCTATTGGCATGCCGTATGCTGGACCATGGTATGCAACTTAAATGCTTGCTGTACATGGAACAAATCGCCGAGCAGATACAGCAGGATCCTTATCGATTCGATTCTGAATTCATCAAAAAGGTAGGATATCTGTTTAGATTTTTCTTTAACCATGAACTTAATAACAATTTTTTGAAAATTTCTTCAAGGTTTATACACTTGGTGATCGTCTGAAATTTTACGATCCAGTGTTGGAGAAGGCATTGGACGAATCCGTGGATAACAACGGCCAAGGAAACATCTACACAAACGTCGAAGACCCGGCTTGGATACAGCGGTTAAGTGCAATATTAGCAAACTATAATGTAAGCTTATGAGTTACGTCTACCCTTAACATACTAGTTCTAATAAAGTTAACTATTGTTCCACAGGTTGCCAGTGCTTCCAACTATGTTACCGAAACATCATACGAAGGGATTGCCGATTACAGTAACTACAATAACTATTCCGAATACAGTGGCGGTGATCAATCGACCCAACAGCAATCGCAATCTGATAATCAGCAACCGGAGTCAGCTGTAAGCATGGACTCAACCGAAATTAACAAAGAATTCACTGAAATCAATCAACAGCTTGGTCGTTTGAACCTGCAGTACGTGGAAGGTTACGATCCGAATCAACAACAGCAAACGCCCACGCATCAATACGACCATCAGATGGCAGCACCGAGCTATGATCAAGGATACGATTCGATCAACCAATCATCCTTACAGGATGAGTCTCACTTGCAGCAGCAACAACAGCAACAGCAGCAACAAGCACCTCAAGATCAACACCAGCAACAACACCCGTCGTACCCTTATTCCTATGACGCCTCTTCCGGTCAACCCAGCATGTTCACTCCCGCACCAGTGGCTGGCAACGAAATTCAACAGCCAAGCCCCTACGACTATTGGAACCCCAATGCCGAGGTAAGTTTGACAACAATTTTGACTTTTTACCTTTTTAGTGGTGGCCCTACAGTTAGGATCTGTTGTTCAGGATCATTTTGAGTTCCCCTATCTCCCTTATTGTACGATGAAACGGACATTGGGAGCTCCTTAGTATCATTGTCTGGCTAATAGATTGATGAAATATTGGACATTTGGCACTAGTTTGTACTAAGCGGATCAGCGAATTGATTTTCCAACCATCGCGCAACAATAATGACATTAGTCGTATGAATAAAAAGTGGCGTACTTTTACTACTCGTAAGGGTTTACAAAATTGTTGGTATGATTGAAACAAGTTTTCGAATAGGTTTGTCGTGTTTACTTCTTTCGAACATGAGCTTTTACTACATGTTCTCTTCTACACAGAGAACTGGTAAAATAAATATTTTTCCCGTAATGCTGACGATTTTTACTGAAAGCTTGTGGTTCCGTGAAGTAGTTGAAGATTTCTCCGGATAATTATTCTAAAAGCAGTGCTAGAGCGACTAGCTTGCTCTAGGGACGAGGGCTCCTAGATCAAGCAGATAATTCCGGTAATCCGTTGATTCCGATGAGTTGACACAAATTTCATGTAAACACAAATGAATCTGGAAGGTCAAATCCAGCTAGAAATTCTTTCACAACGATTTCTCCAGAAATTCCGTCAGTGTTTCTTTCTGGAGCTTCTGGAGGAATATCTCTTGGAATGCCTTCTCATATTGTTTCAGAAGGCATACATTCTAAAATTGCTCCTTGAGAATCCTCTAGAATTCGGGAATTCGACAGATTTCTCCTAGATACGTTTGCTCCGTATTTTCGTCCAGACGTTTTCTCCCAGGGTCCCTTGCGGTATTTTTTTCTGATTTTTTTCTGAGTTCCGTCTGCGTTTTACCCAAAGAAATTTTCGTAGGATTTCTCCCCCCAGGATATTTCTTAGATATTGTCGCGAATTTTTTCCTACAGTTTCGCGATTTCTCTGGAATAATTTCCGCGATTACTTTCGGTGTTCTTCTTGGGATTTCCCCAGGAGATGATATTCCCGGAATTTCTTCCATACTTTCTATTTACAAGAATTATTTGCTAAAAGGATTTCTTCAGTAGTTTTTCACGAAATTTCTCCCAAAGTTTCTCAGGTAATTTCTTCAAAAAAAATCCGTGAGTTCTCTCGGGATTTCTACAGCAGTTCCTCATTGAGGAATTTCTCTTAGAATATTCCTTCCGGTGTTACTTTTTTCTTTTCTGGATTTATCCTGGACATTCTCTTAAGATTTCTTCCGGAGTTCCTTTTGAGTTTTCTGCAGGAATACTGCCCCCACTCGCAAAACAGTCCCATATGAATAGGAAACCCAGCAATGATGGGACTGTTGTGCGAGTGGCGGCAGAATAGCTCCTGGTATTCCTCATAAGAAATTAACCAGCCACGGGCTAAAAATCTCTCTAATAAAGACACCTAAACCTGATATTCTTCATGGTAGTAGTTCACAGGATTTCTTGTAGTAAACCTCCTTGTAGGAACTAGGTGTCGTGATTAGTAATTGATTAGAAAATGTTGAGCGTGCTTTCGTCCAGTACTAGAATGGACAATGATGATAATGATGATTTGGCTGACAACCACGCGTGCACGGCGTGCGCTTGGAAGTCGGCCTCATGAATGAATGAAATGAGTGGAAACGACAGAGGTCAGAAAGAGAAAGGCTATCAACCGCTAACCGGCCGATGACGAAGCCCAATGATAACCGAAGTGTGCGTGCGTGTTTAGAATGGGCAGAGCGAGGGAGTGAGTAACTGGATTAGGAATAATACCAAACGTGTGTGTGAGAGCAAGACAGCCAAATATTGGAAAAGTGGTCTGGAGAAAAAATGTATGATGATGGGTTTTCATTCTGTTGACGACGTTTGCGGGAAATAGACGCGTGTGAAGATTTTTTATGTAATTCGGTCGAAACTAATTGTTGAGTATACTACATGGCGTGGCTCGGTAGGGATTCGTAGTTATTTGAATAGTGGACTCGTGGAGTGAATGAAGGAATCATGCAAAATTATTGAAAAACGGAATTTGTTTGGTGAGGGGGAACTAGTAGCGTTGGAATGATGCACAAGACGAAGTGTTTTCAAGAAATGAATATGTGCAGTGTATCTACGATCGAATAAAATTGAAAAATATTAAGGCAGGACGAGTGGGTACCTGGCCTAAAAGCGCAGAACGAGTGGGTATCTGTCGCTTCAATATAATAAAACGGCTGGACGAGTGGGTACCTAGCCATAAAAAAACAGCACAGAACGAGTGGGTATCTGTTGCTTCTAGATCGTAGAAAAAGGCAGGACGAGTGGGTACCTAGCCATAAAAGCACAGAACGAGTGGGTATAACTTGATGATCATATATGGAAAAAGGCAGGACGAGTGGGTACCTGGCCTCGATAAGAGCACCAAACGAGTGCTGGAAAACACATGTGAAAATGAAAATGGCTAAAAGAGTGAATACCTTGCCCTAGACCTTGCCTTATTAAAAATAAATTGTCATTTTAAGAAAAGAGAAACATACTTGGAAATGTTGAATATGGATTTAAATGGTGAACGCTGACACAGATAAATGGACGCTGGCCACATCCATTACTGTGTGAAGAAGCTTTAAAGTTTAAATTTGAAAGGCAAAAGAGTAAGAAGTTCTATGATGATTTGTTTCAAATTAAAATTGGTTGGGATGGAGATATAATTTGAATTGGATTGGAATTGAAAAGGATTTGAATTGTTCTGATTGAACTAGATTTGAATCGGATTTGGATTGAACTTTGATTGGATTTGGATTGATTTTGGGTTGGATTTAGATGCTACTTCGATTTGATAATCGATTTTTATAGTATTTGGATTCGATTTGGATTGGATTTAGATTGGTTTCAAATTAGAAAGGAATTTAAATTGGATTTGGATTAGATTTGGATTTGGATTGGTTTTGGATTGGATTTGGATTGGATTTAGATGTAATTGGATTGGATTGAATATGGATTGGATTTGGATTGAATTGGGTTTGGATTGGATTAGGATTGGATTTGGATTGGATTTGGATTGGATTTGGATTGGATTTGAATTGAATTTTGATTGGATTTGGATCATATTTATGTGGAATTTCATTAAGATTGGAATGGATGTGGATTGGATTTGGATTGGATTTGGATTGGATTTGGATTGGATTTGGATTGGATTTGGATTGGATTTGAATTGAATTTTGATTGGATTTGGACAGAGGCGACGCGTGGTCTAATAGGGGACCTGTTCAACATTGAGGATAAATTCAAAATTGGAATTTGGTACATTTATGTTAAAGAACAGGTATAAGAGATGAGAATTACATATTATATGCATTCCAAAACTGAAAGTGCGCACCACTTTTCTTCTGAATAATCGTAGATTTGTTGGAGCCAAAACAAATTCGTGGCCGTTTGATTACAGACGTCAGTCGTTTAAGTTTAACATGGTACATACTTGGAGTTTGGGTTTATTTCCCATTCCACTACTGGAAGAAAGCTTTCGTCAAACAACAAATCCTTCACATGGCCACCATGTTGTGGTGCTTGAATGTCCGTCTGACATGATTAACGAATCATGCAATAAAACTACTTTTCCAGATAGTGAGAAAGATTCTGAAATGGACCTTAATCAATCTAATCCTTACGATCATCTGAATTAATTTGGTTCAATGTTAAAGCCGATTCATATAAGTTTTAGGATGAATATGGGAGCGTGAGATTACTGATGGCACACATACCCTATGTTGACCAACACAAACCAGCCCGACTAGGAAAAGTTTAATAAGAATTGCATTTTGACACTGAATAATGTACGCAATAAACGCCAAATGAAAGCACATTCAGGTTCAGTAGCAAGTAGGTACGCATGGTTGGGTGGTGCGCAAGCCACGCGCATTGAAAGTATGCAATGATGACGGTGAGAAAGTCTCTCTTTTTTCTTCGTTTTTTCTCTCTCGTTCAAGCCGGTGGGTTGAACACGATGAGAGACACCGACGCCAAGCTGCATGCAAGTTAACCGCGCTTTTTGGCGCAACACGGTTAGAGTGGCTCACACAGCGGTATGTTGGTTTAGCAAAAATGATTCTGCTAGAATTTAGTTGTAATCATAGAGCACTTTTTGATTTTGGGATAAGAACCTTACGACATTCACGTAATTAAACTATTTTCTACTGAAATCCGTTTTCTGCGGAAATATTGTCATGTGCGATTTGAATGAGTTTAAACTCAATCCTATGCGAATCATTTTTAGCGTCAAACAAAAACGCTCACGAGAGACTCCCAGCATGTGATAGCAAACGTTGTTCAAATTCTCCTGTAGAACGGGTTGATCTCACACATTTACACCTCCAGCCGTATACGAACATCCGACCTATTGCAGTGTGTTGGGGCGTTCATATATGGGAGCTTGTTCAACAGAAAAAGTTGAACTACGGTGCGGCGGTGTGCTTGTTTTGATTCTCAGCCGTTTCACGGTGGGTAGTTGGGCGACTGTCTTATAGTGGTGGGATGGGTGGTACGCACCAGATTTGTTGTTCTAACGGAGATGCAATGTATTGAAGTCTTGTAAAAACATTTTTTTTTTAGTTTCTGTGTCAATATAACATTAAATCCATATCATTTAGGTTAAATTAAAATGACAAAGACTGGGATGGTGAAACAATTCCTATTTATTTTCTTCCAAGTCGAATACCTGTGCAATGAACCGGTTGAACACGCCGACGAGACGCCTCTGGATTTGGATCATATTTATGTGGAATTTCATTAAGATTGGAATGGATGTGGATTGGATTTGGATTGGATTTGGATTGGATTTGGATTGGATTTGGATTGGATTTGGATTGGATTTGGATTGGATTTGGATTGGATTTGGATTGGATTTGAATTGGATGTGGATTGGATTTGGATTTGATTTGAATTGAATTTGGATTGGATTTGGATTGAATATGGATTGAATTTGGATTGGATTTGGATTGGATTTGGATTGGATTTGGATTGAATTGGGTTTGGATTGGATTTGGATTGGATTTGGATTGGTTTTGGATTGGATTTGGATTGGATTTGAATTGGATTTGGATTGGTTTTGGATTGGATTTCGATTGGATTGGTATTATATTTGGATTGGATTTGAATTGAATTTTGATTGGATTTGGATTATATTTGATGGAATTGTATTAGGATGGAATTGGATTTAGATTGAATTAGGATCATATATGGATTAAGTTTGGATTTGGATTGGATTTGGATTGGATTTGGATTGGATTTGGATTGGATTTGGATTGGATTTGGATTGGATTTGGATTGGATTTGGATTGGATTTGGATTGGATTTGGATTGGATTTGGATTGGATTTGGATTAGATTTGGATTCGATTTGGATTGGATTTGGATTGGATTTGGATTGGATTTGGATTGGATTTGGATTGGATTTGGATTGGATTTGGATTGGATTTAGATTGGATTTGGATTGGATTTGGATTGGATTTGGATTGGATTGGATTTGGATTGGATTTGGATTGGATTGGATTTGGATTGGATTTGGATTGGATTTGGATTGGATTTGGATTGGATTTGGATTGGATTTGGATTGGATTTGGATTGGATTTGGATTGGATTTGGATTGGATTTGGATTAGATTTGGATTGGATTTGGATTGGATTTGGATTGGATTTGGATTGGATTTGGATTGGATTTGGATTGGATTTGGATTGGATTTGGATTGGATTTGGATTGGATTTGGATTGGATTTGGATTGGATTTGGATTGGATTTGGATTGGATTTGGATTGGATTTGGATTGGATTTGGATTGGATTTGGATTGGATTTGGATTGGATTTGGATTGGATTTGGATTGGATTTGGATTGGATTTGGATTGGATTTGGATTGGATTTGGATTGGATTTGGATTGGATTTGGATTGGATTTGGATTGGATTTGGATTGGATTTGGATTGGATTTGGATTGGATTTGGATTGGATTTGGATTGGATTTGGATTGGATTTGGATTGGATTTGGATTGGATTTGGATTGGATTTGGATTGGATTTGGATTGGATTTGGATTAGATTTGGATTCGATTTGGATTCGATTTGGATTGGATTTGGATTGGATTTGGATTGGATTTGGATTGGATTTGGATTAGATTTGGATTGGATTTGGATTGGATTTGGATTGGATTTGGATTGGATTTGGATTGGATTTGGATTGGATTTGGATTGGATTTGGATTGGATTTGGATTGGATTTGGATTGGATTTGGATTGGATTTGGATTGGATTTGGATTGGATTTGGATTGGATTTGGATTGGATTTGGATTGGATTTGGATTGGATTTAGATTGGATTTGGATTGGGTTTGGATTGGATTTGGATTGGATTTGGATTTGATTTGGATTGGGTTTGGATGGGATTTGGATAGATTTTGGATTGGATTTGGATTGTATTTAGATAGAATTTTATGTAGATGGAATAGGATTTGGATCAGATATGGATTTGAATTGAATTTGGATTTGGATTGGATTTGAATTAGATTAGGATTTGGATTGGAGTTAGATTAGATTTGGATTGGATTTAGGTTCGGATTAGATTCTGATTGGATTTAGATGAGATTGGATTTGAATTGGTTTGAATAGAATTAGGGGAGGATTGGAATGAATTTGAATTCTGTGTTTGATTGGATTAGATTAGAAATGGATTTCGATAGGATATTTATTAAGTTCTTATTGGATTTGGATTAAATATTCAATACATTTGGACTGAATTTAGATTGGATTTGGATTGCATGTGGATTGGAATTCGATTGGATTGAAGTTTGTATTAAAATGGACTGGATTTGGATAAAATTTCTATTGAAAATTAATTAAATTTGAGAAGATTTGCATTGGTTTTGCATTAGATTTAGGTTAAATGGCTTAAGGCAAAATTAAATAATTTCGGAAATGGTGTAAATCAGAGCAAAACTGGCAAAGAGACGTATTACTAAAAGTTTCCAAAGAGTAGAGAAGGGAAAGGATGTAGGAACTAGGTGTCGTGATTAGTAATTGATTAGAAAATGTTGAGCGTGCTTTCGTCCAGTACTAGAATGGACAATGATGATAATGATGATTTGGCTGACAACCACGCGTGCACGGCGTGCGCTTGGAAGTCGGCCTCATGAATGAATGAAATGAGTGGAAACGACAGAGGTCAGAAAGAGAAAGGCTATCAACCGCTAACCGGCCGATGACGAAGCCCAATGATAACCGAAGTGTGCGTGCGTGTTTAGAATGGGCAGAGCGAGGGAGTGAGTAACTGGATTAGGAATAATACCAAACGTGTGTGTGAGAGCAAGACAGCCAAATATTGGAAAAGTGGTCTGGAGAAAAAATGTATGATGATGGGTTTTCATTCTGTTGACGACGTTTGCGGGAAATAGACGCGTGTGAAGATTTTTTATGTAATTCGGTCGAAACTAATTGTTGAGTATACTACACTCCTGAGATTATTTTTTAGAGAATCGCTGTGCATGTTATTTGGCGAATTTCTTGCAAGATGCTTGATAAATTTCTGGGATTGATTCACCGCCGTAGGTACTACACTATAAGCGAGCATTTCTCACTTATCACAATATCTAAAATTAAGCCAAATGTCCACTATGTTAACTATCTATAACCAGAATACTTTCATGTTTCCATCTCGTTCTGTCCGAAACTCGCAAACACTGTAGTGACATCCTTTAGAAAAAAATGCGCGCTAGCCCTCTTACATAATATCCCCCATCTTCCAACATTTGGAATGCAGCCGGGTTCGAAACGAGTCGCGTCCGCGTCCACTAGACAGCAGCAGGGTGCATCCCCTGCGCGCTCGGGTTTAACCACCACCGCCGAAACCATACCCGAGTACGAAGAAAGATCGCTAGATACACCCTACTCCTCGTCACCAGTACCGCCCGGACGAAACGACGGTTCGCACCCAGCTGCGCCATCGTCGACTTCTTCTCAACCGCCGCCGCCGCAACCACCATCTACTGCTACATCTAGTAGAGACTACGACGGCGGTTTGGCTGCGGGGGGCGGTGCTGGTCTCAACTACGTAAGTAGCAGCGATAGCAGCTCTCCGCTATCGGAAACATACCGTCCTGCTAACGAGTGTCGCGTAAAGTCAGCCAATGCCGCCACTGCTGCCTCCTCTGGCGTCACTGCAGCCGCAATCGCTAGTCGCAAGCATTCCCTTAGTCAGAAAACGTGCTTTAAGCAGGTGCAATTTCACCTTAACAATATTGCTCTCTCCGCTCCTTTGCTCAAGAATAAGTTCGGCGTCAATAACAGATTGTGCACAGCCGCAACAAGCGCTGTTACTAACACTACAGCTTCCAGTACGGCTACCAGTACTCAGGCGAGACTGCTAAATCAGATACCCATCTTGAGAAATGTCCGAAAAACGAGAAAGAAACGTAAGAAAGTCAAGCCTTCGGAGGCCGCCCGAGAGGAATCCCACCAGAAGGAGGTTGTCGCAAATCTACCACCCTCCAAGGCGTTCCTCTATTCGTGTTTGAACAAGTCTTCGGGAATCCCCGATTTGAAAGACATTGTCTACAACGGAACGTACCCCATTGATCAACCGTTGTGTAGTCGGTTCAAAACGTGCAGTTTTAGTCTCAGTAGTACCGATACCGATTTGGACAGTGCCCGGGAATTTGAGGCACGGATTAGACAAATTCAGGCGGAAACGACAGCGGACCATCTGCTGCGCAAGAGAAGCACCGGCGGGGGAAATTACGTTAAGACGTTTGCAATAGATGAACCCATATAGGGGGAATGTGGATTTTAGCTTTCTAGCACACGTTAGGTGTGATGGTGAAGCTTCCGCTTGACTAGGATTATTAGACAGTTACATGCATAAAAGGCATAAACGATTGCTTAGCTTATCTTAACGTTAACACCTATCAATTGGTTTATAAACTAATCTAATGAAGATAATTTTAACTTTTGCCAATTTTTTATGAATTCATATCAATCCACTCAGTTTTTCAGTGCTGTAGAAAATTTTACCCAATGTTAGACTTCAAAATTAGAGAAACAACATAAATTAAGTGTTTTCGGAGATAAAATACATTCCAAAACAACTTGTGGTGCTTTTCAATTTGAAAATGAAGAGTTATCCCTACATCAATGATAACATTATCAGATGCATGTGTCAGTATAAAGCAAATCTATTGGTTTTCTTAGAATTCATAATAAAGGCCATGAAGAACTTTTACTAGTTTCAATCTGTTTTGAAAACATATAATTTCCTTAGGGCTTAATTGAAAATTGCAGATTTCAGATAGGGTATTGGTTCCCTTATTAAGCATGTGGCTCCCATTTTCATCCTACGAAAAACAAAGGATTGAAACGCTGTTTGTTTTTTTATTTTTGTATTTTTTGTTGGAAGTGAGCACGCATGAAAACAAAAAGAACGAAATCAATCGGTGTCGTAATCGCTTGTATTTGAATAGGATGAATATGGGAGCGTGATATTACTAATGGTACACGTACCCTAATTGGAAAACACTTTTCTCAAAATGATCAAATAATAAAAAATAGGAATATCCAATTGTTTTTTTGTCATTTATAACAATCAAAAATCAATATTTTCTTCGATTTTTTTTTGATCATTCTGGAAAAAAGTACTTTTGCAAATTTGGAAATATGCTATATTCTGGCATCACATGCCTTTCTTTGTAATTTTTCTCAAAATATTTTTTTGGGAACTTTTCCAATGTTCCCTCAAGAATTCCATCAGATGTTTCTATGATATTTTCCATGGACTGCTTCAGGGATGCCTTTTCGGAATTCCTCCGTGAACTGCTCCTGGGATTCCTGCAAGAATGCCTCGAGTTTGAATGTTTTAAAACTTAATCAATGATGTCTTCTGGCATTTCTCTAGGCCTTTTTTGAAGAAACTTCTCCAACTACTCCTTTCGCAATTTCTCCAAGAATTCCTCCAGGGATTCGTTCGTTCAAGAACTCCACCAGCATTTTCTTCATGGATTTCCTACAATAATTCTTCCAGTGACCTTTCAGACACCTGCACAGAGAATCTTTCAGGAATTCACCCAGATCAGATATTTTTAGATTTCTTCTAGAGATTGGATCAGTAGGGATGGTCCATGAAGCCACAGAGTATCTTCGTGCCTGGCACACGACTTACCCATGCAAAATGGTCATTGGCAGTGAAAGCTCTCAGTATATGTCTGTGGAAGTGCTCACAGAAGCTGAGAAGTCGGCGTTGTCCCAGTGGAGACGTTACGTCAAGAAAAAAAGGCATTCCTTAAATACCCCCTGAGATTTTCTTTTGAATACATTGAATAATTCGTCCCGGATTTTTTTCAGTGGTTCCTAGTGAAATTCCTTAGGGTGAATTCAGGAATTGCTTCAGGTGAATTCAAGGATTTTACCAAGGAAACTTTTAGTTAATCCTTTTAACCCTCCTTCGGCGTTAGGGTCATTTTTGACCCAAATCGTACACTGCGTCAACGAGCTGCTCCCAACGAAATGCAAAAGGAAGGTTAAGAGTTCTCTAGAAATGTCTTCAGAAAGTTCTCCAAGAGTTACTCCAAGAATTACCTTCAGGAATTCCTCCACGGATCCTTTGGGGAATGTGCCTAGAATTTCTTCAGGGATTTTTCTTTTTTGAAAAAAAAAAAAGATTCTTCACTGCTTCAGTCAAGTTCGTGGATTTGATTTAACTACGATACTCGTTTTTGAACCTGGGTTGGAACTGAATTGGTGAAAAATGTGTAAACAAACAAATTATAATACAAGTGAACCTGAGTCGGATTGATATTGCAACTTTGATCTGATCCAATCCCAACCCAAGTGGAAACTGAATCAAAAATAAAAACGACATTTGTTTGACATCATGTTTGAATGTATCAGTAAACAATCCTATATTTTATACTTCGGATCCGTAGATTGCAGGTTCGTGTCTTGTCACGGTCGCCATATCGCACTCTAATTAAGATTTATTTCGATTGATACTCGGAGACGTTCAGAGTAATTGTCACTTTATTCATCAAAGTATCTTATCAGCTTACTTACACATCTTTCCTAAGGTGAACTGAATAAACAAAACGCTATTGCAAAGAAGGGGGTTACCGAATATGACAAATTACGGCATGATGCTTAACAATACAATTACGCTTCAAGAAGTATGTGAACACCGGTCAGCAATTGTTACACGCGTTGTTAAACGGTGGTACATATTGAATTTATTGTAGCGCATACTGTAAAACATCCGTGCATGTTTAAATGATTTGGAAACATGTGCCAAAAAATAATACTCAAGTGAGTGATGTACACAAAAATTGATTGGCTTTTTGCCTTACGGTAAACGTCGGATACCTCGTTGAGAAATGTAGCTTTACGAAAAGTGTCGGTTTTCCAGAAAGATTAAGCTTCTAGACATAAATTTTAGGTACAGTACAAGCCTTAGCGAAAAACAGTACGTTCGTACGTTGCTATCCATGAAGATGTGTAGGTATTTCTCCACAAATAATGAAATGTGTAATCTTGAAATACCTCCGGGACATTTCTTCAGGATTATGCTCTGAGATGAGTATGCTAAAATACGATGAATTTTGCGTATACGAAGTACAGAATGTTCCCATTCATAGGTCTGAGCATGGCAAGGCGTTTAAAAGTGATAGTTTGCACGTGTGCCGCTGTCCGATCACTTTTGCACATTTCGAACGGCTTGTCAAGCCCAGACGTGTGAACGAAAACATTTTGTGTCAAAAATTGAGCTCAATCCACCAAAGCAAACAGTACCTATTGTTCATCAACAGCATCTAAAAATTGTCCATTTTGTAAATCGGCGTTTGTCAGTGTAGGGAATGACATTGATGCTTACTTAGATCATGGTAGGCATAGACTTTTACAGAGAGTAGGGCCTGACGTTTAACATAGAATAAAGGATCATTCTGTAAAACCGCCTCGAATACGACGGTTGTGTTTATTGATCATCCCTACATCACCTCAGTCAGATCAATTTATGTACCACAGTGTAGATGCAGCATATTCCTCTAATAAAATTCAAGCCTAACTTTACCAAACACCGTATGTAACATATGTGAACAAAAAAAAAGGTTTTCACATGAGGCGCTGAATTTCATTAAGGACTTCGTGTATCACTCACCTTTGGGGATGATTTGTGAAAAAATATCTGGATTTTTCACGTTTCTGAAATGCTCAATGTATGAGTTGCTATGGAAACAGCGAACTTCCCCTTCGATTTTCTCCGTTCGTGGATTTTGTTAGATACGGTGTTTGGCAAAGTTATCCTTGAAGGAACACTATTGATTATTTTATCCTTTGACCGACTATTTTATGCTGCAGTATGATCACAGTCACATTCACCAGAAGTATATAGATATATCTCAATTTCGATCTACGGCTCGGTGTTCATTCGCAAACGAATCCGAGGAAGCTTTTTTTTAGAATTTTTCAGATGAATTCCTGTTGCAATCTCATGGAGAAATCCTTGGAGATGTTCTAAAATCATCGAATAAATTTCCGATGGAATCTCTGAAGGAACCCATAATTAATCTGGCGAAATTCTGCACCGAGCTGGAGGAATTATAGAAGAAATCTTACTTACTTAAGAACTTACTTTTAAATATCCTTAGGAAATTCCTGAAGGTATCCCAGAAGGTATTCTTCAAGGAATCCCAGGAATGTATAAAGAAATTTTTGAAGGAATCTAGGAAGCAATTCCTAAAGGCATGTCTGCAGTAATTTCTGAACAAATTATTCAAGAAATCAGTGGTTAAAATACAAAAAGATTAGTTGGAGAAAATTTAAAAAAAATCTGGTAGAATTTCTGGGTGAGATTTCGCACGAATCCTTCGGAAAATTTTCAGAATTATTCGGAAAAAAAATGTTGAGGAGTCTGGAGGAATCCCTGAATTCTTGGAGAAATACCTGAAGAAATTTCTGGTGAAATTCCTTTCAACATCCCTGGAGAAATTCCTCTGGAAATTCTCGCAAAAAAACGCTGAACTAATCACTGAAGAATCTCTCAAAACATCTCTGTATCTATTCCTAAAAGAATTCCTGTACACATTCCTGGAAGGGTGCGTAACCGTTTGATTACAAATTGTAAAATTTTGTTTTGTATTTTATGTTGTTTGTTGGACCCTTCACGTTTCTTGTGTAAGAACAGTAGATATACCTCAGTAGTGGTACGGTCTATTACCGCTGTATTTTGTTAACTGCTACCACTGCTGGAACATGGCTGAGAGCCAAAATGAGTAGAATGAATCAATCTTGGGAGAACAGAATTATAACGGCCAAGGTGGTTAGTCCACGGCCGGTCGATTGTGCCTAAGCGGGAAGACGCCTACATCACCACATCAACAAACGCACGCTGGCCCTGTCGGCCAAGTACCGGCCCCGCTCACCTTGCCAGCCGGCGAGATTTCCGGCCGCTCAACTCGACAGGAATAGATGTGTCGGCCACCGAAGCCACAGTCAATGTAGCAGCGGTATGTACCAATACCACCGAGTAAAATAGGTTATATATAACAAATTTACACTGGTTTTATTACATAGAACAACACGCACACTCAACAATTAGGAACTTTGAATAAATTATGTGAGTCATGTGAAGGATCTGTGTTATTAATTTTTGTATCGCGAAAGTGCCCTTGATTACCTAGCAGCTAGCCGACCCTGGGATCGCCGGAGAGATCTTGCGTCCTGAGTAGTCCCGGCACTGTATAGTTTACCGATTACTTTCAAATGTTCGGCGAAATCTTTAAGGAAATCGCCGAAGAAGTCCATGGAAGAATCACTGAAGCAAGCCCTGGGGAAATTCCTGGAAAAATTTTTGATGCATCACTGTAGAAGTCTCTGGAAGAATTTCTGAAGGAATCGTGGAAGAAATTTCTGAACCATTTCTCGAAAAAAGTTTAATAGTCACTTTCGGAACACCTTGAGACATCCCTGTTGTAGGAATTCATGAAGAAATCCGTGGAGAAATTCATAAAGTAATCCCAGGATTTTTATTCTTAGTCCGGCTGTTGTTTGAATTGAATATCAGCGTAAAATTGTGGATTTTTAGCTACTTGACGCTAGGTATGGGGTGTTCTATAAAGTGCTTCTCACTCCTTACTGGAAACGGTCCCGAATGATTAGCTCATTGAATTGCTAGTTCTTAATATGTAGATTTTGTGATTCGTGAAGACTAAATCACAAAGTCTGAGCCATCCAATAACGCATGCGCTTGAATACTTAAATTTGGTCCCTTCGAGTTCCTTACGGAACCAGTTTCGGATGTCATTGTGACTATAATGGTCCAGTCACAATTATCATTTCAGATTAACATTCTAGAAACCCATAGCTTTCGTTCAAGGCCAATTAAACGGAAATCGCATCAGAAATGCATTCTTGGGAGCACTTCAAAGTTATAGGTAATTTTTGGCCCTTGATGCATAATGTGCAACTTTTTCTTTAGGAAGCTTTGATTGTTTTGAATGAAATGACGAGCAAAGCAACGTTGAAAATAACACGTTGAACAATCAAGTGAGATCAATAAGAACAATTGAATATTTACCACCTGAAGTATATCTATATATTATAAACTCATAAAATCATTTCCTACAATAAGTAGTAGATACACAATAATTGAAGCCCACCAGTTATTCTCCCGCCATTTTAGAATGATGATCAACGGTTTAGTTGTTATGTTTCTGAAAATACGTTTCTTTCTCGTTTTTCTTCGATATAATATATTCTATGTTGAATCTAAGAGTTTTCAAATGTGAAGTTACAACTATGTAGTACAATTGCTTGCTCTGTAATTCCGAAACCATGTATAATCCTCGTGTTGTTGTAGAGAAATATTGAAATGTATTATAATAATATAAATGAAGAAAAAAGCCTTAGCAAAAAAATGAAATATAATCAATAGAGCCAGAAATATACGTCACATTTGTGAGCATTAGTGAAAACAAATCCAATTTTAGTCTTTTTTATTCAGTTTATGTTATTAAAATACATTACATTTGTTTTTTACTTTCAACTTTTTGTACGTTTACTCCATAGTTGGTACATCGCTGAACATGTTTTATCAATTTTATTGTTCTTCAATCCTACCCTAGATGCCAAAACCATCGATTTCGATGCCCAATGCGGTATCCAATCGACCGGGATTCGACGAGGACAACGCTAGCGCTAACGCTTCGCCGCAACACCAGGCACACCAGCAGCAGCAGTCACAGAATAAGAACGATTCGTCGTCTAAAGCGGCCAATGAATCCGCCAAGAAGGCTGCCCCATCGAAGGATACCAAAGCGGGTGGCAATGCTCAAAGGTAAATTTTTTGAGTTACTTTATTAAGTAAACTCAAGATTGCAAACATGTAATCTTTTATATCCTTTTGTATAGCTCTGGCTGGTTTTCGTGGTTCAAATTGAAACCTAAAAATCAAATGATTCTGCCTGACGATAAAAATCCAACCGTAAGTAAAACATTTAGTTACTTGTAGCATCATGAATAATTTGCGATTTTCCTTTTATCATATGAAACAGATCGTGTGGGACCCAGATAAGAAACGTTGGGTTAATACGGAAGGCGATGATATCGGCGAGGAAGCGTTTAAGCCTCCTCCAAAAATGGCCGACCTAATGCCGGCTCCAGCTGCTCCTCCGCAGATGCCAGCTGCACCTGTAGCAGCACATATACCATCGGTACAACCACCGGCTGCGACTGGTTATCCGTCGGAGCAAATCCCAACTGGTGGAAACTATGGACCGGCACCTTCACTGAATGCTGGTCCTAGCCAAACACCAATTCCTCAGGCGACGCAACCAACTGTATCGAACAATTTGGGTGGCCCGGTGCCAACGGCAGCGGCTCCAGCAGGACCAACCAAGGTCCCAACGCTGCAATCCAACATGTTCAAAATGCAGCGAAATCGAAGTAAGTTATTGATGGGTCTTCAACAAATCAGGATTATAAAAACATTTTTTGTTTTGAAACAGCGTTGAAAAATTCCTACGTTGACGTGTTTAACCCGTCCGGTGCGGCACCGAGTCGACCGGCGGAAACGATATTGGCACCAGCCGTTCCGGCAATGGCTACACCGCAGGGCGGTTTCTTCATTCCTGGAGCGGCTCCGGTCGGTGGGCAACCAAACGACAGTGCAGCGGAGGTAAGTTTGTTGTGAAACCGAATCATTTTATGACTTTATCGATCATTTTCTACTCAGAGTTAGAGATCAAAGTGGGTAATGAAATGATAGATATAATAGGATTCGCTTGGTTGCGAACAAGTGTGAAATTTTTCAGAAAGTGAAATTAGGCATGAAGGTCATGTATTGAACGAATACATTGAATACGTGAAACCTTTGTCGTACGACCTAGAATAGATCGGCTTAGTGATAATTCACACCACCATACCCCACCATACCAAGATACCAAGACTAGTTATGGTGGACGGGCCAGAATTTAGTTAGAATTAGGGTCCCCAGCGACCAGTCAACACTTTGACCAGTATGTCGCAATTCTGTACAATACAATTTTGTTTGGAGATGCTCATCAGCCATTAGATTTCCAAGAATGGAAAAACGATCAGGTACGTATACAGCGTGAAAAACGTTTGCTGTAGAAGTTCGATAAGTGATAGCTGCACACTGTAGTGGAATCTCAACAGAGCTCGCCTTTTTGATGTGGAGTTAATGGTCAAAAACAGCCGGCCCTAGGTGTTAGCACCTAGGTTCAAAACTACTTTCGAGCACTCCCGGAACCCCTTGTATTTCCTGGAGCCCATGGTCACCATCCGATCTAGAGCTCTCTGCGGCCGGGTGCACGTGAAACTAACCTGATTGATGTCTTCAAAGCAGAAGATATGTATGTATGTCCTCTACGATGGAGCCCCAAGCTTCTACAACAATCACTTCGGTCAAATCCAGTGCTGAAAATTTCATTTCGTCATATCTAAATTCAACCACCTACAGCTCATTTTAGAAGCTGAACCTGAGAATATGGTATATGAAAAACTTGTGCGGCTAAACCAGATCTGCAAGAAAGTCACGGAAAAACCACTTTTCGAATATTTGATGTAAATGTCACGGACTACCTTTGAAAAATGCCAAATGATATTCACCGTGAATATCATTGGGATTTTTCGAAGGTAGTCCGTGACATTTACCTCAAATATTCTAAAAATAGTGGTTTTTCCGTGACTTTCTTGCAGAACTGGCCTAGCCGCACAAGTTTTCATACACCATATTCTCAGGTTCAGCTTCTAAAATGAGCTGTAGGTGGTTGAATTTAGATATGACGAAATGAAATTTTCAGCACTGATAATAAGTATGATATGTTTTAAATAACCCTTTCGGGCTATCTTGATCATACTAGCATTGGGCAAATTTGGCTGAGACAGCGATTTTTGTGAATCGATTCGAATCGGACCAGCATTATCGCTTCATCTATCACATCGATCGATTTCGATATTATAAAATGTTAAAAAACTATAAAATAATTCGTTTGCAATATGGAATACAGGTTCATGGCATGTATTTGTCTAAAAAAAAATCAATATCAAAATTTGATATTGCACATCGAACAGCGTCTGGGTCGAAAATGGACATAACGTTAGGACAGTGCATTGTGGAAACCTTATGAAGATTTAACTTAATCAAATGAAAAAAATCAATTCGGTCGATTTTTAGGGGCTTAAAAATCGATTCGAAAAATCGATTAATCGGAACAAAAACATCGATATTGCGACAAGTTTTGACACTTTTTTTTTTCAAATTGTTGAAATGGCATCTGCTGCCGAGAAATGTTTTCTAAGATGTGCCTTCGCCAACGTCCAAAAATCTTCAATTGGCCGGATTTGTGAACAATTCACAGGGTTCATATCCTTTGGAACGAATGCAACATTCATTGTGTAGTACCATTCTACCGTTGATTTGCATAATTATCGTTGTGACTTTGAATCATGGGAAGAAGTCGTGTTAGCAGACACTCTCTGATGTATGTTTCACTCTTAATTGGAGTAGTTCTTATGAAAGGTTGCGAAATCTTGTAGTCAAACTTCACGTAAGTTTCGTCATCTATAATTATGCAGTTCGAATTCAGAGTAAGCATGTTGTCATACAACTTTTACACTCTGGGCCTGATCGATGCTTCTTGTTTCGGACTCCGTTTCGGTTGCTCCTGCTTCTTATAGGTCTGAAGATTCAAACGTCTTTTGACACGCAACTGTTGAAATCGATTTAACCGTTACATATAGAGCGACTGGAAGTGAGAGTGGCGTCATGTTCCAATTTTGACAGGTCTCCTGCTTGTTTGGAACGGGAATTTGTATGGAGTTGACAGTTGATCGCTGTTCCAATTTTGACATTGACGCCACTCTCCCTTCCAGTCACTCTAGTTACATAAATGATGACCGAAAAGGATAAACAACAGGATGCAGCCATAAACAAGTTCGCTCTTCTAAACCTGTATAACACAGTGGCGATTCCCTAACCTCAAATCTATCTGTGAATTACTAGAATTGAAATAATGAGCTGAATTTTTGTATGGTGCGAAGGTCAATTCTCTGTTTCTGCAATGAAATGGTTCAAAAAGCGTGGGTATTATGATTCCTTGCCTAATTTAATGCTGTATGAGCAAAATTTTGGGTAATCGCGTTGTTGCTATTCTACATTTCTTGCTACTTAAACAACACAGTTGTTATCCAAAGTTTTGCTCAAACAGCATTAAATTAGACAAGAAATCATAATACCTAGGGTTTTTGAACCATTTCATTGAGAAACGTGGTGACTTTCTCACCATACAAAAATTCAGCTCATTACTTCAATTCTAGTACTTCACCGATTGTGTCCTATTCCCAAGGAAAATACTCCCACTCGTGAATCATGGCCTATCCAAATGCCGTCCAATCTCTTTGATCTGTTGCACGGGAAAGATTATGAAAAGAATTCCTGAAGCTAACGAACTCCTGTCGAGGGTCAGCACGCTTTCATTAAGGGTGTTGTGGAGCCTCGTAGCCGTGCGGTTAGGGTCACCAAGCTTATAATCGCACCATGCTATGGGGTGAGGGTTCGATTCCCGCTTCGGGCGTTGAAATTTTTCGTGAGAATAGTTTCTTCCCCGTTTCCACTGGTGCATGCTCCGTTTTCCGTTGTCTCATGTTAAGTTTAAAACAGTCTGTACAGCCGAAAGCTGAAGACGTTGTCCGTGTTTTTTTTTTTTTTTAAGAAACGTCTACTACATACTTTGCTGATTCAGCAATGCTACCAAGGAAGTGTCTGACCAAGGACACCGCGCGAAAGTCTTCCCATTGGACATTCAGGTATCAGAAGGCAAGCTCCAGAGGCACGTTATCCTCCATCTGGGATATTTGTGCCATAACGGACATACGCTGCTCTTCGTTGGTAACTTTTTATCCGGGTCGTTAAAGGAAACTCTAACTAAATCATCATCTATCTTTCACCGAAGAAACTGACGTACCACAACGGTCTGTTTTGGCAGTGATGCTTTTTCTTGTGACGATGAATGGAATCTTTGATGCAATACAGGATCTTCGTTTATACAGATAATATTTTCGTCGTTGTCGGATCCAGATCAGTAGGTCGGCTCCAGAGGCACGTTCTCCTCCATTTGGGAAATTTGGGCCATCTATAAAAATTGATGAACAGGCAATTCCGCTTCAAACGTCGTTCCACAATCTTGGTAGTAAATTAGTCTATGGTAGTACTGCTGAACCGTACTCTGTCGTTACGCCGTAAATGCCGCCTGCCCAATGAAACTGATAAAATCCTTATCCCGTCCGCGTAGATCAAACATTCGGAACACCTCTTCATGGTGGCTTATCATCGATAATAGACTTGCATACGGACTCGAAATTACCAGCATTGCCATCAACAGGTTGGTTCAAATCCTCAGCCCCGTCTATGTATGTTCGGCTGATCTACGGTTTGCTACCCTCAACTCAGGCAGACTCAGCTTACGTACACTGTGGTGCATAATTGATCGGACAAACGCCGATTTTCATACAAAATGGCCAAGTTTGAGATGCTGTAACTATGGTTTGCTTTGATGGATTGAGCTCAATTTTTGACACGGAACTACAAATATGCTGAATTTTGTGTATACTAAGTGTAAAATGTTTTCGTTCACAGGTCTGGGCGTGGCAAGGCGTTGAAAAAATTGCAAAAGTGATCGGACAGCGGCACGCGTGTAAATCAAAGGGGTACCGCTGTCCGATCACTTTCGCAGTATTTTCAACGCCTTGCCACGCCCAGACCTGTGAACGAAAACATTTTATACTTTGTATACATAAAATTCAGCATATTTGAAGTTCCGTGTCAAAAATTGAGCTCAATCCAACAAAGCAAACCATAGTTACAACATCTTAAACTTGGCCATTTTGTATGAAACTCGGCGTTTGTCCGATCAATTATGCACCACAGTGTAGATGCTGTTCTGCTACCGTTCCAGATATTTATTCTCGTAGCTCTTGGCATCAAGAGTGCGATCTTCTCCAGCAAGAACACAAGTGATGACAGTGTCTTTCTTCTCGTCGAGAGCTCTCACCAATAAGCGCATTTATTGAAGATGGCCTGATTTTGATTGGACTGTTCGATATTGGTCGAACAGCAGTTGTGTAAATCCATTGGCTATACTTGAGTTTTGGACGCCAAGTTTTACCAAAGTTCGAAAAGGAATTCTGGAAAATAGAGTTTTAGGAAAATAATACCACCACGTTTAGAATTAAACGAACATTCAACTTCTTCCATCTGCAGGGAATGCCTCACTTCTTCAACCCCAACCAGTTCCCCGGCGGATATCAGCAACAGTGAGAAGACCGCACGTGTTCCGTGCGGTGCCAGGAACTACTAGTGAAATCAAACAACTACCTAAACTATAAACTACCCAAGAGACTGCCGACAGTAAGTGGCAACAATACTATATAGTAAAATACAAACAAACAAAAGAAAAATACCGTTAAAACTATTAAAGTCAACGCGTGCAAGTCAGTGAAACCTGTAAAGAAGGGAGTGATTAGATCAAGCCTAATAGTAGGGGAGGGAGCGTAATAGAGAGATAATATCGCTTTTTCAGTAGTAGGACGAAGAAAAGCATGGTTCGAAACCATGATATCTAGACGACAACTCAAGCTTCGATTTGTGTCGTGTATTCGTGTTTGGCCTTAGTTTTGTGTGTTTATTTTTATGTCGGGACAAACGATTGAAATTAGTCAAAATTATTACGTGTGGAACTTCTGTCCCGTTTTTTTTTTGTATATGTTTCTTCCATAGTGTATATCAGTTGTCAGTTTTCTATAAGAAGCTGTATTAATAAATGTGTACAGATATTATCGATGCTGCTTATTTTTATCGATAACAAGATCATAGTGTTTATTTTAGTAGAGCTACAATTTTTTCGTTTGAATATATTTTTTCCTATAGGTTGCTTTTTTTTTTGGTTGAATATCTTCATGCATAAGTTGATTAGTTTTAAGCAAGGTTTGCAAATATTCGCTTCTTGAAGTATACAAAGCTTTTAATGTGTACCAATTTATCAACTGCAAAAAATGTCTGTTTTTTTTTCTTGTGACAATATCTGATTGCTCATTTATTCCCTTACTTTCCCTTAAGACATGGAATGATCACCAATTAGTTTTCGTTCCCTGTAGCAATAACTGTAATCAAATGAAATAGCTGCAAACTAGAGACATGATGGTCGCATGCTTTGAAAAAGCATTCTTATATGTATATGAGTTTAAGAGGTTATGTGATATAATTTGTACGGTTAATTTCATGTCTTTTTCATCGCTAGATTTTTATCTTATTTTTCGCATCTGGTTTTTTTTTTTTTTTTTTTTTTTTATCTGTATTTACGAGATTTTTAGCCCTAGGATAGTTCATCTCGGGACCCACGCTTTACTTCCCTTCCGAAGGAAGAACTCACATTTTGCGAGTTTGTCGGGAGTGGGATTCGATCCCAGGTCCTCGGCGTGATGGTCAAGTGTTCTAACCATCACACCAGGTCCGCTCCACTTCGCATCTGGTGCATAAAACGAAACATTTTATTTTCAACAAAAAATTTACACAAGAAAAAGACAAAAATTGAACACCTCGAAACATTAAAAACGAATAACACACTGACGTGAGTCGGATAAAGAACAAGCAAACTTTAACAGTAGATAGCGACACTTAGATGGCGTGTGCATTGGGAGCAAACGAAGATCAAGATGTTTTCTAGTGGATAAAAGCGAGAGTGACGACGAAATAGGCGTAGAGCATATGGGGATGATTTAGACAAAACAATGTATGACGTTCTTTTCTAGTGAAATGGTATGTATGAAGTTTAAAATCAAAATAAAGCATCTATTATCCATTAAATTAAGCGCTGATAAAAGTTTAATTATAGAAACGATAGAGAAATCATGAGGGAGAATGAATCATAAGGGAGCGTATCTTTAAATGTATCACATTCCTTCCACTACTGAGTACTCATGGTGGTGTATGAGGGCCGAATTGAAAGATCTCCATTCTGGGCGATTGCCCGCCATCTTCTTGACCAAATTTATGTCGACTTCCTGTATTTCTTTGTGGAGGCTGCGCCGCCATGAGCCTCTGGGCATGCCTTTGCTACGATGTCCTGCTGGGTTCCAATCTAACGCTTGCTTTCAGGTTTCGTTTTCGCCCCTGCGTAGAGTGTGGTCGACCCACCTCCACTTTCGCTCGCTCCAGAGTTTCTGTTGCTACAGGCTTTCGATAACATCGACGATGGAGCTCCACATTGGAGATCCAATTGTGAGGCCTCCAAGCACGAATATTCCGAAGAAATCTATTGATGAAGTCATGCAGCCGTTGAGTGTTCTCCACATATATTTACACCGGATACACCAGTTTTCACTGGCGTACAGCAGCTCAGATTTCACGTTGAGTTGAAAACTCGGATTTTGGTGCATTGACTAATCTGACTGTTTTTGTTCCTCGAAAAAATAGCCCTCGCCTTCATGATCTGTGCACCTATGTCGATCGTGGTACCACCATCGACTAGCAATATATTGGAAGCTTTGAACATTCTCTTCTGCTTGCCCAGCTACCGTAAAGCTGCAAGGGTTGGCCGTGTTTACATCCAACGATTTGGTCTTTTTGACATTGATAGTAAGATCTGCCACCGAGGAGCAATCGGCAAGATAATCGAGCTTAGTCGGCATATCAGAGCGTCGTTGAGCTCCACATCATCATCAGCCAAATTCGAAGTCATTTAAGTGCTCCATGGTAATGGACTGCCACAGCAACCCACGATTTGGTTCACGATCAATCGAAGGATCTACCAGGATCTCGTCGATTACGATGAGGAACAGTATAGCGGTGATAGTATACGTTCCTGCCTCACTCCAGCAACGACCCATATGGGATCGGACAAGAGTTGCTGCCATCGGAGGGTTGCGTCAATCTTCTCCTGTATCCGGTTAAGGATCACTTTGCAGAGGACTTTGAGAATTATATACAGTAACATGATGCCCCGCCAATTATCGCATACAGTCAAAGATCATTCTTTTTGGGTACGCCTTGCATGCAGCCGACCGGAAATGTCCTGTAATGATGAACCTTCGGTGTTGACACGGATAATGTGTCGAATTTTTGGTGGATCATACTGAGATGTTGGTGGCGTTGTCGGCACTTGGTAAAGGTTTCCATAGTGCTCAAACTAGCGTTTCAACAGGGCTGACAATTACTGTCCAGATGTGTCTTTCACAGGCATCGTAGCATTCATCTTAGTTATATTATTAAGACATGGTAGAGGAGACGAATGTGTGCAGTAATTTCGGATTTCTCACCTTCGTCGGCTAGGGAGTTCGCCCACGCTCACAGCAGCGTTTCACTATGTTCTTGAAAGCCAAATAACGCTAACGGGCTACGGCCGGTTTCTGTAACGGTTTTTTGAGTTTCGGAAACAGTAGGTTGTTGGCCTAAGGTCCCCTATCCACCGTCGTGGGGCTGCCACCTTAGGTATAGCTTCCGGTGGAGGATCATATCATATACAGCCGCTGGATGCCAGAACAGACGCTGTTTGAACCGTACTTCATTGGTGAACGGACGCTTGGGTCGTACCTGCTTAACCTAGCCGAAGTGAAAAGGGCAACAGTGCCCAGACAACACTACCAGTTAAGCACACACTGGCGTCATTTGTCATCGCTTGACCCGTGAAAGCATGAGGTAGGAACTTGTGAGGACCAGAGCTATGTTAGACGCTCTCCTTTTCGACTCATCGTTTTGCAGTAAGGTTTTGGCTCCTTGTGTTTTCGATCGCTCTATCGCGCTTTTGGTGTTCCTTCACTCCTCTATCTTCCTCTAGGTGTTATCTGCGATCTACTGCTTTCTCTGAGAAAAATGAAAGCGTTCTTGATGGCGCTCCATTGATATTCTACGCTTCTACCTAGGGTTCGTTCAAATATTACGTAACGCTAAGGGGGAGGGAGGGGGTCTACCGCTGTGTTACGCTTCATACAAAATTTCAAAATTTCCCATACAAAAGCTGTTACGTGGGGGAGGGAGGGGGTCAAAAATTGTCAAATTTTGCGATACGTAATATTTGAATGAACCCCTATTGGAATATTCGCTGCACGGTTCTCCAGCTCCTTGACGAAAAACTTTTTCACCGTAGCGTCTTCCAGTCGGCGTGTATTGAACTGGCACCCGATTTTCTTCTCCTGTCGATGGATCCTGATGCAAATGTCGTTGATTTGATTTTTCGTGACGTCATCACGGGAAACCCATCCATATACCACAAAAGATTGGAAACAGCTCTCCGTTCTCGATCATTTCTCCGAGATCATGGCGTCCCATGACGTGCTCTTAGTCCGAATCGGAACTAACCTTCGCGTTGAAGACGTCCATGAGGATTTTGATATCACATTTTGCCATCCTATCCACGACATCATTCAGTTGGCTGTGAAAGTGCTTTTTGTCGTGCAATTTGGCAGCATCGGTTGGCGCGTAACATTGGATTGGACTGAATCTAGCTGCAATTGTTGCCTCATTAATATGTTCCCACTCCATGAACACAGCGTGGGGTTTTGTTCAGTACTAGGATTGGATCGATACACTAGTGCTGTCTTCTTGCGGCTGGGTGGCATCACTATGTGGAGTCCATTTTATTACCTTTCCTTTGCTGCAGTATCACTGCTTCTTTGCAGGCGCTGGATTTTAATTCCATCTTTTGTACAGCTTTCCTGAGCTCCTCGTCGATTTTCGCTAGGTCTCGCTCGTAGTGAAGCTCCATAAGTTTTCATACCCTTTCATCATATTGCTTCCGCCACAACTCGTTCTGTTTTTCCAGAAAGGAAAGCTCTTCTACACTTTCCGTGGCGAAATGCTTTTTATGAAATACAATTTTATTGAAATTTGTTAGAACGTGTTGCAATTCGGAGCCAGGATGCCATATTGAGAGCAACTCTATTTCAAGCAGATTCAATAACTGCAATTTATTGATTATTATACAGGTAAATAATTATATATAATACAAAACGGATTTGCATTGTAGTATCAGTTCTCCAGCCAACCAACCCACAGTGGTTCCGCCATAGGTCATTATCCAAAATTTTGACCTCAATGTAATTGTCATATCATTGCGGTAACATCAAGTGTAATGCTTTAATAACTAGGATCAACCACTACTTTTATCAAATGTATGCCGAAACTTTTCCGCAGAGCTCTTAAAAGTGGATATTCTTGAGTAGACATTTTATTTGAATTTTTCTAATTTGAGTCCTATTCATTTATCACTTTATTAAAAAGTCTCATACATTCGACAGATATTCGGTTGATTGTGTTCGATTCTTACATAGTTGAAATCGATGTTTATCATAAATTAAGATGCCATTCATTATCATTTCATTTGAATAAGTGTGACTGAATTAGATACTTTTTTACAAAGTACAAAAAACTAAAAATTTGCAACAAGGAAAAAATGTGTTCCCCTTCCGATCCCTTCGAACGTTCTTCTATAAAACTTTCCTATAATATTAAGCAATGATTTACTAGCGAATTTAGCTGCGACCTTTTGCGACCAGATTGGTGATAGTCACTTATATGTCGTTTCAATATACTCAAAAACTTACAAATACCTCCCATACTGCTTTGCAGGGATCACTTTTTCCCAACTTTTACCCTCTACATCCATCACATTATGTGTGTTTCTCTATTCTTGAGCAGTTTTGACTACCGTTGACCGCCTAAACTAATTTTAGTCTATCCAAATGAGCTGGTAACCGAAACTGCAAAATAATGATTTTCGGTTCCGTAAAGCCAAAAACTCGATTGAGCCCATTTTCAATAAACAATAGAAAAACGCATTTGGAATGCAAAAATACATCAAATGTAGCGGTTTCATAATAAAACTCTAAAAAATCATATTTATGACCGCCCTTATATGGGGCTGGAATCAGTGTGCAACCGGTGCACGACTTGTCGTAGTTCTTCTTATCACAAACTGAACCGCACTGCCCTATCTAATGGGGCACGTTCGGTGTAGTACTAGATTTGTAGTAATTAGCTGAATTTTTGTATGATGAGAAGGTCAATTCTCCGTTTCTGCAATGAAATGGTGCAAAAAGCAAGGGTAATATTATTCCTTGCCTAATTTGATGCTGTTTGAGCAAAACTTTCTATACCTATGTTGTTTATGTTGCAAGGAATGGAGAAAACGACAACACTGTTGCCCAAAGTTTTGCTCAAACAGCATCAAATTAGGCAAGGAATAATAATACCCATGCTTTTTGCACCATTTCATTGCAGAAACGGAGTATTGACCTTCTCATAATACAAAAATTCAGCTCATTACTACAAATCTAGTACTTCACAGATCTGTCCTATTAATCGATAGGCAGCCACTGTAGCGCACGTCGTTATTGTTTCAGGCCGATTCCACAAAGAGCCTAACGTTATACTAACAGAACTATTCGCAACACCATTTGGCAACAAATTGGTAGGAACAGAATGTTCTCTCGAGTGCCCAAAATGAGACGAGATCACGGAGCCCGTGCTCTTCGTTTTTGCTCCACATCGCTTATTCGATTCATAACCAGATTGTATGCCTTCTCCCAAAATTTGAGCTGAGCTAATAGGAGGCAATCAGTGAAGTACTAGATTGAAAGTAGTGAGCTGGATTTTTGTATGGTGAGATGATCAATTCTCCATTTCTGCAATGAAATGGTGCAAACAGCGTGGGTTATATGATTTATTGACTAATTTGATGCTGTTTGAGCAAAAGTTTGGATAACTGTGTTGTTGCAGTTGCAGGAAAAAATAATACAACAACACAGTTATTTAAACTTTTGCTCAAATAGCATCAAATTACCCAATAAATCATATAACCCACGCTGTTTGCACCATTTCATTGCAGAAATGGAGAATTGATCATCTCACCATACAAAAATCCAGCTCATTACTTTCAATCTAGTACTTCACTGATTGCCTCCTATTGAAAATTGAGAGTGCAGAAGCCCTTCAAACGGTTTCATTCAATTGACCGTAGCATTTTCCCAAGTGCCGTAGAGTGAAAGTTCACCTTTGGTATTTCTAGACTACTCTATCAGTTTCAACTTTACCGAAGACCACATTCAAATCGGACGCCTCATTAATTAGTTATCGATTTATATCCAGAATGAAAATCTTTGTTCATGAAGGTTCCACCCACTATTCGACGGGCATCACTGCAATTTGCCTTGAAACCTAGTGTAGGAATAATTAATAGATTAATTGATTATAATCATTTAATCTATTAATTATTCCTATTTATTAATTTAAAATGACTGCTTCCTACACATAGTAGCCATGATTTCTGTATGCTATCTTTGGCGCCATGTGCAGCAATGTTGCCTGCTGGCACATACTGCTGGAAAGCTGAACGATCACTGTAGACGTTTCTCCAGTTGGATAAAAATCGATAACTAATTAATGAGGCGTCCGATTTGAATATGATTCCCGGCAAAGTTGTAGCTGATAAAGTAGCCTAGGACTATCTAAGGTCAACTAACACTCTTGAGTTCTTGCAAGGGGTAGCCAGAGGGGGGCAGGGTGGCCGTGCCCCCCCCCCCCCCCCCCCCCTTGGCCGACAGATTTTTTTTTTAAATTCAAGCCGACTTAAAGATTGTCAATAATTCAAGTGTTCCAGAAAAAATATTAAAAAAAAAACTATTATCTAGACTATTCTAATAATTGAGGTTTTTATCCACAATTATCCAACCTTTTTTTCTTGAGAATCACAGGAAATTTCGCCAAGTATTTCTCCAAGAGATCTACTTCAATCTTATCATAGAATTTAACCAAATAACAAGCTTGGATGAATTGTTAAATTTTGTGATGTTTATTCATGGAACACAAAAACAACATGGCAAGTTTCCGGTAGGAAAAAACAAGGACTTTGTAGAATTATATGCTGCTATAGAGTGCAGTTATATGCTATTGCTACACGAATTTTCACTTGTATTCAATTCAAACAAACGTCATGCTAAGATAATAATACCTGGGATTTCTTTACAAATTCTTTCAAGGACATCTCCAGAAATTCCTTTTGGCAGTTATTCAGGAACTTTTACAAGGATTCTTTCAGAAATTCCTCAAGGAACATATCCAGATAGTTTTTTTTGGATAGATAGTTTTTTTTTTTGGGGATTGTTCCAAGAAATGCTTTAAGAATTCCCCCCACGATTCCTTCAGTTTTTTTTACAAATACCTACTTCTGCAAGGATACATCGATGAATTCCTTCAGGAATTTTCCATAGCTTCCTACAGTGATTCTAGCATGGATTGCTCCAGAGAGTTTTCCAAGAATTCCTGTATGGGTTTCACCAGGCATTCCTCCGGGAATTTCTCCTGGGATATCTTTAGAAGTTCCTTCAGTGATTGTTCCAGTGCTTTTTTCGATAATTCCTCCAGAAATTTCCAGGAGTTCCTTAAATCATTATACAAAACATTCTCCATCCGAAAATTCCAACAATAATTCGTCCAAAAATATTGCAGACATGGATGCCTTCATTTTTTTTCCTACAGAAATTCTTACAGGAATTTGTTAAGAAAGCTTTCCTGGGATTTCCTAAGGAATTCGTCATGGGATTGCTTCCGGGATTCCTCCAGATTTTTCTTCAAGCATTCCTCCAAGGCTTCGACCGGGAATATATTCTGTGTTTATTTCAGAAACAACTCCAGGAATTATTTAAAAAAATCCTCCAAAAGTTCCCCCAGGAACACTTTTTTGAATTCCTCCAGAAGTTCTCCAAAGAATAATCCAATACTTCCTCCAGGAACTATTTAGGAATTCCCCAGGATTTCTCCTGGGGTTTCTTCAGGAACTGCTACAGGGATTCCCCAAGGCGTTCTTCCACGAACTCTTATTAGTATTCCTTCAAGATTTCTCCAAGGATTCCATCTGCAATTTCTTCAGAAATTTTTACTGGGAATTCTCCATGAATTTCTTCAGAGATTCCTCTAAGAGTTATTCCAGGGATCCTCTGGGAATTGAAATTCTTCTTCTTTTTATGGCTCTACGTCCCCACTGGGACTTGGCCTGCCTCGCTTCAACTTAGTGTTCTTTGAGCATTTCCACAGTTATTAAGTGAAGGGCTTTCTTTGTCTGCCATTGCATGAATTTGTATATTGTGAGGCAAGTACAATGATACCCTATGCCCAGGGAGTCGAGAAAATTTTCCCGACCGGAACGGGAATCGAACCCGCCGTCTCCGGATTGGCGATCCATAGCCTTAACCACTAGTCTAACTGGAGACCCCAAATTGAAATGCGTATAGATATTTCTCCAGAAATTCCTCCAGGAATTCTTATAGAGATTCCTCCAGGAGTATTTCTAGAGATTCCTCCGTTAATCTCTACGGGTATTTTTCTAGGATATCCCCAGGGATTCCTCCAAGAATTTCTGCAGGACTTAACTCGGGACTTCCTTCTGTGATTCTTTCTGAAACAACTTATTTTAAACATCCTCCAAAGATTCTCCCACGAACTCTTTTTAGGGTTCCTCCAGCAATTCCTCATTGTATTTTTAAGGAACTTTTCTAGGAATTGATTCAGTACTTCCTCCAGGAACTGCTTAGGGATTCCCTTAGTAATTCCGTTTGAAATTTCTTCCGGGTTTCGTTCTGGAGTTTCTTCAGAAATTCTTCTAAGGATTCCTCCCGAATTTGTTCAAGAGCTCCATCAGCGATTTCTTGAGGAATTATTTCTGGTATTCCTATACGAATTCCCTAAGAGATTCATCCCCGAATTTCTTCAGGAATTCCTCTAGGAATTACTTCAGGAAATCCTTCAGGGATTCCTTCAGAAATTCTTCCTTGTTTTCTAGGAATACCTCCTGGATTTTTTCCAGAAATTCCGCCAAGAAATCTTCCAGTATTCCCTCCAGGAATTGCTACAGACATTCCTTCAGGATTTGCACTAAAATCTCCTCCAGGATTTTTTCTAGTGATTCCTCCGGGAATTTCTCAGGTGATTTTTTCAGAAATTTCTCCCAGAGCTCCTCTAGAGATTCCCCCAGAAATTCATCCACCAATTGTTCATGGAATTACTACAGAGATTCCTCCTAGAATTCCTTCAGGGATTCCGCCAGCAATTCCCAATAGATAACCTCCAGCAATTCCTCCAGGATTTAGGAATTTCTCCAAGAACTATTCCAGGAAATTCTCCAGGAATTACCCCAAGAATTTCTTCAGGAATACCTCCAGCAATTTCTCTAGGAATTGATCCAGGAATTGCTGCTGGACATCCTTCAGAAGTTATGTCAACAATTTATCCAGGATTTTTTTTCCAGAAATTCTTCTGGAAATTTTTTTGGACATTCTTCCAGTAAACTCTCCAGAAATACCCTCAGGAATTTTTCAGGGATTCCTCCAGGAAATCCTCCGAAGATTCCTCCAGGAAATCCCCCAGAAGTTCCTCTGAAGATTATTTTTGGAAATTCTTCCAGGAAATTCCTGGAGGAATACCATCAGATTTTTTTCAGGGATTCCCCCAGGAATTTCTTTACAAACTGCTTCTAGGATTCTTCCAAGGATTTCTTCAGGAATTCCTTCGAGGATTTATCCAAGAATTCCTCCAGAAATTCCGCTAGAAATTCCTCCGGGGTTTTCTAAGGGGTAATTCTTCCATAAATTCTTCAAGAGATTCCTCCAGAAATTCCCAAAGGAATATCTTTAGGAATTTCTCCAGGATTTTATTCAGGAATTTCTCCAGGAGCTTGTCAAGGAATTACCCCAAGAATTTCTACATGAATTCCGCCAGGAATTTATCTAGGAATTGCTCCTGGACATCTTGCAGAAATTATGTCAACAATTCCTCTAGGTATTTCTCCGGGAATTTCTCATGAGATTCCATCAGGAATTGCTTAAGGGATTCCTCCAGAGATTTCTCCATGGAATCTCTTCAGGAAATTCTTTGAAGATTCCTCTAGGAAATCCTGCAAAAGTTTCTCCAAGGATTCTTCCAGGAAATCCCCCAGGGATTTCTTCAGAAATTCTTCAAGAATATTCTCCAGGCATACCTTCAAGAATTTTTCAGGGATTCTTACAGGAATTACACCAGGAATTAATCAAGGAACACCATCATAAATTAAGGATTGCTTCAGAAATTCTTCCAGGGTTTTTTCTAGGAATACCTTGTGGATTTTTTCCAGAAATTCCACCATGAAAATCTTCCAGTTTTCCCTCCAGGAATCGCTACAGATATTTCCCTAGGTATTCCGCTCAAACTCGTCCAGGAACTTTTTCAGGGATTTTTCCAGAGATTTCTCCCAGAGCTTCTCCATAGATTCCCTCAGAAATTCATCCAGAAGTTGTTGAAGGAATTCCTCCAGAGATTCCCTCACGGATTCCGCTAGCAATTTCCAAAGGAGAACCTCCAGCAATTCCTCCAAGATTTTATCCAGGAATATCTCCAAGAACTATTCCAGGAAATTCTTCATGAATTATCCCAATTTCATCAGGAATTCCTCCAGAAATTTCTCTAGGAATTGATCCAGGAATTGCTCCTGGACATTCTTCAGAAATTATGTCAACAATTCCTCCAGGAATTTTTCCAGAAATTCTTCTGGAGATTTTCTCAGAAATTCTTCCAGGAAATTCTCCAGGAATCCTCAGGAATATTTCAGGGTTTCCTCCAGGAAATCCTCCAGAGGATTCTGCCTGGGAATCCTCTAGGAATTTCTTCATAAATTCTTCCCGGAAATTCCTGGAGAAATGCCATCAGTAATTTTTCAGGGATTCCCCCAGGGACTTCTTTACAAACTGCTTCTAGGATTCCTCCAGAGATTCCTTCAGGCATTCTTTCAAGGATTTATACAAGAATTGCTTCAGAAATTCCACTTGAATTTCCTGAAGGATTTCAGAAACAGAAAAATAATAGAATAGAAATAGGATTCTCCCAGAATTTCTCTAGAAATTCATCCAGTAATTCTTCCGAGAATTTCTCTTAGAGATTCCTCCAGAAATTCCCAAAGAAATACCTCTAGTAATTCCTCCAGGTACTCTTCCAGGATTTTAACCAGGAATTTCTCCAGGAATAACCCCAGTAATTTCATCAGGAACTACCCCAGGAATTGCTCCTGGACATCTTTCAGAAATTATGTCAGCAATTTCTCTAGGTATTTCTTCAGGAATTTCTCCCGAGATTTTATCAGGAATTGCTTCCTGATTCCTCCAGGGGATTTCCCTCTTGAAGGGATTCCTCCAGAGATTTCTCCATGCAAAATCTCTTCAGGAAATTCTTTGAAGATTCCTTCAGGGAATCCTCCAGAAGTTTCTCCAAAGATTCTTCCAGGAAATCCTCTAGAGATTTCTTCAGAAATTCTTCAAGAATATTCACCAGGAATTCCTTCAGGAATTTTTCAGGGATTCCTCCAGGGATTTCTTCACAATTTTTTTCAAGGAAACCCTCTGGGATTCCTTCAGGAATTTCTCCAGGAACTCCACTTGCAATTCCACTAGAAATTCCTCCAGGAATCTCTCAAGGGGTTCTTTCAAAAATAGAAAAATAACAGAAATAGAAACAGAAATCTCTCAGAATTCTTCTGGAGATTCCTCTAGATATTCATCCAGTAATTCTTTCAAGAAGTCCTCTAGAGATTCCTCCAGAAATTTCCTCAAGAACACCACTAGAAACTCCTCCATTTATTCCTCCGGGATGTTATCTAGGAATTTCCCCAGGAAATTTCTTCCGAAATACCTCCAGGAAATACCCCAGGAATTTCTTCCGGAATATTCCTGGCATCCTTCAGGAATTATGCCAGCAATTCGTCCAGGAATTTCTCCTGGATATCCTCTTGGGATTTCTTCAGAGATTCTTTCACGAAATTCTCCAGGAATACTTTGAGGAAATTTTCAGGGATTCCTCCAGATATTCCTCCAGAGATTCCTCCAGCAATTACTTCAGGGATTTCTCCACGAATTTATCGAGGGATATTTCCAGAGATTCCACCAGGGAATCCTCCAGAAATTCCTCCAAGGGTTCTTTCAGGAAATCCTCCTGGAATTTCTCAAGGGATTTTTTCAGAAATTTCTCCAGCAATTCCTCCCAGAGTTCCTCTAGAGATTTCTTCAGGAATTTCTCCCAGAATTCACCTAGGGATTCCAAGAATTCACCCAAAAAATTGCTCAAGGAAATTCTCCAGGAATTTGCTCAGATGTTTCTACAGGCATTCCTCCAAGGATTCCTTCACAAATTTCTCTAAGATTTCATATAGGAATTTTTAAAGACATTTCTTATGAAATTTTACTAGGGATTCCGTCCAGAATTCCTCCAGGACTTTCTCCAGAATTTCCTCCAAGGAATCCTCCAGAAATTTATCTAGGATTTCCTCATGAGATCTCTTCAGAAATTTCACTAGCTATCCCATAATTGATCCAGGAATTCGTACAGGTTTACTTTTTGAAATTCTTACTGGAATTCCTTCTGGAATTCAAAAATTCAAAAAATTCTGGAGGAATTTCTCCAGCAAACAGTATTGGAAGATAAATAGAAGCATACAGGAACCAGGAAATTCTAGGTTTATCCTCAAAAGAGTTCGTTATTTCCAAAAGAGTTCAGCTATAATTTCTGATGAATGTTTTGTAGACATTGACAAAAACATCAGAGCAGAATATTGCACGAGTAAATAAAAATCCTTAATCTTCCAGAAATTGGCCATCGCTACCAGCACCACGTTAATTTGTGTAGATCAGGCGAGTTTTTGTTAACGTATTGTACAAAATACAACAGGGTTAAGGGTTAAATAAAGCTTTTAGAATATAATGTTATTAATTATTATATTCAATTTCGTCGTGTTGCGTTTAGTTATAAAAGCTAGTAGGTAGCATTTTTACTAAGGGTGCTTGCCCCCCCCCCCTGACCGAAAAGCTGGCTACGCCCTTGAGTTCTTGGGAACATGCTACGGTCAATTGAATGAAAAAACGTCGTTTTCCCATAGTAATTCCCATACAAACTCTGAAAGGCTTGTGCACTCTCAATTTTCAACCAAATCAGCTCAATTTTTGGAAGAAGGCTTAGAATCTGGTTACGAATCGAATAAAGGATGTGGAGAAAAAACGATTTTTTGAACCACGTTAATGCCCACGCTTCGTGGAGAAATGTTCGAATACATATGTAGGAGATATGTGGTAGAAATATCACTCCGGACAACACTGTTGAAAGGTTGTGTATGGGGCGGATAAATCGTACCTATTCCAAATCGTTAAAAACAAAAGTTCAACAAAACCAACATCTAATTAGTAAAGTATTTATTTGTAAAGACAGTATATGTAATTTACTCCTGCAACCTCAACTTATGCTGTGTTAAAAAGGCAATATCGAACATTGCTTCCTGATGCAGCAGCTCGTGCACTTCGTACTTGAGCGATTCCTCATAGGCATACAGTATACTGGTGTCGTACAGCAACATTTTACAGTTAGCCAACGCCAGAATACAGTTCCGCAATCGTGAAATGACCTCGCGATCCTGTTTGGAAATTGATTCTTCCAGATTTTGTGTGAAGCCGCCTCCCTCTGTAATAAAACGATATGTAAATCTAATGAGGAAACACCCAATGATGATTAGCATTACCTTCGCCTTCCGTATTAACAATTGGCGATATCCAGATAAAGCCATTGTTTCCCAGAATGACTGAAGCTCCGCAAGGTAGGTTATGGAAATGGGTCTTCCGGCGTTTGATCAAAGAAGGGAACACCTTAACCAGGATTCCCTGTCCCAGTTTGCCGTATTTCAAACTCCTGGTGTGCAACGACAACACCCCATCCGAGTGGACATTTTGCACTTCGGCGGAAATAAGATCGCCCTCTTGAAGATATTTGCGCATTTGCTGCTCGTCTTCCACTCCTCTCCGTCGAAGTTCACCACCAGGAAGATTGACCGAGGACAACAGCAGAACCGAATCCAGTCGCGAGTTGGTATCCACCTTCCAGCGCTTCTGCTGAACATCTGTTACACGAGCCACTATTACGTCGCCGATTTCGCCGACGTAGCGACCTTTCAGCGCTTTCACAGTGATGAGTTTGTTCACCTGAACCATCACACCGGCTACGGAGGATTTAATGTCCTCATCCTCCATGTAGGTGCCGTGGCCACTGAAATTTAAATAAGTTATACCGATTTCGGTGCAATTTTCCTTAACAGTGTACTCACCGCATGAAACCTTGCTGCGATGTGATGACCTCTCCGGGAGTGAAAAGACGCGGATTACTGTCGCCGGACATCAGCGACAGATTGGCCCGGTCAGAGGCTAACCGAATCATTACGTTCGATGCCATTTGCGGTCACTTTTGCTGGATTATCACCGATAAAATATTAATTTGTACAAAACGGTCCGACTACGCTGAATACCGTCGTCGTTTTGGTAAACAAAACAAGCGTGCGCGTTGTGCGCGTTCCCTTCGATAGTAATGGGCGCTTGTACCTAATTTTAAATTCGATTGAACTTGAGATTTTTTTTTTATTTTTGATTTGATTTGTTAAATAATATTTTAATAACCGATTCATATACATAAAATTTATGTTTGACAAAAATATAATTAAAATTAGTATGCGTATCGATACACAGAGATAATCCTTTTTCATGGGTAACATAACAAAAATTTACCTAAGGTCTATATATTTTATGTGTAATTTAGCATGGGAAACTAACGTGTGTGCGAAATAAAAATTTTCAATCAAATCCATGTATTTTTGCCAAAAAAGTGGATTTTTTGCATTAATTGATTTTATTTGGCACACTTTCGCCCTTTTTAAAACAAAAGCTTCGTGATAAATCGCTCAATGTTATGGGTTTGTTTTGACATTCGTCAAGCACCCTGGTGGTCGTTGTCAGTACCATCTAGTAGCGATCAGGATCAGTTTAAAAAAGTGAGTTCGCTTGTTAGTAAATTTAAATAAGTTATCTGTAATTTAGCGGTAAAATTCCTCGCAACCTAATTTGCAAAGCCCAACGATGAGTTATGAAACAGACGAAGTGGACGAGGACATTCGCGCCCTGATATCGGAGTCCGTCGATCTGGCCGACGAGTTGTTCGGCGTAACCGTCCAGGAGGAGTTGAACAAAACAAAAACCGCCATCCTGAAGGAGTTGGAATCCGAGGTGGAAAACTATGCCCGGCAGATCGGTAACTATACGACCAGACTGCAGCGACTGGAACTGCTTGAGCAGGGTATGCTTCACCGCCTGAACAACTGCAGCTTACTTGCCAAGGAATTCGACCAGCTGACGGACTTGTACCAGGCTAAAGTGGGCCAACTGAGGGAACTGCTAGATCACAGCATCACATTCGAGTTTTCTAAGCTGCTGGCCAAGGATGTGTTCCAGAAAATGTACGCATTCAAGGACGAACTGGACCAACTGGAAGACCAGCTGGCGGAAAACACGGGCCTGATCAACAAAGAGGACAATCAAGAGATCGTGCAGACGTTGAGCCACCTGAAGCGGAAAACAGCCAAAGTGATACAGGATATGGATAACTTGCTGGGGTTGAACAGCATGCACAAGCTTACGGTGGTGGGCTTTTCGAACAAAATTTATTACGACGATCACAAAAGCCAAGGGGCATAATAAGGCTTAGTCACTAACTTTAAGATTATTGGTAAAATAGAAAATAAACTCACATGACTTGAATCAACGCTTTCTTTATTGGCAAACAGACTATGATGTGGGTCTTCTTTGGACTGGATAAAGATCGCCTTGACATTGCGGCATCACACGAGCGGCCGACGAGGTTACTCTTCATAAGCAGTTGTTCCGGCATTCACTGATTTATTTAGTAGGGTGAGACAGGGCAAAATGAGCCACCTGAGGAAGTAATTCAATGTATTTCAACAAAAAATTGAATTATATACGTTTTTTGTATACATCTATCTATGCTGAATAAACAAAAGCACTTACCTTACCGATCAGGCTAAGGCCGGGGTGGCCTCTGCTGTACATAGTAGCCGTCTCCATTCTACTCGGTACATGGCTGTTTGTCTCCAGTTCCGCACTCTGCGTAGGTTCCGCAGATCGTCCTCCACTTGGTCGACCCACCTAGCTCGCTGCGCTCCACGTCTTCTTGTACCGGTCGGATGACTCTCGAGAACCATTTTAGTCGGGTTGCTATCCGACATCCTGATGACGTGACCCGCCCACCGTAGCCTCCCAATTTTCGCGGTAATTACGATAAGTTGGTTCTCTCAGTAGCTGATGCAGCTCGTGGTTCATTCGCCTTCTCCAAGTCCCGTCTTTCATCTGCACTCCACCGTAGATGGTACGCAACACCTACCGTTCTAAAACTCCTCTGCACACTCCATGTTTCGTGCCCATAGAGGACGACCGGTCTAATCAGCGTTTTGTAGATAGTTAACTTCGTGTTACGGCGAACTTTATTCGATCGTAGAGTTCTGCGGAGTCCAAAGTAAGCACGATTTCCTGCCACAATACGCCTTTGAATTTCTCTGCTGGTGTCGTTGTCGGCGGTCACCAGTGAGCCCAAGTACACGAATTCTTCAACCGCCTCGATTTCATCACCGTCGATAGAAATTCGGGGTGGTGGGCGCGGTGATTCCTTTCTGGAGCCCTTTGCCATCGTGTACTTTGTCTTCGACACATTAATGACTAAGCCGATTCACCTGGCTTCACTCTTTAGTCGGGTGTACGTTTCCGCCATCGTCTCAAATTTACGAGCAATAATATCAATATCATCAGCGAAACCAAGCAGCTAAACGGACTTCGTGAAAATCGTTCCACTCGTTTTTATCCCCGCTCTCCTTATTACACCATCTAAAGCAATGTTGAACAGCATGCACGAAAGACCTTCACCTTGTTGTAACCCTCTGCGAGGTTCGAAGGGACTCGAGAGTGTCCCTGATACTCGAACTACGCACATCACTCGATCCATCGGTGCCTTGATCAATCGTATCAGTTTATCCGGGAATCCGTATTCGTGCATAATCTGCCATAGGCTAGAGGAACTGGTTCACCTAGCGTGAATGAGGATGAAGAAAAAGTAGATCTTCATATAAAAAAATGCTAAAAGTGACAGATGCTTCATCCTCATTCACGCAAGGTTAACCAGTTCCTCTAGCCTATAGCTGTTATCGATCGATTGTATCATACGCCGATTTGAAATCGATGAACAAATGATGTGTGGGCACGTCGTATTAGCGGCATTTCTGCAACACTTGGCGGATGGCAAACATCTGGTCCGTTGTAGCGCGTTCGCCAATGAATCCAGCCTTATGGTAAGTTTCCAGTTCCCAAGTAGAGCGCTCAAGTAAAATTCCTCCTTTTTCCGTAAGTAATTTTGACATTTGTTAAACCGACAGCATTTTTACGAAACGATGCTGTAAGAAGGATGTGAAGAAAAGGACACTGCATACGGCGGTTGCTATAGATAAATCGTTCGTTGTTCGTGTGGCGTTTCGTGGCCTTGTTGTTTACGATTTGGACTTAGAGAAATTTTGTTCGTTTCCTCAGGAAGTGTGATTGAAATTTAAATTAAATTTTTGCGCGCGTATGGGGAAAATCCAGATAGTGAGATTTCAACGCCACGGTGTCAAAATCTCGATTATTATCGAACTTTCATGTACCTCGGATTTTTCTTCGGAAATTGTTAGTATTTGGGCTATATGTTCATAATCGGAAGACGAGAAAATATTTTATCGGTGAAAATTTTCCCATACATTTTGTATGGGACGTTTCTTGGTTAAAATCAGTATTTAATTAATTTTAGTATGGAAAATAGCCAAAAACTTAGATAAATCAAAATTTCCCCGATGGAATATTTTAAAACTTTCCAATTATAAAGTATAGCCAAAATGCTGACTTTCTGTGAAGAAAGCTCCGAGGTACATGGAAGTTCGATAATAATCGAAATTTTAACACCGTGCAACGGAGTTCCAAGGGAAATGCTAATGAGAGACGCTGGGATTCTGAGGGAACTTTTAATGGGTGTGTGAAGAATTAGCCTAAGTTAAAATTCACAAATAAAAAGAAACTAAAAAAAAAACTTTTAATGGTATTACAGCGAGAACTATGGTTGGATACTAATTATAAATTCCGCAATATTGGAGTTCGGACTACGGTGGGAGGAACTCGGCTGGGGCTCTGACGGTTACCTTGTGGAGTTTTAGATGAAATACGAGGTAGGACAAAGCTTCACGGGGAATTTAATGAAGATCCACGAAAGATTCTCTGTGATGAATCTTTTGGCATTCCGTACGAAGGTTTTTCTTTGGGGTTTCACAGAAAGTCCTCTTGAAATTCTTCCAGATGTTCCACCGAAAAATCCACCAGAAGTTCGCAGGGGATTCTTATAAAATGTCTCTGAGATTTTCATTAGAAGTTCTACAAAAAATCCCTCCGTGAGTTCCTTCTAATTCAGGATTTATTTATTTTGTTTTTTTTTTTATCTTGGGATCTTCTAGGAGTTCCTTCAGGGTTTTCTCCAGAGGCGTTTTCTAAGATTCTACCAGGAGTTTTTTCAAACTATTCTACAATAATTTCATCCGGGATTTTTTAAGTATTTTTTATCCGGGGTTCACTCGGATATTTATTCGGAGATTGCCGCAGGAATTCCTTCCGGGATCATTTCAGGAGTTCCTTCTAGGATTTCTATAGGACTTCATTCTTAGATTCGTCCTGGAGTTCTTTCAGTGATTCTTCCAGGATTTCTTTCTAAGATACAACTTTTTGAGATTCATCTAGGTTTTCTCTGGACGTTTCTCATGTGAATCCTCAAAGAATTCCTTTTGTAATTCCTCTAGCTTCTTCCGGGATTCCTCCAGGAATTCCTTCTAGGTTTCCTCTAGGAGTAAATTTATGGGTTCCTCTCATAGTTTCTTCTGGTATTTCTCCAGGTTTTTCTTCTAAGATTACACCAGGGGTGGCATCAGGGACCTCTCCAGAAATTTTATGCGGGGTATCTTCCGGGATTTTTTCAAAAGTTCTTTCCGGAATTTCTTCAGAACTTTCAGACTCCTGGAAAATAAGTCAAGGTTCTTCTAGGAGTTCCTTCTAAGATTTGTCCAATAATTTCTCCAGGATATCCTTCCGGGATTCCTCCAAGATTTTCTACTGGGATTCCTTGCAGATTACATATTCTGGATTTCATTCTGGAAGTTTCTTAAATTTTGTTCATGGAAATACTCCAGAAGTTTTTTTTATTCTTTATGGAAGTACTCCAAGACTTGCTCTTGAGTTCCTTATAAAATTCCTCCAACAGCTTCTTAAGGAATATCTCCAGCAGTTTTGCAGGGAATATCTACACGAGCGATTTCAGAGATTCTTTCAATAGTTTCTTCCCAGATAAAAATCTGAAGACATTCCAAAAGGTTCTGGAGAAATCATAAAAAAAACTCGTGAAAGAATCCCTGAAAGAACTTCTAGAATAATTTCATAGGAATCTTCTGGAGGAATCTCGGAAAGAATTTCTAGAGAATTCCATGAAGGAATCTCTGAAGGAATCCCGTATGGAGTTACAGGAGTAATCCTGGAGAGAATTCCTGGAAGTTCTGAACAAATCCCAAACAAATTGCTGGAAGAATCTCTGAGGGAACTCCCTTAGGTATCCCAGAAAGGACTCCTGGAGCAATCCTGAATTAATTTCGAGAGAGATCTAAGATGGAATTTCTGGAGGAATCCCAAGCAGAAATTTTGAAGGAATCCCAGAGCAATTCTCGTAGGGATCTCGAAACGAATTCCTGGAATTCAGAAAGATTTCATAATAAAATGGTAAATGACTAATTTTTTACCAGGAATAGTGTATTACGTAAAGTTAATACTATACAAATTTCATCAAAATCGGTTGAATATTGGTGGAGATATCGTTGAAACAAGAATTTTGCCATTTGAGAAGTTTGAGCAAACGAACGTTTTAAAAAATATCACTTCTTCATCGTTATAGCTCTACATTCAAAAATACTGAACCGATTTCAATCAAAACTGTTCTGTATGTAAAGTATACATGTAGAAATATTGTGTAAAAGTTTCATTCAATTTAATTTAACCGTAATAAAGTTATAGCCGTATATGTGGCACAAAGTCACAATAGGCAAAAATGTTTTTTTTTTGTATCGTGACATTCACACAGTTATAACTTGAAAAGTTTTCAAGCAATTTGGCTAAGAACAGTTTTTATAATGGTTTCACAGTTTCAAATGCTAATAAAAATCGGAACAGTCATGACAGTTGTACCAACAAAATAGTAGACACGGAATAAAATGGTTAAAATGTACCTAAAATATGCCTTGAAGCGATTTGAGTTTTGAATACTAGAAAAACGTATTGAACCGATTTTAAGATTTTTTTACCAGTTTATTGATACTCTGTTAAGAACATCGAGTCAAATTTTCAGACGTCTTGACGAGTTACATCAAAATTATAGCCTTTACAATTTTTAAAACGGATGAAAAAATTTGCTAAAATCTTGTTTTATGATATTAACAATATCTGCGCCAATACCAAACTGAATTTGTTATCATTGTTATGGTATTAGCTACACATTATATATTATTCCTGATCAAAAAAATATTTTATTTTGTGAACGCAATCAAAAGCTATACATTTTTTCTGTGTCCAAATTTCATCGAATACAGTTTTTACTTCTCATGGTTCTAGTGCACCATAGAATATTTTATTCAACAAACGAAATAAAATGATTATGATGCAACAGTTTTTAGAATCATTGTCTCCTCATCAGCTAAACTCAAATGCTATTTACTTTTTTCAATAGTCGAACTATTTATAAACAATTCAGTTTTGGGGTGTCTTTATAAATTTTTAAACTCCGTAACGGCAAATTATTCAACCTCAAGAAATTCAATCTCGTGTTCAGATGCAGCCATGCTGAGGGACGACGGAGCACACATTATAGAGCGACACGGCTAAATACTAATGCACACTGTGAACGCGCAGGCGCGAAAGAAGAAACACAAAGAAAGAGAAATGTCCCTTTTACTCACGGAATAATACATCGACATATTATTCCGTACGGAAAATCAACAACATGACTGACAGCATCGCATGACAGTGCCATCTGTTGGCAAATCTTTCTGGCTGTGAATTACTTATCAACTGCGAACGCCTAAGTAATTTTGATTGCAAAAGTTTTACGTGAGCATTACTTGTCCTATCCTTTTACACAGTACTTATCAAGTGGAAACTAGCCATTATATTGCCCCACGAACTCTCTTGCAATCGGTGATAGACGGCGGCATCAAATTTGAGAGAGTATTCTTTCCAAATCTTGGTAATGACCCAGTGTAGTGCTCTCACCAGTAGTGCTTCTCCACCGTATTTTAGAAGCTCGCTTGGTAGTTGATCTGCTCCAGCGGCTTTGTTGTTTTTCATCCTCAATCTCTTGGAGGTCAGGGCCGGAAGTCTTTCGTCCTGTGCACATACTCCTAGATCTGTTACCACGCCACCTTCGGTACTTGCAACGTCGCCATTAAGGTGCTCATCGTAATGCTGCCGACACCTTTCGTCCACCTCACACTCGCTCGTGAGAATATTCCCGTGATTATCTCGGCACATATCGGCTTGTGGCACAAAGCCTCTGCGCGAGCGGTTCAGCTTCTCGTAGAACTTTCGTGTGTCCTTAGCGCGGTACAGCTCTTCCATCGCTTCGCGATCTCGTTCTTCCTGCTGGCGCTTCTTCATCCGGAAGACTGAGTTCTGCCTGTTTCGCGCCTGTCTGTAACGTGCCTCATTCGCTCTCGTACGGTGTTGCAGCATTCTCGCCCATGCTGCATTCTTCTCGTTTTTCAACTGTTCACATTTGCTGTCGTACCAGTCGTTTCGGTGATTCGGAGTCGCGAAGTCTAGTGATGTAGCCGAGGTACTACCTATGGCGGATCGGATGTCCCTCCAGCCATCTTCAAGTGTAGCAGCGCCAAGCTGCTCTTCCGTTGGTAGGGCCACTGCTAACTGCTGCGCGTAGTCTTGAGCCACTTCTACGTTACGCAGCTGCTCGATGTTAAGCCGCGGCGTTCGACTTCGACGCGTGGTGATAACTGTCGAATGTTTTGAGCGCCTGCATACAGCGACTAAGGGCTGATTTCTTCACCTCGGCTTAACCGGTAAGCCAGGCTTACCCATACAGTTAAACCTGGCTTAACGCTTAAGCCAGGGTGAAGAAATTGCCGTACACTGAAATAAATTTCATTGTATTCTCAACGACAAACGCGTTATTGAATCAACAAGCATAAAACTTGGTTAAATGTACAATAAAATCCGTGAAATTGACTGGAAAATGGTTGTTTTGAACCTGTTCTTCATCGTGATTCTATGGCAAAATTAACTAACCAGTGTTTTTAAAAATACTACTTAGCAAAAGCACTTTTGATAGTATAAACTACTATTCTCATGGTAAATATTATAAATAGTCATAGTTAAGCGAAGTCTACTCTCAATTGTACAACACTTATAGTACAATTGAATATATTATACCAACAAAATGCATCCGAGCTTGTATTGTGGTTATTTTTACTGTTAATGTAGTAAGGTGTTTGTTGACATTTGCCTGCAGGCAAATACTTGTTTTCTTTACGAAAGAAGTGATTTGAATATAAAAACCTTCTTCGCAGCTTTTAGGTGAAAAAAAAACAATTGTTTAAAAACTAAAAACATTTACCGGCAAATCGATTATTGAAGGTAGGTCAATATTCCAAATCAATATAATTTTATGTTATTCGCATGGTGCTTTACTTTTTCAGATGCTGACTTAGAAAGCACCCGGACTGCGACGGCCTTGATGGTCATTATCATTGCCATTGGATGATTTTTCGAGCTGATTGACAGGATTTCGGTATGTTTACATTAGTCTGCAGACACAGTTGGTTTCAGTTTCTCACTATTGGACGTTCTATTTTCAGTATTGATGCGCATAAACAGTTCCAGAAATTTTCAAAGAAGAAACCCGGAGACTGCAGCAATTAGCTCTTACCTCGGATCATTTTTCGAAGTATCATCAGGCATCTCCTTGCTGGCATCGACCAATCGTATTAGTTTGAATACGTTTATAAGTATTGTGCTTCATGATATTGTTATTTTGTAAGTTTTGTGTATTTTAAAAAAGAAATATAATAACTTCAACTTTGATTTCATTTTTCATTTCAAACTACAATGTAATATCACAAAAAAATACTACCACGCTATAGTAAATCTGCAATAGTAAGAATAACTACATTCTATTGCATATTCAACTGAAGAATAGTAGTAGAGACAACAACCTTACCAGAAATTCAGAATAATAGTAAAACATACTATAATTCTTCTTATAATAAACATGAAATCACTTCGGTTGAAAATCGTTGGTGCGAGTCTGTTAATTACAACCCCCATTTTAGTAATTTTGACTACAAAGCAGCTTTCAGTGTAGTGATCCGAATCTATATTCGCACTGCGGTATGTGCGGACATTGGTTATATCCGAGAAGAATGTGGTCTTATACCGTCGATTAGAATGTGGTCGATTTGGTTTTCTGTTTGATGGTCAGGTGATGTCCAGGTAACTTTGTGGATATCTTTGCGGGGGAAGAAGGTGCTTCGGACTACCATACCACGGGAGGCTGCAAAGTTTACGCATCGCTGGCCGTTACCATTCGATACGGCGTGCAGGCTGTTTCGCCCGATTACCGGTCTGTACATTTCCTCCCTTCCTACCTGCGTGTTCATGTCACCGACAACGATTTTCACGTCACGCGGCGAGCAACCATCGTATGTTTGCTCTAACTGCGCGTAGAACGCATCTTTCTCGTCATCAGGTCTCCCTTCGTGTGGGCAGTGGACGTTAATGATGCTGTAGTTGAAGAAACGGCCCTTAACTCTCAACATGCACATCCTTGCGTTGATCGGCTGCCACCCGAATTCACGTTGTCGCATCTTGCCCAACACTATAAATCCTGTTCCCAGTTCATTGGTAGTGGTGGTTGGTAGAAGGTAGCCGCTCGATGCCCGCTTTTCCACACTTTCTGTCCAGTCCAACAAAGCTCCTGCAACGCCACGATGTCGAAGTTGCGGGGATCCTCCGAAACCTAGGGACTTGCAATTCCATGTACCAAGTTTCCAATCGTAGTCCTTATTTCGTCGCGTGGGTCTTTGCCGATTGTATCGAGTCGTATTTTCTCCTATGTTATTCGCAATGGGGATTTTTACGGGTGGCTTATTGGGCCTACGCCAACACTCCTGTCTCGCCGGAGGGCCATCGTGCCAGTTCTGTTTAACGTCCCAACCAACACTGGGACGCCCACGCTGATGGGGCTACCACCTTGGATCTAGCTGGGCGTGGTGCAGCTTTTCTTACTAAGCCGCTGGATGCCAGAACAGACGCTGTTTGAGCCGCACCTCCTTGGTGAACAGACGCTCGGATCGTACCTCCTCAATCTAGCTGAAATCAGAAGGACAACAGTGCCCAGGCTGCACTACCAGCTAAGCACACAACTCTTAGCTGACGGTCTTTGTCATCGTTTGACCCGTGGAAGCATGAGGTAGGAACTTGTGGGGACCAGAGCTATGTTGGACGCTCTCCTTATCGACTCACCGTTTTGCAGCCCAAAAAGCACTTAGTAAGTATTTTATTAATTGATTTTAACAAAAAAGTTTATGATTTGGATGGTCATCAAATTTTCATTCGTGAAATGAGCGTTAAGCTGATCCGAAACGTCTCGTGATATGGCTTATATGTACTCTTTTTCAAATACTCCACTTAAAATTTAAGGCGACCCATGTTGCCCCGCGGCCGTCTATATGGAATTTATAAGGAATGTATCGCATAAGAAATAATGCCAATTATAAAATGTAAGATAAAACTGCATCAACAATAGCACCAAAAAAGTCTGAAAATTTGGGAAGCCGACCACTACATGGCGACCGTAACAAGACTAAAACTAATACCGGTAAATGTTATGCATTAACGATAGCATGCGATTTTTCTAAGTACGTAATTATAACTCCTATATTTGACACATTGGCTGCTAATGCTTCCGTAGAATCTTTCATTTTAACCCTCGAGCAGTCGCGTATTCAACCACCCTCAGCCAAAAATATAAATCTCGTTTCCATGTGTATGATATATTGTTTGTATACAGTATTGGGAAAACAAAAGTGCTTCAAATTCACAACGTATTATTCAAACTAAAAGCAACTTGTCTATAATTTCTTCCCTAGTGAGCAAAAGTTTTCAAAAGAAAAAGTTGTTCGAGGTCCGTCGGGGGATTTTTTTTTTGATCTACCCGTTTAATGAAAGTTAAAAACCTATATTTTCGAACAACGAAGCATTTGGCGATGTTATTTTTTTTGTGCGATAATAGTTGTTCTACCAGACACGCCGTGAGGCCTTTTCATCGTTATCATCAGCTCTTGTTCAAGAATTGATAATTGAAAATAACTACGAGAGCTCTTTAAAATTGACAATAAGTTCATCTGTTCTTGTTGTGTTTATGGTTTTATGGGCTGAATCCCAAGTATTCCTGGAGGTGTTTTTGAAAGGTCAACTAGAATATGTAATGCTTTGATAAAACTATTATAAAAACAAATAAAACCGAATAGAATCAAGATTGTTCTTTGGGTATGTAGGGTAAGAAATCAAACTTTGAACTAGTCAAATTGTAATCTTAATTTGAACCTTTTCGAAATTCATTAAAACGACGTACTTTTTAGGCAAATATTGTCCCGAAAAAGATGTTAAACAGTTTTCCGTAATATAACCTGATAACATGGGCTTTAAAAGCATTGAAAAAAGCGTTTTTGTCATGGAAAACAGGCAATTGAAAAATCACTGTGATTTCACTCATTTCCCCCCAGAGAAAGCACATTTTCGGTGCACTCGTACAGCTCATGCATTGTATCACACGCAATATGTGAACACGCCAAATGAAAGCTTATTTATCATAGAATCGACCAACCGAACAATATTTCGCATTATTTGTCATAAAATTATCAAATTTAAGTAATTCTTACTTGGAGAATGTTATCTTAAGTTGAACCATTTGTAATCTAAATTTGAAGTACATAGTAAACGGGGGCGAGCTTCCAGTGTTGGCCGGCAGACTGCGCTAGTGGTTGTTTTGTTTACTCTTGGGGGATCAAAAATTCCAAATTTCGTTTCCAAGTTCCTGAAGAGTTTAGAACATTCTTAGTTAAAATTCCACTGCCTAATGAAAAATAGTTATGAGAATTAGCAGATCCATGTGTTTTTCTATTGTTCAGCACGAAATTGGCTGTTGTGAGAGATGCTCGAGCTGCTGCCGCCAGTAGTTCGAATTAAGATTAAAATTGGTTCAAATTATGATTACGATGGTTCAAATTAAGATTAAAATCATTGTTAACAAATAGTCGAATTTTTCAATGAAATTCGGTGCAAATACAAACTTTTTACCACTTAACAGAAAGCTTATACCCGTGGCTTTCATGTACATAAGATTTTGCAGTAGTACATTATTTCCATGTGGGAGAAAAAATCACTCAAAATTTGCGCTACTTCGGAAAACCGCAATTTGGTTCAACTTTTGATTACCTACCCTATGTTATTCGTTTCACAATATTCGCTTCTTTGTAAACTTCATACAGCTCATGATTCATGCGTCTTCTTCGCATATAATTTACTAGCTTCCTACCGAAGATTCTCCACAGCATTTTGCGCACAAAAAAATCGAAAGCTTTTTGACTCCTTTGATAACCACACCTCGTGACCGTAGAGGGTATTCAGAGGATCTTAAGCTTTTTCCACTGTCCCGATTAGATCAATATCGTCTGCAATGCCGAGAAATATGTGCGACCGTGCTTTTTCCGTCAACGCTCCATACTTACTAAACAAGTGAAACTATTCAACTGTTCCAAATTTGTCGAAAATCGGCTGAACCCAGTTTTCAAATTTACGTGTGTTTGGAATAAAATAATAGCATGAAATGAGCTCACCATAACTGTATCTATGCCCAAATGTAATGTTTATATTGAACTACGTTCTAAACATCTAATATGAAGCTTGAATGCTTTTAAAACGAATACTTACGTCGACACTTCCACACTCTTGAATTTAAATTTGGTGTCAGATCTTGCGTTTAAATTTAAGTTCAATCGTAGAATTTATGATCTTTCCGCGCCTAAATTTAAATTTAAGGAACAAATAATTTCAAATTTTCTTTAACTTTTAACCTACTGTAGCTCTTCTTGTAAGGAAGCTTGCACGCTAGTTATATATGTCTGATACAAAAGGGTGACACATGAAAGTTTAGTTGAAGCTCTCTTGAGAGTCTCTTATCAGTACTAGAAATGTGTATTCTAAAGGACGCCTCGTTGGTATGCGTTCCCCCGGGTTCCGTGTTTACGAATATGCGCAAGAAAGCAGAAGGAAGGCTGTGTACAGAAAGCAACAAATTTGCTTTGACCGTGCCGTACTATCAGCATTGCCGTCCGCCGTATAGAGGGTAGGGGTGCATGTCCCTTCAGTAGAGCAGTTGTCAAGATCGGTTGTGGTGTCCTTGTTTCCGTGACGGGTGGCGACAGACAGAGTTTAGTTAGATGGTGGTTAAGCGCAAACGTGAACATTCGCTGTAGGGAGTAGGACTTGTTTGCGGTTGAAGAAAATTTCGTGAAAATTTATTGCATTGCCTAGAGTTTCATAATTCGAGTTGCCAAACATGGAGGGTGTACTATTATTCGATCAGAATAATGATTTGATTTATCAGAATTTTAACGATGCAATGCGTGCCAAAATGACCAGACATGCCATCGATCTCGGTTTGATGGAGGACGTAAAGAGGGTAAGTAAACACAGCTAAGCTGCATTTTGCTGAACTACAAATATGTTATGTTTTAGGATCCCCGAAAGGATTTGGACAATAATGTGCTGATTCAGATATTCAGTCCTCTGGTGGCCTCCCAGCGTATCATGATGTGCCAATTTGATAATGCGTACACTTCGGTGCAGATGGAGAACAACTTGAATTTAGTCTTCGATGAGGTAAGGACAAGATTTCGAATCCTTACAAGTGTAACACGCATGGGGTTGACTGGAATGTGGACTTGTCGTGCGAGTTTTCTGAAACATTCTTTTCAGACGAGTTTCCTTTTTCGTCTTGAATGTTTAGTGTGAAGTGGCTTCATACCTTTTGTTCCAGGATATACCCAAATAGCGAATGCTCAAGAAACTTCGATACCTCAATAATTATTTTATTTTAGTCAATTGAGTGTTACGTCTTCTGACATAATGTAATACTATTTGTCTTAAATACATTTGTTCGCAATTACTAATTACTACTTAATTTCCTTCTATACGAACTTGATTTTATGAAAACAAAAAATTTACACAAAAAACAATGAAGCTATTAAAATATTCAGAATCCTTACAATAGTTTATCCATATTTTTGTTTGGAGTTCATGTAGAGTACTTTTCAGTACTATCTTCATGGTCTTGTTTTGCTCTCTGAGTATTGATTTACTTTTCGTTTGGAAATTTCAGAAATAGTCTTCTATTTAATTTGTTTTAGTATGTTTTGATTAGATTCGACGTTGTCTGTAAAAAACTCAAGCAATTTTTGTCTTTGAAACAAGTTTATATTTTATAAAAAAAAAAAAGATTTTCTAAAAATTATCGTAATATGCAGTTTTTGAACACCGATTTCGTTATATCTTTTCTTTAATTTACAGTTTTTGGGCTATTTGTTCTTACAAATAAGTACTAAGGAAGTAGATCAAGTCAGACGGGAGCTTGGAGTTTGCATTTGTCTCTTGAAACATATTTGTGGGCCAAATATCTACATGTAAGTATGCAAAAGCAAAACAATCTTGCATTAAGAACGTATGCATTAAACCATTTCCACTTCGTTTTGAACCCTCAGAATCAAGAACGACACCAGGAAATCGGAGCTCCTTACTAGCTTGATTAGTACTTATCGTCAAATGTACCAGGGTAACCAAGGGATCTTAGTGGAAGCCATCGAACAGCTGCTGGTCAACGCAGACGTCAAAAATACCGTGGTATCGTCTCTACAGGCAGCTACAGATAAACTTAAGCAGGATCCACACTCTCAGCGAAGCCATTCCATCATGTTCGTGGGCAACAAGTTCCTTTCACTGTACAGTAGTCGACAAGCTCAGGAGTTGTCTCCTGCAGATATGCTGTTCCTGAACATATTTTGTCAGACGTTGGATCGTGGCGAGCATTCGAAACGCATCGAATCACACGTAGTTTTTCTCCAGGGATGCTCCAACCAGACTACGTCCGGCTGTATTCCACACATTGTACATGTTTGCAAGCTGTTTGATGATGTATTTCTGGTTCTGCTGATCGAACACGGAAATATCGTTCTATCGGGAAACCTTTACGATGTCTTTTTCGCACTACATAAGCTTCAAAACATTCACATGCAAATGGATGTCGAAAATCTACGATCAGCATTCGACAGTTTTGAAATGTACGTGAAACATACGACGGACTCACTGCGCAAGATCAAGCACAACTGTCCAGAAGCGGACGAAGCCGTTCGTGTTTTCGGCTTGAAATGGGATAACCTCCGAAAGCGGTACTCGGAATACTTCAAAGCATCAGACAGTGCCCTGTTGGTAAAAATCGAAAGTAATATGCCCATGTTTGTGGAAGCCGTGAAAGAACTGTTCAAGTTGCTCTGCGCCGAGTGTAGCACTTTGGAACACGGATTGCAACGGGTGTCCGATATAGCCGATTCGGTGGAGGAAAAACTCACGGAGGTGTTCAACTTCCTGCAGGTCAAATCGCAGAAGAATTTCTGCATGGGAACATATCCTTTTCAAAAACGTGTTTTTTTGTTGCTAATATTTTGTTTTATCAAAATACAGACAACATAACTTAACATTGATTGATTGAAATGATAAATTAATCGCATTGAATAACTTGTAACAATGAACTATATCATATGTTTTTCCTTAACCTGTAGCCATATACGTATTTGGAAGACTTTCCAGGGTTGGTGCATTTTATACACATCGACAGGAATAATGGTCGGATCGTGGCTCCAGGATTGGATTTAGAAGATTCCACAAACGTTTTGAAGGAGAGGGTAAGTATTTACATATACTGCAGTTTTTTTCAGCTAACAATTAAATCAGAAGCAAACAGCCGTAACACTGGCAAAAATTCCATCGACTATGCTTTCACCATTTGACTAATGTCAAATATTTGACCACTTTCACCATAAGAGACTTCTGTGGCCATGACCAGAAGTCTGGGGAACCCCTGGTGATAAGGCCCTTCAGGCCGCGTCACCTTAAATCTAGATTGTTCTATAACTAATGAAAATCCTAGAGAAAACTCTAAAGCAGGGGTTTTCAGATCGAGAAACGCGGTGCACTTGATGCACCACGAAGCCTTGCACCGCGGCAGTTCTGAATATTAGGTATCTTTGAAATAATTTACATCGAATTTTCAAAGGTTTTTATGATCCTTATTAAAGGGGCCATCCATAAATGACGTCACGCTTTTAGTGGGGAGGGGTTTTTCGCGAAAGTGCGACAAGCAACGCACGACGTGTGTATGGGAAAAGTTTATAACAAAAAAATAGGCATCGTCAAATTTTTCGCTATTCAAAAATAGAGGCTTTCAGCTTTCATTTGCAGGGTCCCTCAAAAAGAATCCACCGAGGGATCCTGAACAACTTTTTCAGAATACTGTTTTTCCCCATACAAAATGCACGGTTCCAAATTAATCCCTATTTCTACTTAACAAACATACCCAATTTTTGTATGAAAAAGTTCCCCCGATGGAATATTTCGATGTTGGGCTTGAATGAAAGCTGGTAGCGTCAACTTTCACGTAGCGTAAAAATTAGCGATGCCCATTTTTTTGTAATAAATTTGTTCTACCAGACACACCGTGAACGCATTAAAAAAAAACTGTGAGGGAGGGAAAAAGAGTTAAAAATTCACAATTTTAGTGCACTTAAAGGATGATCCCTTATGATTTCTCTGGAAATTCCCCTTTGATATTTGAAAAGTTGAGAAGTTCTGAAAACAGAGAACTATTTTAAATATGATTTTCAAATAACTCAACGTACATATGTACAGATGGGTAAATTATTGGTTAAATTGAGAAAAAAATCTAAAGCTCAGGTGAGATTTGAACTCACGACACTGTGTGTAGTTCAAATCTCACCTGAGCTGTGGTTTTTTTCTTAATTTAACCAGTAATTTACCCATCTGTACATATGTACGTTGAGTTATTTGAAAATCATAATTGACCACACGGATTGGTATTACCGAAAATTTGCACTTTGAGTGAGTTATTTTAAATGATTTTTTTTTCTACGAATCTTTTAACCCTTCAGAACCGAATTGTTGTCTGCTGCCGCAACTTCGCTGGCTACGAACACTTTTCTCATGCTTGATTTCATTGCCGGTGTCATGTATGTCCCCTTCGGCTTCAAAGGGTTAAGGAATCTTCCAAAAAACTATATTTAACAAAAAAAATCATGCCAGTTATCTAGGGATCCAGGGATTAATGCAGAATTCCGTCGAGGGACTCGCCAGAAATCCACCGTGATTTTTTTTCATGAAGCACTTCCATTTATAACTCCTTGTGAGATCCCTGAAGGATCTCCTGGAGGGATCCCACAAGGAAGGCCTGGTTGATCTTGAATAATAATCCTGGAGCAATTCCAGACGAAACTTCTGGAAGTATACTAGAAAAAACTTCTGATCCGGGATGTCTTCTGGAGCTTCTTCCGAAATTACTCCAATAACTTCTGCTGGCATTCCTCTAGCAGTACCTTCAAGCGTTCCCACATAGTTCCTTTTCCAAGGAGTTCTTTCTGTGATCCCTTTAAGATTTCTTTTCGAGATTTCTCTAGAATTTTTTTCAGGGTTCCTCAAGAAATTCCTTTTAGGGTTCCTTCTAGATTTTCTTCGGATATTGCTTCACGAATTTTACCATAGGTTCCTTCAGGATTTATTTGTGATATTGCTTCAGGATACCTTTCAGAATTTCTTTAGTGATGTCCATAGTGAACTTCCGATGGAATCCTGAATAAACCTGGAAAAATATGAATTCCCACCGATGTTCGTTCAAAGTCACACCAAAGTTGGTTCATAGTGTGATCTTTGCAATTCAACTAGATTTTCCACAAAATTTGCGTGAGAATCCCAGTAGAATACCTTCTACCTCAGTCAACGGTAGATCAGATACCGTAACCTTACCAGGTTTTGATCTTAGCAAATGTTTTAATTGCTTTCTAGAAGATACCCTCCTCCACATGAACCTCGGTGGAATGCCACCCGAAATATCGGCAAGCATTCCCCTCAGAACGACCCAGAGAAATATTTGAATCTCATGAGGTTTTTCCAGAATCTCATCAGCACTTCGTAAAATTAGCGCACTTTTCCAAGCTGGTGAAGTATGCATATCAAATTTAATCATATTGCCCATGGAAGACGACGAAATTTTATCCAAATCGTAAACAACATGGTCACGAAACGTTAATAACTTGTCCTTAGCCATCGCGGCTTACAGTGCCCTATTTCAAATCCAATCATTTCCAATTTTACCCAAACATCAAACTTTATTAAGTGAGGAGCCAACTTCGTGTGGTTTATGCAGCATATTTTATATTTTGCGTCGAAAAGTTTAACCGTTATGTGTCAGACAAACTTTTTGCTTTTTTCTACACCGTGTATTTTAAATGAGTGCTGGGTACCCCGGTACCCTGTCGGCCACATAAGGGTTAAAGTTAATTTTGAGCCATGATGAAAGTCCAATGGTCAAACCCAAGCGTCGGCTATCATAAGAAATTGATCAACACAATTGGTAAGATTGTAAATCGAAATTCAAGAAAATCAAACGATTATACAAATGAAAATGTTTATTAATAGGTTTCAAACTTCTTTCCACATTGAGGAAATTGTATATTTTCGGCAGTTTTGTTCTCTTCGTCATGGGGGGTTTGACTGCTGAAATCAGAGTTGACCTCAAATCCTTCCCAACCAAGCTGAATTATGTGTCAAAGTTTCAGGTAATTTGGCCGACAAAAACCCTTCATGACGAAGATAACAAATCTGCCGATAATACCCATCGCCATCATCCCCCTATATTCTGCAATATCTTTGAAACAATCTCTAAAAACAACGAATGCGAAACGGTTTTACCCTTCTTAAACCCAATTTTAAATAAATAATGCTTGAATCGGGGTCTGCAGTTAGCCTTGCAGATAACACTTTGGATCGCCAATCCGAATAAACTGAGGTTTGATTCCCGTTTGGTTAAGGAATTCCAGGCAAAGAAAGCCCTAATTCTGCCCTAATTCTCCACTGGCTCTGTTTGTGGTTAGGCTATTATGATACTTCTCCCCTAACCATTCATTCTTTGACAGCAAGAAAAACGCATTATGAGCATGAGCATGAGCATGAGCATAGATGACCGCACAATTCGTAGTTGCTACTCCGTGATTGACCAGAGCAATCGAAATTGCACAAGGAACCAATGAATAGGGCTTGGGACTAGCTTACTATTCTCAATGTACACAGTTCGAGAGCTCTCAACTTTAATAGGGTCAATAACGGCGCCGGCCACGTCCTTACGGTCATCGAGGATGGGAGGGAATGTTAGTAAGACAAACGTTGTTAAAAAGACCGCGAGTCGCTGCATCTCCACGTTTGTCTCAGGAAGGAATTTTTTGTTAGTAGGGTAAGGTACATTGTCAGTCCGGGAGTCACCTATGGTTGGTGATATGATTTGACAATGGATCAATATACACAAACCGCCGTTAACAACCGACCACTTTTCGACGCAAAAACTAGCCAAAAAGAAAATTCTATCGCGCGTCTCCACTCCACTAGGGAGCAGAAACCTTTAGTCTATTCCACACAGAAATACACTGAACGCGACTCACTTGTCGGCGCCCAGATTTTTTCCTCGACCGGCGAGCCCGAACTAACATTTTCCACTCTTTCGTGTTAATGCAAAAAAAAAAAAATATCAGCTTAAAGTGTATTGGGAACTAGCGCCGACGGGAAGCGAAAAATTCGGAACCGACTCGAGCCACGACGCGTCCACCGTACACTTCGCCCGCCGTCGGAGCCCCGCAGAGAGAAGAGAAAAAAAAAATCGCAAAAATCTAGCAAAGCCTGCGCGCGCGAAGCTTTGCTGCTGCCGAACTACCGCACACTACTGACTGCTTGGCGTCCCGTCGTCGTCGTCGGAGCCCCGCAAAGAAGAAAAAATCGGAAAAATCTAGCAAAGCCAGTGCGCGCGAAGCTTTGCTGCTGCCGAACTACCGCACACTACTGACTGCTTGGCGTCCCGTCGTCGTCGTCGGAGCCCCGCAGAGAAGAAAAAACTAGGAGTGTGTAATGTCTGAGACATAACCGCAATGTTGACGTAGGACTAATTTTTAACGCATAATAAAGAATTTGGGGCTCACAGATGAAGTAAACGTGTATCTATTCAGCAAAAATAACGGCCAGAGTAAAATCACTATATGCTAAAGACTCGAAATCTGGCGATTGTTGCTGGTAATGATGATTCAGAGCGTTCATGATTAACAAATATTTTAATCATGATTAATCATTGGTGATTAAAATTCAAATTTCGGTGATTATTGATTATGATTAATAATTAATTTGATTTTTGGGATGATTAATGATTATGATTAATGATTAAAATTGATTTTATCTGTGATTATTGATTATGATTAATGATTAAAAATGGCTCATTGATTAAAAATCATGATTAATCATGATTAATCAATCACAAAAAACAGGAAATGATTAAAATATAATTATTGTTGAAAATATTTTTGAAGTTCCAAAAGTAAAAGGTAACTCTGTCTGGGAGATTATTGAAAAAATAATCAAGAAGAACAGCATTTGAACCAATTCAAATTGGATCATATATTTTATATGGTGAAAAATTTTTGGTGATGAATGATTAATGATTGATCAATTTTTTTTCTTATGATTATGATTACTGATTAATGATTAAATTGCGAAATCAGTGTGATTAAGATTAATGATTAATGATTAAATGAGAAATTTTGGTGATTATGATTACTGATTTTTGATTAATCTTAATCATTAATCATTAATCATGATTAAATTTATGATTAATCATTAACGCTCTGTGATGATTCCCGTATCATGACGATGATGCTGCCGAGCAATGCCTTTAAAGTTGAAGGATTCGTCATTGAAATAATCGTCATCATTGAAAATTCGAAAGCAGTTTTCTCGTACAAAGCTGAAATTTCCGCAGTGAAAATGTATTCACTGTATTGCGGCTGAAGATTGGAGTACAGTGAACTTATTTTCACTGCAGAAATTTCAGTTTAGAATGAGAAAACTGCTTTCGAACTTTCAATGATGACGATTATGTCAATGACGAATCCTTCAACCTTAAAGCGCATTTGACAGGTATCCTACTCGATTGGAATGACATTGACAGTAAATTTGGAATTTCAAATACCAAATATACAGCGGTGTATATTTAGTATAAAAATTAAACTTTATCGATAAACTAAACTATTAAAATTAGAATTAGTTGAATTTTTAGAAATAATTGAATAATGCTCCAAATTACTCTTTCGGGAGCTTTGGGGCCCTTAAAAGAACCATTTTGGTATAATTCATTGCCACCCATGCCGCCACCACCGATTGATCCGAAAAGAATCGAGGCTTCATTGGACAGAGGGCGGTGCCACCCGCTTGCTCATCCGTTGAAGCGGATCTTTTTTGGGATCTTGCTGCTGCTGCCGCCGACAATCCATGAAAGAATCGGGGCCCCGGCAAACAAAAAGTGACGCCAATCGAATTTTCGTTTGCCGAGGCGGATTTTTCTTTGGATGTTGCTTCCGCTACTGCCTCCACTGCCGATGGATCCGAAAAGAATCGAGGCTTCATTGGACAGAGGGCGGTGCCACCCGCTTGCTCATCCGTTGAAGCGGATCTTTTTTGGGATCTTGCTGCTGCTGCCACCGACAATCCATGAAAGAATCGGGGCCCCGGCAAACAAAAAGTGACGCCAATCGAATTTTCGTTTGCCGAGGCGGATTTTTCTTTGGATGTTGCTTCCGCTGCTGCCTCCACTGCCGATGGATCCGAAAAGAATCGAGGCTTCATTGGACAGAGGGCGGTGCCACCCGCTTGCTCATCCGTTGAAGCGGATCTTTTTTGGGATCTCGCTGCTGCTGCCGCCGGCAATCCATGAAAGAATCGGGGCCCCGGCAAACGAAAAGTGACGCCAATCGAATTTTCGTTTGCCGAGGCGGATTTTTCTTTGGATGTTGCTTCCGCTGCTGCCTCCACTGCCGATGGATCCGAAAAGAATCGAGGCTTCATTGGACAGAGGGCGGTGCCACCCGCTTGCTCATCCGTTGAAGCGGATCTTTTTTGGGATCTTGCTGCCGCTCGGTGCTGTCCGTCCGCTGCTGTGTGTGCCGATGAAATGATCGAAATGAGTGTGTGCACCACTTATATAAGTTTCGTCGTGTCGCCTCACAGAACTATGCTTGATTGTGATTGGTTGGGTAAGACTGATCTCGAGCTTTTACTAATGTTCAGCTCCAGCCTCAGTCAAGGCACATCATTCAATTGAGCCCCAGCTAGGAAGCATAAATTTGTGGTGTTGTAGGTTTAAAGCTTTTACCATAGTTGATGACGTCAAACCCGACATCAACCTATCATTCACCTATTTTGATTTTAGCCACCAAACCTAACATAGACCCAATAGTTGATCGATGTTGGTCCAACAGTGGCCCAACATTCGATAAAAATTGACCCGACTTTAACCCGACATTCGACATTTTTTCAGTCTGGCGGAATCCAGAAAGAAATCAGAGGGAACAGCTTTTATACCCCTAGATTGGCAGATGCAGCTCCTCCCATTCGGCTGGCTTTCCAGAATATTTCATTTGCATGGCCCGCCCCGCCTGCTTCAGACGCTTCAAACGATTAATCAACCCAGAAATGGAAAAAAAAATCATTAAGCGTTAAAGTAAACAAAATATTGGATGATTTAGATCATTTTAATTCGAAAATTGTTAGAGTTAAACAATGTTTTACGGAAAATAGTTCTGATAAGGTAATGCGTTGCTGAATTCTGGGTGGAACCATTAGTGGCCGGAATTCAATCATTCATTTTTCGGGTGAACCACACTTTTCTCGATTGATGGAGTAAAATTATCTGATTTACAACTCTTGAAGAATCATTTTTTGGTGATCCTGATAAGGACCGTTTGATAAAGTAACGATTTCAGGAAGAAAATGGCATGAAACCGCCTTGCCACGCAATGCGTGTTGGTTTTCTCCGTGCTAATCCTGCAGGATGCCACCGAAAATTGGTAGGTCGCTTTCTGCCGTGGATAAGATTCATGACGCTATCAGCACGATAGCCGAGAGTCGCCGATGGGTAGTGCTCAGGTGTGGAGGTGACATCCACCCTGCTTGACTGATCCAACGAAAATGACGAAAGAAATCAGAGGGAGCAGCTTTTATGCCCTAGATTAGCAGATGAAGCTCCTCCCATTCGGCTGGCTTTTCAGTATATTTTATTTGCATGACCCGCCCCGCATGCACCAGACGCTTGAAACGGTTAATCAACCGAGAAATGAGAAAATTTCCATTTAACGAATAAAGTAATCAAAATATTGTAAGGTTAAGATCATTTTAACTCGAACAACGTTATAATTCATCGATGTTTCACGAAAAATGGTTCGGATAGGGTTGATAAATTCCGGATGGAACCATTAGTGGCCGGCATCATCATTCTTGCGGGGCCACCAAGCATTCAATCTTTCACTTTTCGGTTGCACCACACTTTTACCGATCCATGATGGAATGAAATAATTATCTGATTCACAACTCTTGATGAATAATTTTGGTCCTGAAAAGAACCGATTGAATATTGAAAGATTTTAGACAAAAAATGACATGAATTTATCATGCCACGCAATGCGTGTTGGATTCCTCCGTGCTGAATGCTGAACGCCGTCGAAAATTGGCCCGCCGCTTGTTGCCCTGGATGTTCCTGATGCTATCATCAATGCGCCACCGCCAATCAATCGGCGAAAGGACCGAGCCCCGAGGACAGCGACGCAACTCGCAAATTCGTATGTCGCTGATCTTTCTGTGGATTTTGCTGCCTCTGCCACCACCGCCGAGCAATCGATGAAACGTATTCTTTCCTTCGTCTGCCGCGTTAGACGGTTAGAAGGCGAATGTGCAACAGCACCCTTGCCGACAACCACCGACGCCGAGCCAACACGGCCGTCAAAGAATAATGAGCGAAAACGCAAACGAAGAAAGTGGGCAGCTCTCGTTCGATGCGTTCACCTCGAGACGACAAAGGCAAATGAGGGAAGATGCGAAGAAGCAGTAGCTTTTATATTCGACGGGAGCATCCAAAATGTGCTCCAAAATGTGCTCGATCGTGATTGGCTGGAATAAACATGGGTTCACTTTTCCCAATTTTTCAATAGTTTGTTATTGAAAAACAGCAAATATTATTATTGGACATAATTGGTGTAAAGATTTGCAATCGATTGGTGCCAAAATTTTGAAAATTCAACAAGAAATGACTGAGCTATTACCGCTCAAAATCTCCACTTTAAACGTAACGCGGCTGATTTCTGAAAATTTAGAATGACACCCGGTATAGAAAAGAGAGACGTAGTCCTACGTCAAAAACCGCAAAAATCTAGCAAAGCCAGCGCGCGCGAAGCTTTGCTGCTGCCGAACTACCGCACACTACTGACTGCTTGGCGTCCCGTCGTCGTCGTCGGAGCCCCGCAGAGAAGAAAAAAACCGCAAAAATCTAGCAAAGCCAGCGCGCGCGAAGCTTTGCTGCTGCCGAACTACCGCACACTACTGACTGCTTGGCGTCCCGTCGTCGTCGTCGGAGCCCCGCAGAGAAGAAAAAAACCGCAAAAATCTAGCAAAGCCAGCGCGCGCGAAGCTTTGCTGCTGCCGAACTACCGCACACTACTGACTGCTTGGCGTCCCGTCGTCGTCGTCGGAGCCCCGCAAAGAAGAAAAAAATCGGAAAAATCTAGCAAAGCCAGTGCGCGCGAAGCTTTGCTGCTGCCGAACTACCGCACAGTACTGACTGCTTGGCGTCCCGTCGTCGTCGTCGGAGCCCCGCAGAGAAGAAAAAAAAAAAAAAAACCGCAAAAATCTAGCAAAGCCAGCACGCGCGAAGCTTTGCTGCTGCCGAACTACCGCACACTACTCCTTTGACAGCAAGAAAAACGCATTACACCATGAATTAGGGATCACTTGTTTAGTGGATTCATGGAACATTCGGTCCGTAGTGATATTCTTAGATATATAATTGAGACAACCGCTACCGACACAACACAGCTATCTGTATTAGCGAAGTGAGGCCTACAGGGTGGCTAAAATGACACTAAACAAAGGATGAAGCCGCGTAAGTGAACGTTTTATGATAATCTCTGCCAGGTTGCCAACACGACCCCGGCTTACAGAGTAGTCATGACCAAAACGAAGGCCAACCGAAATGTTGCAGAAGATCGTGGAAACGTCGTTTCCGCGCCACGACACATGATTATGGGCTCCCGTTCCCAACGGCCAAAGCGAGGTTGCCCCAGTGGTGATTGTCGAACATATCGCAATAGCGAAGTTGCTCAAGCTGAACAAGACTCAGCACCAGGATGGTTTTCCGATTATAGCCATCGAAGCTAACCCAGACATGTTCAGAATGGCTATGCAGATAGGTCTGGAGAGAGGTGAATTGCCGGCGAGATGGAAAAGGCAAAGAATGGTTCTGCTACCCAAACACAGGGAAGTGATCTGGCGACCCGTCGGCAAACAGACCTATCTGTCTACTGGACACCGCCGAAAAACTGTTGGAGAGGATCATTCTATCGAGGTTTACGGTCCATACCGAGAATCCAGATGACAAGGGCTGTCGGATAACTAGTTTGGCTTCCGGAAGGGTCGATCGATGAGGATGTAATCAAAACGATTGAGATAGCGCTCCAAAAGAAGTAAAGGGGAATCCGCTATTACACGGTCGACACGCTGGACGTGAAGAATGCGTTCAGCAGCGTCAGCTGGGCTGCCATCGAGTATGCCAATTCAAGGAAATGAAAAAGCCGACAAATTAGCAAGACACGGTGCAGCATCGTGTTTTGTTGGTCCTGAACCATTTTGTGGAGTTCCGGAGTGTACTCTTAGAATGAAACTTAAAACCTGGGAAATGTCTATGGTAGAATCTAATTGGAATGCCACGGATACTTGTAGACAAGCTAAAAGATTTATAAGACCCAGTGCAGCAAAAGCCAAGGCCATATTAAATCTGAACAAAAAATATCTCAGGGTAATAACCGGTCTGATGACTGGGCTGGGCACTGCCCAAGCAGATATCACTTAAATAAGATTGGTAAAATTCAATCTTCTGAATGTCGTTTTTGTCAAACGGAAAACGAAACTGCTGAACACATTCTATGCAAATGTGGAGTACTATATAATTTAAGGTCGTCAATATTAGGGAAAGGGTTATTAGAGCCCTTGGAAATTTGGCAATTTAATCCGAACAGGGTAATCGACTTCATAAAACGAGTTGAGCCTAGTTGGGATCAAGTGCTACATCAACCAATGTCCATCGCATCTCAATTGTGACAGGATATTTGATAAGCACTAAAGCAAACATGGGTCATGCCACAATATTCCTACATAATGGAAGCAGTGGTTCAAAGGCTCTACAGATAAGGGATATGCCATACACCACCTCTAGGAGTCCCGGATATAATAAATAAATGTCCGCACATACCGCAGTGCGAATATAGATTCGGATCACTACTTAGTCGCTGTACCCATGCGCTCAAAACTTTATCAAAACAATTCAGGCCAAACATGTCTAAAGGTCCTATCTGCAGAAGAGAGGCTCTCTTTGGTTTTCCTCTCTTTCGTTAATATCTCAGCTGTTTATTTGGATTATGATTGTCTCCTTGCATTGAACGATGGTCAAAACAACCGTCTTTTGATTTGTACTGCAAAAGTAGTTGAAAAGTGTACCATTACATTGCAATAATTGAAAGAGAAAGTGAACAAAGAGAGCCTCTCAAATGCAGATAGGACCTATTGAAATGTTTGGCCTGAATTATCACCACGCGTCGAAGTCGAACGCCGCGGATCAACATCGAGCAGCTGCGTAACGTAGAAGTGGCTCAAGACTACGCGCAGCAGTTAGCAGTGGCCCTACTAACGGAAGAACAGCTTGGCGCAGCTACACTTGAAGATGGCTGGAGAGACATCCGATCCGCCGGCTGAAGCACTAGGCTTCGCGACACCGAATCACAGAAACGACTGGTACGACGGCGAATGTGAACAGTTGAAAAACGAGAAAAATGCAGCATGGGCGAGAATGCTGCTACACCGTACGAGAGCGAATGAGGCACGTTACAGACAGACGCGGAACAGGTAGAACTCAGTCTTCCGGATGAAGAAGCGCCAGCAGGAAGAACGAGATTGCGAAGCGATGGAAGAGCTGTACCGCGCTAAGGACACACGAAAGTTCTACGAGAAGTTGAACCGCACGCGCAGAGGCTTTGTGCCACAAGCCGACATGTGCCGAGATAATCACGGGAATATTCTCATGAGCAAGCGTGAGGTGGTCGAGAGGTGGCGGCAGCATTACGATGAGCTCCTCAATGGCGACGTTGCAAGTACCGAAGGTGGCGCGGTAACAGATCTAGGAGTATGTCTCTCTTTCTCTCTTCTTGGCGTAACGTCTTCATTGGGACAAAGCTTGCTTCTCAGCTTAGTGTTCTATGAGTACTTCCACAGTTATTAACTGAGAGCTTCCTCTGCCAATTCCTTTTTATGAAAAGATCCTGGACCGACTGGGAATCGAACCCGTCACCCTCAGCATGGTCATGCTGAATACCCGTGCGTTTACCGCCTCGGCTATATGGGCCCTCAATCTAGGAGTATGTGCACAGGACGAAAGACTTCCGGCCCCTGACCTCCAAGAGATTGAGGAGGAGGTTGGCCGGTTGAAAAACAACAAAGCCACTGGAGCAGATAAACTACCAAGCGAGCTTCTAAAATACGGTGGAGAAGCACTGGTCAGAGCACTACACTGGGTCATTACCAAGATTTGGGAGGAAGTATTACCGGAGGAATGGATGGAAGGTATCGTGTGCCCCATCTACAAAAAGGGCGACAAGTTGGATTGCGGGAACTACCGCGAGATCACACTACTGAGCGCTGCCTACAAGATACTCTCTCAAATTTTATGCCGCCGACTATCACCGATTGCAAGAGAGTTTGTGGGGCAATATCAGGCTGGATTTATGGGTGAACGCGCTACAACGGACCAGATGTTCGCCATCCGCCAGGTGTTGCAGAATTGCCGCGAATACAACGTGCCCACACATCACTTGTTCATCGATTTCAAAACAGCGTATGATACAATCGATCGAGAACAGCTATGGCAGATTATGCACGAATACGGATTCCCGGATAAACTGATACGATTGATTAAGGCGACGATGGATCGAGTGATGTGCGTAGTTCGAGTATCAGGGACACTCTCGAGTCCCTTCGAATCTCGCAGAGGGTTACGGCAAGGTGATGGTCTTTCGTGCTTGCTGTTCAACATTGCTTTAGAGGGTGTTATTAGGAGAACGGGGATAAACACGAGTGGAACGATTTTCACGAAGTCCGTTCTGCTGCTTGGTTTCGCTGATGATATTGATATTATTGCTCGTAAATTTGAGAGATGGCGGAAACGTACATTCGACTAAAGAGTGAAGCCAGCCGAATCGGATTAGTCATTAATGTGTCGAAGACAAAGTACATGATGGCAAAGGGCTCCAGGGAGGAATCACCGCGCCCGCCACCCCGAATTTATATCGACGGTGATGAAATCGAGGCGGTTGAAGAATTCGTGTACTTGGGCTCACTGGTGTCCGCCGAAAACGACACCAGCAGAGAAATTCAGAGGCGCATTGTGGCAGGAAATCGTTCTTACATTGGACTTCGCAGAACTCTACGATCGAATAAAGTTCGCCGTAACACAAAGTTAACCATCTACATACGCGCCAACTTGTGACGTAGTTGGGGGGCGAAGCTTCTCAAAATCAATGAAATTCGAAAAATATCGACGCAGTTCATCTAGTTTTGGCGTATTCACGTGAAAACTAGTGCATTAAGCTGAAAAAAGTTGAACATTGTCCAATTTTGGAGAGCTTCGCCCCCCAACTACGTCACAAGTTGGCGCTTATGACCATATACAAAACGCTGATTAGACCGGTCGTCCTTTATGGGCACGAAACATGGACCCTACGTGCAGAGGACCAACGCGCCCTTGGAGTTTTCGAACGGAAGGTGTTGCGTACCATCTATGGCGGAGTGCAGATGGAAGACGGGACTTGGTGAAGGCGAATGAACCACGAACTGCATCAGCTGCTGAGAGGACCAACCATCGTCCATACCGTGAAAATCCGAAGGCTACGGTGGGCGGGTCACGTCATCAGGATGCCGGATAAAAAAAAGACACTACACCGTCTTCAGCCAGAGGCTGCACAGACTGAACATTACCAACACGAGACAACGGACAACACACATAACACCCAGTGGTCCAATGGAGAATTTTCCGTTTGACGAAAAGTTTTCCCCGACTGGAGCGGGAATCGAACCCGCACTCCGAGGCTTAAGAAACGCCTAGACGATTGACGCCGCTAACCGCACGGCCACGAAGCCCACCCAACCCGATTAAAATGGTTTTCGAGAGCCATCATATTGCTCAAGTACTATTCGAAAATAAGGAAAAATATTTTTGGTCATCTCTCCGAGGGGCCTCCACATCCGCTCGGGCCCCGGGCCCCCACAATCCTTAATCCGGGCCTGGGTAAGGTTGACCGTAGCACCTTACAAATGTCAAGGCCTGCTGGCGACGGAGATAGTCGAGTGACTCCGTAGCTTGAAGGAATAGAAGCGCCCGTCTAGCGAATTGGGAGTCGTGAGTTCGAGTCTCACCGGAGTACGTGGATTTCTTTCCATAATTCAAATCTCAATTTGTTCATCGAGCACATGTTCCGTTGTGCACATGGATGTCAAATCATTTTCAACAGTGTAATTTCCCACATGGCTTGGTCAGCCAAAGCAAAATCAAGAAATTTACATTTGTAGGATTTGAAAGGTTAAAAAGAACTCAATGCCCATTCGACCCTCGACGGTGTGAAAATTTCACAAGCTTTTTGATAGGCATTGATCGACTACTCATGTCTTGCCTTATCTGAGTCCTGTTCTTCATCCGAAAAAGGAATTGCCCTGGGAAGTTAGTTCTCATCATTACTTCCAATGTTTCAGAAGAATCAACAGTGAAACTGCCATCTTCTTTTTTAAGACTTCCAAGACCATTTGAATTTTTAAAGATGAAATTTGAAACTTGTTTAAAATATTAACATGTTTTACGACTTTTTTTTTATTTCTGATGGATTACTGGTATGTTTAGTAAATATTGTTCTTAAATTTCCGGAGAAATATGTTTAAAAAAATATTTTAAATCGTTGGCTTTTTTAAGAACTTATTTTCAGTATATTCATTTTCGATTGTATGGCTTTCTCAAGAATAATCTGAAGTAAATTTTCAGAGTAGATATAAGTAAACTTTCATTAGGAAGATTGAATAATTACTTCATAGATAATTAAAAGAAATCGCTTCTCAGAATTTCGGGATTACTAACAAGATTCTTAGTAAAGTTGTACAGATTTTCATCAAATTTGTAGCAACTCCGGATAACTGTCGCGGTGCACTTGACAAGGCTTCACGGTGTACTAAGTACACGCGGTGCACGATCTGAAAACCGCTGCTCGGTTGTATTCTGTAAGGGCTTGTTTATACTGAACCCAATCAGATGTAACTTTTGCACTATTGAACAACAGTCTAGATTTCTTGCTCAAATCTGCCAGCTTATCATTCCACCAAGGGACATCCCTGTTGGATGACCTCTGTCGGATTGGGCAGTTAGCATGATATGATGAAATCATTTTATCAATAATCTCATCAGTGGCATTTTCCAACTGTGAAACAGACAAGATCTGCTCCCAGGTCTCAGTTAGTTTTCTTTGGGTTTCTATAGCTTTGAATTAAATTTGACCCGGCATTAAATTTGATCCGGAATTATAATCTTGTAATAAACTCAGTAATTGGGACAAATTTTGTTCTCCTACTTACTAAAATGATTGTTCTTGGATAAGACTGACTTTCGTCGTACAAGATCCTACAATTCTGCGAAGAGCAACCCATTGCCCTTCCACTATTTACCCAGGGCTCTTGAATAAATCCTACGTCTAACTGTTCTCTAATAAATCTTCTGCTGAGCACAGCTGAAGCACCCTTCGCGTGGTGAAGATTTGTTTGGATAATTTTCAAGGTACTTATTTTTTTTACTATTTACAGGAGAAAAATAAGGTCCACTGCGTCATTGCTCCGTTTAACACAGTAAGAGCAAAATACTGTGGAGGGTGTCCTGGTACTCCACAGGCACCGTTAGTGGTTAGGTTTTTATTAGACCTGCCTAACCATCCATTCTTAGGCACGGTACGCATTAGGCCGCATGACACCATGAATTAGGGGTCGCCTGTTTGGTGGACTTTTACCACCGGATCAGACAATCCGTAGTGATATTCTTAGCCAGTTGAAGAAACTGCTACCGCCACTACACGGCTACCTAGGCTGATCGGGAATAGAAATTAATATTGATGATCAACTTCTTTCGAGCCCGAACAGCCGAAGTAGGTCTTACATATTCTAGGTGCTGAGCGGTCTTAGCGTGTAGACATTTACTAATATATTTTCTGAAATTTTTATCAAGCTTGATTCTATTTGTAGAAAACAATTTGATAATAGTTATTTATGTAACGAGTTGCAAAAAGTAGATTTTTTCAGCACGAGTAGTACATTTATCCAACGAGGCTTGCCGAGTTGGATAAATACGAAGAGTGCTGAAAAAATCGAGTTTTGCAACGAGTTCCATACCAAATTTCATAATGCAACCCATTTGGGTTGTATAATTTTCATAATGCAACTCAAATGAGTTGCATTATGAACATTATACAACTATTTTTCATTATGCAACTCATTTCAGTTGCATAATGAACCAGTTCGGAAAAAATGGCCATTATGATACCAAAATGAGTTATATAAAATATAAATTATGATACTGAATTGCATAAAAGATGTTATTGGAAAATATAGCAACTTGTGCAGAAGCTTCTAAAGGTCTTTTATGGAATGTTTTGCCGCATATGAAGAGTAAAGCGCAAAACAAAACGGCATTTGTTGTATATTAAGGCAGGATATGTGTGAAAAAAAAGTTTGTTGTTTGTAATCATTCCCAAAATAGCAGAGCTGCAAAGTTGTGCCCATGCTTTCTGAGACACCCTATATTCAAAATCAATCCCATTTTCTCCGGTTTGTGGCGATTTTTCTCAAAAGTTGTCTCCAAAAGGTTCTGAAAAAATTGAAGTTTGAATAGTTTTATGATATACTCAACTAAAATTCGACAAAAAGGTTACTTACACCCTTGTGAATTTGGGACCCTCAATTTTGAGTAAATAACAAAAATATCAAGAAAATTTCTCACAACCAGTGATTCACGTGATTTTAGAAAAGTTCGATTTTCTACAAACATTTGACACACCTTGTAACAAATGAGATGAGGATGTTCTTACCTTGAATGAAGGGCAGCAAACAGAAATGTTCTCCCTGAAAACAAAATAATAAAACAATAATACATATTACTGATATGAATTTTACTCTCTATTGTTTCTACATGGCACATAGATGCCGAATCATTTGATTATCTCCCATAGAGCACCTTGCATCCAGCCAGAGTGCAATTAGATGCTTCCACATAACATTTTGTAATCTGATATGTAAACATATAGCGTATAGTATCACCATCAACAGTGATTGTTGTTTAATTGTCAACGGCAGCTGCAGCATCAATATGATTACCGGAATGCATTCGCGCCGTGACAACATACGCTAGCAACACGTGCACCGGTTGGTGTGAGCACAAGTAATAGAGGGAATTATCAGCACTTAATGTGGCGCAGCACGCTCTCGAACGTAACGTCAAAAGGCTATCTCGTGACATGTGACCCCAATCGGTGCAAAACTTCAAACAATGATATGCCTCCTTTCCGGCAGAGTCCTCACTATACACTCTCTAAACGTAGTATTTTAGCACGAGTAGCCGGAACTTTATCAACCTCAATTGAAAATAAACCTCTAACAACGCCAAAATAACAATTTCGGTTATTCGCCTTTGCAGATTTGGTCCATGGTGGAGCTTTCGCGAACCTATCTCCACAAAGGTCACATGTCGATGATCTGGAAGGACGTTACGTTCAGCTACGGGTACTTTCTTTGGTTCGAGGACGCCAACGGGACGGCGCTGAAGCCGAAAGAGTTTCCGGACTTTTCTACAATCTCGACGAAACCGCAGCTTATCGCGGGGATACTGTCGGGGGACTACTATCAGTAAGTCGGTTTAATTCGGTTTGTTTGGGTTTTATTTAGATTAATTTCATTGGAATGTTTTATATTTTTATTCTACGATGTTCTATTTTTCAACAGACGCTTGATAGAGACATGCTTTCCAAGGACTGCGCCGAGTAAAATTCGCTGCTATGAGCTGTTCTGCGTACATCTGGGGCTGGTTACGTCAACGAATGTGCTGGAGCACTGCAGGCGACTGGCGGTAACAATTACCGACCTTACAGGGTGCGTTGGTAATCCGATAGATTTGTTGTAAGGGTTATTTATATGAAAGACATTAGGCAGGTAACAATGGGCAACATTTTAGTGAAAACGCGATGTTGGAAAGTTTACCAGAGCTGGTGGAAAACGGACTCCTTAAACCTTCAAGGACGGTTGGGTCATTTGCACCACGCTGACGTGTTCTACAGCGGCGCGATTGGTGGAAAAAGTCGTCCCGAAGGGGTGAAGGACAATGTTACTAGCGTGCAAAGTTGGCCGCATAAAAAGGTCACCTTTCATTGTAGTCGATTTTTTTCGAGCACAAATTTGCAGATTCGACAAGCAAAATGATCTGAAAATGTGACTCGCAGTGGCATTTTCAGAACAATACGTTTGAGAGGTCTACGAATTTATGCTCGAGAAAATATAAGGCACACATTTTGCCTGAAAAGTGAACTTGGTGACCTTTACCTTGAAACAAAACACTAGCATCCTAGTTTTTTTTTTCAGAAATTTCTCTGGGATTTCTTTCAGTAGTTCTTAAAGAAATTCCTTCAAGAATTTCTCTGGGAATTTCCTTCAGGAGTTTTTTCAAGGCTTTCTTCATGAGATTCTCCAAAAATTTCTCCAAGTATTCATCCAGGATTCCTGCAGAAATTCTTCCGAGATTTTTTTTCAGGAATTTCTCCAACAGATTCTTTAAGGAGTTCCTGCCGAAATTCTTTCGGTAAATTCTCCGGTAATTTATTCAGGAGTTCCTTGAAGAATCCTTTCAGGCCTTCCTCTGATAATTTATTCAGAAGATTCTGCAAGATTTTCGTCAGGAGCTTCTATGGGAATTAATTGAGTAGTTTCCCGAGAATTACTTTAAGTCACATCATTGGGGCATACACAAGCCTGTTGGTGTTGATAAACAAATAAACAAAAGTTCATCCGGATGTTACTCTTTTCTTTTTTTTTACTGAACAAATCAGCAAAATTTTGCTGAATTTCAGCATTTTTTTTTTTGCTGAAACCTTCAGCTCGGCAAAATTCAGCAAAATTTGAAGCCCCCCTGCATACAAAATTTGAAGCCGATCGGTTCAGTAGTTTCCGAATCCATAACGGTCAGACAGACAGCCAGACAGACAGCCAGACAGACAGACAGACAGACAGACAGACAGACAGACAGACAGACAGACAGACAGACGGAAATCCATTTTTATATATATATAGATAGATATATATATATAGATTTCTTCTTGCAGTGCATTTCTCCCGGATTTATTTCAGGAACATTAATTTTCTTCCTGGGGGAGTCTCAAAAACTTTCGTGGAGGATTGGTCTAGAGAAATTTCCAAGTATTTTCCACATCCTTAGGAGGAATCCATAGTGGGACCCCTCGAGAAATCGCAGGTGGAACTCCTGGAGAAATTCAAGGCAAATCTCCTAGAAAAATTGTAGAAGGATTCCTAGGTGAAAATTAGACCGGCCCAAATACAAAAATGTCGAAAAATTCCACGGGGCACCCTCTAGAATCGTGCCTTTGGATGAGAAGAACATTCTGTGAAAGATTCAGCTCAATCGGTTTAAAACTGAGAAGGCGCAAATGAGTTGAAGGTTTGTATGGGATTTCAGTCCAAATATTGGAAATTGGATGACCTTTAGTCTCTCACACAGTACGCCGGTTCAGCGAGTTCGGTTTAGCTCAGAATTGAAAGAATGGTAGTTGATACCCTAAGGAACAACTTTGTAGAAGACCATATCATGATAAAACTTAATATTGTTGTGGTTTCAGCGGACGAAACCAGGATGAGGACATCTTCCCCCGTTTACTCTCGGTTGTTACATGCAGCACGTGTTTGTCGGTCGAAGCTTTCGCACTACATCATAGGCAGCTATGTAATTCTTCATTGGCTCGATACCCATCCACGTGCGTGAGCAATTGAAATGAAGGACAACATAGTCGCCTATGATGTTGACCGCAAGTTTCGACCGACAAACACGTGCTGCATGTCACAACCGAGAGTAAACGGGGGAAGATGTCCTCATCCTGGTTTCGTCCGCTGAAACCGCAACTATATTAAGTTTTATCATGATATGGTCTTCTACAATGTTGTTCCTTAGGGTATCAACTACCATTCTTTCAATTCTGAGCTAAATCGAACTCGCTCAACCGGCGTACTGAGTGAGAGACTGGAGGTCATCTAATTTCCCATATATTTGGGCTGAAAATCCCATACAAACCTTCAACTCATTTGCGCCAGCTCAGTTTTAAACCGATTGAGCTGAATCTTCCACAGATTGTTCTTCTCATCCAAAGGCACGATTCTAGAGGGTGCCCCGTAAAGTTTTCCAACTTTTCTTTCTCGCCATACAAATGTGGGCCGGTCTAGTGAAAATGCATGAGGAATCCCAGAAGGGACTAGTGGAGGAATATCCGGTATTTTCGATAAACCTTTCTAAAACTTTATGGAGCAGTTTTTGGAGTAGCTCCCGAAGGAAATTCAGGATGAATTTCTCGGAGGAAGTTCAGGATGGATTCTCTGAGGAATTCATGAAAGAATCATTGGAAGACCTTTCAGGATGAATTTCTGGAAGAATTATAATTCACTCTGTCTCACAAACCAATAACATGAGTTACAGTACTTTAATTGATCAAAAAAAAAAAAAGCTATATCCATATTCAGAATCAGAATGAATTATTCATTCTAAAAGAATGTGAAAAAAACTTCCAGAAATTTTTCTGCGAGTTCTTCTACGAAATCATTCACAGATTTTTAAAGACTCCTCTAGAAATTCCTCCAGAATTATGAACAGAATCCCTTCAAGGATTTCTTCAGAATTTCTCGTGATTATTTGTCCTGAATTTCATCTTGAGATGTCTCTGAAAATTTCTTTGAGAATTTATCCAGGAGTTTTTTCCGAAGAATTCTGCAGGAGTTTTTCAAAAGATTTTGCCAAGAACTCTAATAATTGCTCAGAAGAATTGCTTTTGGAATTTCTACGAAGATTGCGCCAGGATTTCCTTTGAAGATTTGCCCTGGGTATCGAAGGGTTTCTCCAGAACTGTGAAGTGTTCCAAAAATAGAACAAAACAAAAGGACAGGTAATTATTATCGAATTGTTGCTTTGATTTCAAAACTTGTTACTGTTGTGGTATTGTTGATAAGTTGATCAATAGTACATCAATAACAAAACTTGTAATTTAACAAAATATGTTATTGAAATGTACATATTCACTAAGCATATCAATAGCTTGATTATAACAAAATTAGATTGTTCAACAAAATTTGTTATTGAAATGCTATGCCTTGATAATTAAATAATAATAAAACAAAATATGAAAACAGGTTATGTGATTTTGTAGTTATAAATTTGATATTTTCCTCTGCTCGGGTACCAGAGTAATTCTTGCAGAATGAACTATCAAAAATTCTTAAGCAACTGAACGGGACATTTCTCTTAAAAACTCCTGAAAGAATATCCGGAGGATTTCCTGGAAGAGTTTTTGGGGGGAACTCCTGGTTATTTTCAGGGGCACTTCTGGAAGTATTCTTGAATGAACTTCTGAAGCATTTTCAAAGCAACTGTAGGGAACAATTGTCAGAGAAACCTCTGGAAGTATTTCTGAAAAATCTTTTTGAAGAATTCTCGGAGGCAATCTAGTTTATTTCCTTAGGAACTCCCGTAAAATGGTGCAGTTCCCGAAGGAAATCCTTGTTGAATATCCGGAATAATTTACGGAGGAACTTGTGGAAATAATAGGGATTGTTGAAATCATTTTCGGAGAATGCCTTCTGGTACAATTCTCTGAGCCACTTCTGGAAAAAAAATGTCTGAACGGAAACCTAACCTGTACGAATATTCTAGGAAGAACTTTCCCGAAGAATTTCCCCAGAAACATTCCCGGAGGAACTTCCTGAGAAATTCCGAAGGAACTCCTTGAATAACTTTGGATGAAGCTCCTGGACGATTTTTTTTAATGATCTCCTCAAAAACGTACAAATTCATGGTGAACTTTCAGAGGAATCCTCAGAAATTTCTGGTGGGACCCCAATTCAGTTAGTTTTAGAAGGAAAAATCTCCTTTCAACGATGGCGAGAAATGTCAATAAGGAATTTGGAACTGAGCGGAATTTGGTCTAGTTTTTGACATTCGAAATTTTAAAACTTTTAAAGTTGGATCAAAAAAATAATGCTGTGAAAAACCGGAAATTGTAAAACACATACTTTTTTTTCGAATAGCAATCCAACCGACATCACATGCTGTTGTACTGCACCAAATTCGCCAGCTGTTGCCCATTGTGACCATAATGCAAACACATTAAAGCAAATAGACGCTCCACACAAATAAGTAACAGTAGACTTCCAGTAGAGGAATAATTCCTGAAACTAGCCAGGGCATATCAGTTTCCCTGAGGTATCGGTAGCTAACGTTTATTTGACTGTGTCATACGTACATTCCATTTGATTTCGTTAAAAAATTTGTTCTGGATATCAACAGAGTGATTTGTTAAACCTAGTTTAGCCTTAGTTTTAGTTTCATTCTAAAAGTACTTAAATCCCGTTGTGAATGATTTATAAGTCATATAAATATGGTTTATGAAATGTTGTATTTGTGAATGTGATATTTTCTTCCAGTAATAAATTGTTTTGGAATAAACAGACAGCACAGCGTTGTACACACGCGGTTTCTGGATGACAATCCTTCCTGTGTAGTTAACGAATCCATCCCGATTCTTAAATACTCTCACCCTACCATTGCTCTTATCAAGACTGTTTACAGCCATATTTCAAAATGATTTGTATGGCCACACCGGGTAAAATGCATTGAGCTTTTTTTTAACACAACACAGCAATGGGGGGAAAGATTACTGGAAATACCTACATCAACTGTTTATAACTTAAGATGGGTCTTTAGCTAAGCGTTGTATCAGTGTACCCACTGCAAAGGTGATGATCAAGTGGATTCGTATCACGTCAGTGGCGGGGATTTTCACAACACATCACATGGAGTGTGACTTTATGTGCGGCAAAGTGACAGTGTAATGGACACACAGAAGCTTGTTTTACGTTTGTGATTTATGATTCTCGACAATTATACTACAATAAGGTATGGGAGGGCAAGAGCACATGACAGTTTTAATTCGAAGGCAATTTAAATAAATTAAACACCCCATCGCACAATGGTCCAATTTTGAGAAAAGCTGTCAGAAACTAAATTTTTGAACATCTCTTAAATGGGTTTCAGTACATCGATCATCCATCTACAATATCAAAAGCGTTGACTGTCTTCTAAATAAATTGGAAATCATGATTTTGTATCTTTTTACAGCGCTAAATAGCTGCTGATGGAAAAATTACTGATTTTTCGATAAAGAACACAAGCAAGTTCAACCTTAAAGTCTAATAATATTTAAGTAATTCGATATTTTCTAAAAGTTTATTCGTAAGTTCTTGTGTATATTATGCACCTGCAATGGGAAAAGAGATCAAAATAACACTTTTGGCTTCAAAATTAACATCATATTATTATTATTACGAGAAATTCTTATACTTCAACTTCAAGGTGTCTTACAAATCGCTCCCAGCTACTCCCCGCTCAGATATATGTGATGATATTGTTCTACCATCTATTGTACAGGGGATAGACAAAATGATCGGGACAGGCAACATTTTCACTTTCCGAAAAATGATCAACTAGCTGTAACTTTCCGAAAAGTGCATCAAATATTCTCAAATTTTTACTGTAAGTTCTTCAACTAGTTGTGTATCAGTGAACATAATTTGGAAAAAATCGGATAATCCTTCACAAAGTTATAAAGATTTTTGAAAAAGATAAAAAAAAATCCGATAGCCAACTTTGAGCTGTTATATATTCGGATTCAATGAACCGATTGCAATGAAATTTTGATCATTCATGACTTATATAATGAACTCTGAAAAACATTTAACTTAGCTTGAAATTTTAAACAAGCGAAAAAGTTATAGCGGTTTTATTTTTTTCACGATTTTTTAGTAAATTGGTCTATTTTTAATATGCATCCCATTACTTTTTCAATTCATTGGCAGTTATGTTGTTACTTTCCTTCAAAACGCATTTATACATATATAATTCAATTAGAGGGAAACTAAATGAACTATAATTTGTATCTTGAATTTTGAAACGATGTTGATGTTTTGGATAATTTGATGTTTTATTAGAAAAATAATCTAATCGTAATAATTTTCTTCCGTGTTAAGAATATCAAGTTAAATCGGTGGTTTTTCATAGTTTATTATATATGTCATAAATGGTCAAAATTTCATTACATTCGGTTAATTGAATTCGGAGATATAACAGCTCAAAGTTGACTATCGGATAATTTTACCTTTTTCAAAAATCTTTATAACTTCGTGAAGAATTGTCCGATCTTTTCCAAATTTTTTCCACTGATACACAATTTGTTGAGGAACTTACAGTAAAAATTTGAAAATATTAGGTGCACTTGTCGAAAAGTTACAGCTTATTGAACATTTTTTAAAAAGTGAAAATTTTGCCTGTCCCGATCATTTTGTCTATCCCCTGTAGCAAGGCAGCGGCCTATAGCACTGAAATAATCTGAAAAGCGATTTGATCTAGATTCTCCTTACTTTAGTTTTTAGAGGTGGATTTATTGAAACTTTTTAGTGTAAATTCCGAGGTAGGACTTTAAAACTTAACTGGTACTTAACGTAACTTAACTGAGTACTGAGAGAGTTAAGATACGTGATTTTGGTATTTGTGATAATTCTGTTCTCTTCGTCATGAGCGGTTTCTATCGGCCAAATTGCCTGAAACTTGATCGTATAGTTTAGTTTGGATGGCAAAGTATTTAGAAATTTTGCATTTAACAGGTATTATAAGGCACATGATGAAGAGAACATAGCTGCCGAAATAGAGTCCCTTAGTTTTGAATGCGGAAACACATTTTGAGAATCTTCGAATGAGTATAATTAGTTTTGTATCTTTTAATTCTTACGGGTACCTGTCAAAGGATAAGCAAAATAAGACAGAATTAAAAGGTACAAAATTGATTATACTCATTCGAAGAGGGTATTCTGCTTAGAGGGTTCGAAAAGTCGTTACAAGAACACTTTGAGAAGTTTTAAAAGGCAATTGGGGTTTTAAATTAAGAAAATTATACTGATTTTTCGATTTTATACGAAAGAGCACCTTTTTCTGAGGCACTATGAATTTTTTCAGATTTTTAGAACCTTATTTTGGTACCGTCGTTGGGGGTGAGAATGGGTCAAAAAAAGATACTCAAAGATTGTTTGTTAAATAACAAATGCAGTTGAAGTCGGAATAACTTTTTATTTGGTATGTATACTCTTCTATATGGTAATGATAGTTTAGCAAGAAAGTATCACATTATATGAATTGTCTACTAAACTACAAATGATTGAAAATTGACCCAATCTCACCCCTTAGAGGGGGTGAGAATGGGTCAAAGTATTCGAAGTCGCCTATCTAAGAATACAAGTTAATTTTATTGATCATATCTAGTAAACCTACTTAAAATACAATGTAACCATGACGAATAAAAACGAATAAAATAAGTAATTTTAACAGATGATAAATCCACCTAAAAGGGCTAATACCATCGAAAAAATGGTTGAAATTTGATAAAATAAGGTTTGCATGTTGTATTGCCATTTTTAGCCACCATAATCATCCTGATTTAAAGTTTCAACCTTTATGAGAGGAGGGGGGATTACAATGAGGGAGAGGCGCATTGAAAGATTTATTGAAAAAAAACATGATATTTTTCGTCGTTCGTTCGCCTTTCGATATTTTGTCATATTATTATATTTATGGCCCCAGTATTTCCTGAAGGCCTCTACCGTCTGGTAGTTTGACGATATTTCCTTAAAATTTAAAAAATGAGTGGAGAAGAAAAATGCTATCAAGTCTATTTTGTGAGCTTACGATATTGCAGTACACTAAAGATTAGCTGATGATCTGAGGAGCTGTCCAAACGCATGGGTTTATTGTTATAAATGATTTTAGGCACTAAACGTATGAACACACTCTCTTGACACTTCCTCGACATATTTTCGAAAAAAATCGTGCTTTTATGGAGAAACGGTAAACATGGCACCACTCTAACGTCAAATGGTGACTGGATGACAAGTTGAATTTTTAGTTAAGGTTATGTGCGCTCGATAACTTGCTTGACCCAATCTCACCCCCATTCTTAATATTTAGACATAGGGTCGAAAATATTGATTTTTTAAATAAAAAGTGCATTCACAGCCCACTTTCTTCGTTGCATCAACCAGGTAATACCTACTGCTAACCACTTATAAGAAAATTTATGGTTAGGTGGCTGTGTGAAACATTGCGAAGGAGAAATTTTGACAGAGTGATTTACTAGTAGTTTCATCATATAAGTTCAACCACAAATTTAACAAAAAAAAAGATTATTGCTAAACATCTTATTCTGCATCATGACGTGTAAAAACATCTTCTCTTTGAAATAATATAAAGTTATCAATATAAATTAGCGATAGTTGATGAGCTATTTCCAATTTTATGTTTCCCCGTTTTGACCCAATCTCACCCCCCAGACCCATTGTCACCCCCATCGACGGTACCTCAAATCAATTTCAAAGAAATTTTTTGAAATCACCTTTTGACAGCTCCGCCCAGTATAAACTGCGACAAGGGGTGATTCGACAAATCGCTCCCATACAAACTTCAAATTGATTTTTAAATAGGTTCCCGGGCTCCGAAATTCATGAAAATTTGGATTTCGGCTCAGTTTAACATGCAGATTCAGAATATCGGATTATCTCAACACCGTTAAAGAAGCCAATTGAAATAAAAATTATTTATTTACCCTCATGAGTCACTCTGTAGGTAGGGAAACGGAAGCCATCTTAAGCAAAGTGTTTTAATCCTACTTAAAACGAAGCAAGTAAGTGCTACCGTAACCTTATTAATAGTGGTGCTATTAGTAGTTCCTTGTAGTAAAATAATTTAATTTAATTAATAATATCACAAAATAAAAAGGATGAAAACGTTAATCGGTAGTTTTTCATTTGTAGTTGCTAGAAAAAATGTTAAAACCCTTGTTTATTTCAGGTTTTTCTAATAAATCACTATAGGTACACGGTTCCTATTATGGTGGTAACAATATCATTTGCGAGCTTTTTGGTTGAATTAGTGCTAAACTGCCACTACCACCACTATTAATACTACCTCCACTAAGGAAGCGTTTACCCTATTCATTTTCATTTTTCATGTGTCTCTAATAAATCTCTCTTATTCTTCGTATTCCTTTCCAAATCAAAATATGTTTGTTCAGAAGCTGTTGGGCATCATACTGAAATGTATCAATACCCGTTTCATGAAGAAATTGATTTCACCGATTATTTAAGAATTGTGTCTGAACGAATGTCTGAAAAACGCCGGTCTTCTGAATAAATTATTATGAACTGTGTAACTACACACTTAAATTCAGAAATTGATCTCGGTAAACGGTTTACCGAGAATCCAACAGCTGATATCTCGGTAAAATATTTACTGATTCTCGGTAAATTTTTTACCGAGATTTCGGTAAACCATTACCGAGTCTCGGTGAACTTTGCCGAAATCTCGGTAAAAAGTTGGATTACCGAGATCTCGGCAAAGTTTTAACGACATCTCGGTAAAACCTTTACCGAGATTCAGTGAAAATTATTACCGGACTCTCGGCTGTTGGATTCTCGGCAATCCGTTTGCTGAGGTCGGCGATTTAATTTAAGTGTGTACAATATTTCAAAAACGTACCGAACTATGAAAATACGTTCAAAAGTTGTTAGCTATTGAATGTTCAAGTTAAGAATTCTTAAATAGCTCATTAATTGACTACCCTTCATGTAATATTGAACTGTTGTACTTGGTCCACTCTGACTGAACGTAAAAATTAAAAATGGCAATCAACAGTGTAATAACAGAAATATCAAATTTCAAACTTTCTACTCACATTATACATCTATCCTATTAACTGTTGTCCTACTTGTGCATTATTTTATCATCAAATATGTACAAACTTGAGTGTGAATTTGGTTGTAGATTTTCCAAAATCGTTCAGTCAGAGTGGACTAAGTACAATAAATTACCTTGCAATTTCTCGGTTTCAACCTTTTTTCACGTTTTTTCGCGATCAATACAGAGCGATGCTTTGATGAATAGTTATTAAGATTTATGGCAAAAATTCAAGAAAATTTGTTAAAAAACTCAAAACTTATAGAGTTGCAAACTTAAAAGTCGTTTTTCTAGAAATTAGGTAAAAGACACATGGTCCTCTCTGACTTAACGCCGACTATTTAGAAGTCTGAAGAAATCCCTAGAAGATTTTGTGAAAAAAATTCTGACTGAATTTCTTTTGGATTTCCTGTATATTTTTTAAGTAAGGCTGATACCAGAGCGTTAATGATTAATCATAAATATAATCATGATTAATGATTAATGATTAAGATTAATCAAAAATCAGTAATCATAATCACCAAAATTTCTTATTTAATCATTAATCATTAATCTTAATCACACTGATTTCGCAATTTAATCATTAATCAGTAATCATAATCATAAGAAAAAAAATTAATCAATCATTAATCATTCATCACCAAAATTTTTCACCATATAAAATATATGATCCAATTTGAATTGGTTCAAATGCTGTTCTTCTTGATTATTTTTTCAATAATCTCCCAGACAAGCTGAACATCTAGTTGAAAAGTAGCTTGTTGAGTTTACAAAGCATCTTTTGTTCAGCTTATCAAAGTATGCTGAATATGATACTCAATAGAAGATTATCCAACTTCTCTATATCCATTTATCCAGCCTTTCTACAATATTGAAAGTTATGCGCTAGGACTCTTTTATTCAGCCTTTAATGATAATAACAAACCATCAGTGAGAAAGTTGTGCGGATCGTAATAATTCACAAAAATGGATTGTAAATCAAAAATAACATTCAAAATGAATGATACGTATTACCGCAATTAAATAAAAAGACGTGAGAAATATAAAAAAGTGTTGAAGACCATATTTTCTGGGTGTGAAGAATTAGCCTAAATTAAAATTCACAAATAAAAAGAAATTTAAAAAAATATATATTTTCTGAAAATAAAGAATGGGGTTTTGTCAAGGACTTTGTCGTCTCCAATTCTCCAATTTTGAAAGTACCTGGTTTCGACATGATTAAGGATTTTGGGGTAGCAGATTCCCTTCATTTGCTTGAGCTTGGAATTATGAAACGGTGTCTAATTGGATGGCCAGATGGAAGTCGCGGATACGAAGGAAAACTGTGTGCTCGGGACATTGAAAAATTAACAACTTCCCTCATAAATACCCAACTTCCATCAGAAATTCATCGATCTATGAGAGGAATGAAGTGCTTATCATTTTGGAAGGGAGTAGAATGGAGAAATTTTCATAATAACGTAGGGATTGTTGCCTTAAAAGATATTCTAAATGAGCGTGTTTAAAAGCATTTCTTGTTGTTATTTGTGGCAGTAACTATTTGTTCAACTGATGCTCATTAACAACATCGAAAAACTGCTCAACTGATTTTTTTGCTCAACTGATGTTTGAGAAGTATATTGAGGATTTCAAAACTATCTATGGGGTTGAGTTACAAGTAGCATTCATAATTTAGAGCATGTCGTCGGTTTTTCCGCGTTCTACCTTTTCGACAACGGCGAAACAACCAGCGTTCTCTAAAAATAGATAACAGATACTTGTTATCCACACCGTGGAATATTAATTATGACTATTTACCTGTATTTCTGTTCATTTTCTCTGACTGCAGCGGTGTTTTGTGATAAGCGAAGCGAGGAGCACTGAACTGTAAACAAAACAATGATGATTTGACAGCTAGTCCATGCATTCGTAACAAAGCACTTTCACCGCTTATTCAACCTCAACACAGCCTTTGTTCAAAATTGTTCAACCTTTATTCAGACATGACGGTATAGCTTGTTCTTTCACAAATAACTAAGCTCGTACCATTTCAGGTAGAGCAGATGCTAAGGTAAGTGACTATGAATCAGTGCACCGAAGTTCGATTCTCAATTATAATCAACATTTATATATTTCAATTTCAGCAGCTATGAACTAATATTCTACATCTACACCAAGAGTCATGGCAATTCTGGCTTAAATTCTGTGGGACTTATTTTTTTTTATTTGTAGTGCTGCATAAGTGATGATGAATTGCTGAACTGAAGATGAATAAGCGACTCTAAAGCTTCGACTGATCCTTGTCTGTTCTATAAATAGAATCATAAATCATTCCCATTTGCTGAATAAAGGCTGAAAAGCGTTCTTCGCTCGGATATGAGTGCTTCTTCAACCTTAATCCAGCTTCATGGAGAGCTCAAATCAACCTATGGCTGGATAAAATCACCAAAATTGGATGTATAAGAGCTGAACAAATGTTTACAGTTCTTTTGCTCAGTTTTTGTTCAAATTAAGGCTGATTAGCATAAGTTAGAGAAGCGCTTAATCAACATCAAATTGTTACCTGGGGTGCTACTTCCATCTTTCGATCACCTCACATTGGTCCGTCAATGGGCTCCCGTCCTTATCTGGATATTTTTTTTTAAATTTTAATTGCTCTCCGGCGCTGTGAAATTTACTAGACCCAGCTCTGCTTGAAATGTAATCAACACTAACTACTAACTATCCAAGTCTAATTGGCTTGCACATGCACACGTATTATCAGATTCACAACATCTTTGGTAGCTGTCGCTGCCTAATTAAGCTTTGTTGATGATGCCACATTCTCACAAATCTTTCACTCAGTAAACATCAACTGTCATACGTTTTATTGGAAACTGTCAGTACGTTAACCCTCTAATACCCAAATTTTTGATTTTGATCTAAATATCATTTTTCGTCATCTAAAATCGATTTAAACATGTTTTGGAAGATGATTCTTTTCAATTTCTCGATTTCGTGAATTTCAGTTTTTGATTTTTCTAATTTTTATTTTTTGAACATCCCCACACTTTTATATTTTTTCTGGAAGCCAATTTGGGGAACGGATTTTTTGAGATGAAAACATTTTGAGATTTTATGATTATTGCAGTACGCGCTCAACTTCCAAGCAGAGTAGTTGTGTTTCTCGTTGGAAGCCGCACGCAAGCTATCGAGTTTTTTTTCTTTCCGTTTTCTATCGTAAACCTCGTTTCGTGTTAAACATTCGTCGCGCGTAGTATCGCGGGTGTCTCCGCAATGAGTGTTCGACGCGAAAACACGTTTCGCATCGACTATGCAAACGTGCCGAAACGACCATCTTTCGAGGAGCTTCATGATTTTGTTGGCTCAACATTGGGCCTCAATCATGATCAAGTTGTTCGACTGCAGCCGAGTAGAGCACTCGGATGTGCCTTTGTGAAGGTCGTCGACCTGGAACTGGCACAACAAATTGTTGCCGAACACGACAACAAGCATGAAACAGTGGTGGATGGAAAAAGCTACAAGCTCCGAATCATGCTCGAGGATGGGACGGTGGAGGTGAAACTAACCGACCTGTCAGAGGACGTGTCAAATGAGAAAATCGCCGACTTTCTCAGCTCCTACGGCGAGGTTCTCACAATCACCGAACAGGTATGGGACAGTAAGTTTCGATTTGCTGGACTGTCAACTGGTACTAGGATAGCACGAATGTTGTTAAAACGCAACATCGAGAGCTACGTTACCATCGATGGGCAAGCTACGAACGTGGTATACTTCGGGCAGCGCCAAACGTGTCGATACTGCACCGAATTCGTGCACAATGGCATCTCTTGTGTGCAGAACAAGAAACTACTTGTACAAAAGACCTACGCCAATGTAGCTAAGCAAACCGACACGACTCCCACTGTTCCGAAACCCACCACTAGCAAGCCCAAGCCATCGTTTGCGAAGCTCTTCGGGCCGAAGCCCAAGGAAGCAAGTCAACAGGGACTAAAGCCAATGACCAGAAGCGCGAAAGCAGCCGAAGCAGCAATCGTCGCTACGAAACAACCCGAAGCGAACCTCAGCAACGTTTCAATACCACAGAGCCAGACCCTGACACCGAGCAGCAACATGGCCCCGCCGGCGCTACCAACAAATGGGCCTTCGGCGAACCGAATGTGCACACGCCAAACGTCCGATGGGAATGAAACCGACGCACAGTGGGAAAAATTGAACCCGAAACACGACTAAATTCATTTTCTCAGCTGGGTAACGGGTTCTGCCAACGGCTGAGACCATTTTCGCTTGGAAAAAGTGTGCTGAATCGATTGGTGGGGGTTTCATTGGCCGGCGGCCTCACCCTGGCCAGCTAGAGGGCCGGAATCAACCCGAGTTCCTTACGGAAAGCAAAATCATTGTCATCCAAGAATACTTTCGCACCCGATATTTTTTTCGGAAGCCGCAAATCAGAAGTCAACCGCGCTCCGGATAATATCAGTTGCATATTATGGTCCAATTGTGGTTCCGGAACAATCCGGGACAACCCGGAACATTAGGGTGGGGCTAATTTTAAAAAATCCCTCTGAGATATGATTTCCCAATTGGAAATCGATCTACTAGTCGAAACAAGTAAGCTGTACAAAAATGAGTGATTTTGGTTGATCTTTAGGGGTGGCGCAAAGGGTTTAAGGGATTTTTTTTTTCTAGAGCAAACCTTTAAAAAACATTTCAAACTAAATTTTCAAACTTAATTTTTCTAGACTAAATCGATGATTTTAGAACCCGTTTGGGCCAAATTTGTGCTCGAAATTGCCACATCTCTATTGGTTTCTGAGATATTTCAAAAAAGGCGTATTTTGGTATTTTTTGGGTTAGATACCAAAATATGACTTTTTTTTTTTCAAACATCTCGGAAACCAATATAACGCAATTTTGAACACAACTGGGTTCTAGAATCACCGATTTAGTCTAGAAAAATTATGATTGAAAATTAAATTTGAAAGTTTTTTGAAGGTTTGCTCTAGCAAAAATTTTACTTTACCTTCTGGGATGCATGCAGAATTATTTTGGAATGCTTCTTGATTTTTTGTAGGATGTTACCAGATTCGTTCCAGGATGCTTCCAGAATCCTTCGGATGTGCTTTCAAAATCCAACATGGATGCTTCTAGATTCCTTTATAAGCTGCTTCCAGAATCCATCAGGGATGCTTCTAGAATCCATCTGGGTTGCTTTCAGAATTCTTTGGAAATGCTTCAAGATTCATTTTTGAATGCTTTCCGAATTCTTCTGGGATGCTTCAGAGTCCTTATGAAATCAGGGTATTTGGAAAACACCTGAAAACCAGGAATCTTAAGGTAATTATATGTAACAGGGAAAACCTGGAATACTTAGAGAACTTCTGGGTACATTTCGTAGCGGATTAAACAAATACTAGAAACCCGTTTTGAATTTTGAAATCAATTGTTATAATTTAATCAAACATTTATAGTTTCTGAAAATTACCTGAATCTATCTCTGAAATACATTTTTCCGAAAATTCAAACAGGTATCACCTAAAGAATATCTCCAAAGCTCCACCAAAGATTCCATCAGGAGCTTCTCCGTGAATTCCTCCAAGAATTTCTCTATGAAGTTCCTCCTGAAGTTGTTATGAGTTTATGAGTTTTTATGAGAATTCCTCCCAGACTTCCTTCGGAAAATTTTCCAAAGATTCCTCCAGGAATTTCCTCAAAATTTTCCGCCAGGAGTTCTTTCGGAAATTCCTTCCATAGTTCATTGAGAAATTTCTTCAGGAATTCTCCCAGTAAGTTTCTCCAGAAGTTCCTCTGGGAGTACCACCGAGCATTCCTCAAGGAGTTCCTCCACAAATTCCTTCAGGAATCCTTCCAGGAGATCTTCTAGGAATTTCTCTAGAAGTTCCTCCAGGAATTTAGTCAGGAAGTTCCTCCTGGACGAATTTCCGGCGGAATTCCTGCTGGAATTTCCGAAGGAATTCCGGGAGGAATTTCCGGAAGAATTCCTGGAGGAATTTCCGGAGGAATTCCTGGAGGAATTTCCGGAGGAATTCCTGGAGGAATTTCCGAAGGAATTCCTGGAGGAATTTCCGGAGGAATTCCTGGATGAATTTCCGAAGGAATTCCTGGAGGAATTTCCGAAGGAATTCCTGGAGGAATTTCCGAAGGAATTCCTGGAGGAATTTCCGAAGGAATTCCTGGAGGAATTTCCGAAGGAATTCCTGGAGGAATTTCCGAAGGAATTCCTGGAGGAATTTCCGAAGGAATTCCTGGAGGAATTTGCGAAGGAATTCCTGGAGGAATTTCCGGAGGAATTCCTGGAGGAATTTCCGGAGGAATTCCTGGAGGAATTTCCGGAGGAATTCCTGGAGGAATTTCCGGAGGAATTCCTGGAGGAATTTCCGGAGGAATTCCTGGAGGAATTTCCGGAGGAATTCCTGGTGGAATTCCTGGAGGATTTTCCGGAGGAATTCCTAGAGGAATTTCCAGAAGAATTCCTAGAGGAATTTCCAGAGGAATTCCTAGAGGAATTTCCAGAGGAATTCCTAGAGGAATTTCCAGAGGAATTCCTGGAAGAACTTCCGTAGAAATTCTTTGTGTTCATCTTCGAAAAATTGACCCCGGAACCACCGTAACCGATTCCCGGGAAATCCGGATACCGGTTCTAAAATGGCGAACAGTATTTCAGAAAACGCAATATTAGCCCAGAATGATGTATTTTGAAAATCACGATGTTTGAGATGCCGCATGACGGTATTGAACCATTTTCAAAACTTGGCCCCGGAACTGGATTCCGGAAAATCTGTATACCGATTCCATAATGGCCAAATGTATTTTAAGTGGTCAATCATTATAATAAAACGCCATAATTTCCAAAATCATGAAGTTTGATATGTCGTATGATGGTGTTTGTTTATTTTCGAAAATTGGGAACCACCGGAACCGGTTCTCGGGAAATCCGAATACCGGTTCCAAAATGGCCAACAGTGTTTCAGACAACGCCAAAACAGCACAGAATGATGCATCTCGAAAAACCACGAAGTTTGAGGTGTCGCATGATGGTATTGAATCATATTCAAAAATTGACCCCGGAACCGGTTCCCCGGAACATCCGTAAAACGGGTTCCAAGGCACGTAGTGACCGGGATGGGCTTCTAGACAATTTTTTTCTATCATTCTAGTGCACTTAGGTCTGAAAACTGAACGGCTCTCATATCGAAAATTTACTTTTTCCAAAATGGCCAAAACGAATGACCCATTTTGATTCCGGAATAACTCCGGAACCAGGTGGCCATTCCAACAATCCCTAGCAAATCCTTAAATTAGAAGGATATCCGCTTATTGTGTCAAAATTTGGACGAAAAATATTGTAAAACAAAAAAGTTATAACGAAAAGAGTATTTTTTCGCACTCTCGATAGGGGGGGGGGGGGGGGGGGGGGGGTTGGTAACGGAAGGGTTAAAGGTTTGCTCTTGAAAAAAAATCCCTTAAACCCTTTGCGCCACCCCTAAAGATCAACCAAAATCACTCATTTTTGTACAGCTTACTTGTTTCGACTAGTAGATCGATTTCCAATTGGGAAATCATATCTCAGAGGGATTTTTTAAAATTAGCCCCACCCTAATGTTCCGGGTTGTCCCGGATTGTTCCGGAACCACAATTGGACCATAATATGCAACTGATATTATCCGGAGCGCGGTTGACTTCTGATTTGCGGCTTCCGAAAAAAATATCGGGTGCGAAAGTATTCTTGGATGACAATGATTTTGCTTTCCGTAAGGAACTCGGGTTGATTCCGGCCCTCTAGCTGGCCAGGGTGAGGCCGCCGGCCAATGAAACCCCCACCAATCGATTCAGCACACTTTTTCCAAGCGAAAATGGTCTCAGCCGTTGGCAGAACCCGTTACCCAGCTGAGAAAATGAATTTAGTCGTGTTTCGGGTTCAATTTTTCCCACTGTGCGACGGTTCATCAACTTCGTCAAGCAGCAAACGCAGAGGCGGCCGACCGCCAGGCAAAAAGTTCCGGCACGGTGACGATGCGAATGAAGAGGTAGAGATGCAAAACTGATGGCCCTCAACAGCTACAATATCGCTTCGATTAATATCAATACCATCACAAACCCGACAAAAATTAATGCCCTGCGAACATTCCTACGAACCAGTCCTGCGAAATATCAGTCTCAGTGCCTGTTTTTCAGCCGAAAATGAATGACTGCGGCGGTCGTTTTCAGTTCCTCGATGTGAGAACTGACAGAGTCCGAGAGCTCCATTCGTGAGCGACCCAACAAGATCAATTCCCAATCATCCACACACTACTCATGCTGAAAGGCCATTCGTCTCAAGCGGTGGCTTGTGAGAGTGAGTGCCCTATGGTCCACTGCACGAATTTTTGCTGGCCTGCTTACTCTCGCACGAAATTTGACGTTTGAGAGGTGTCGGCACCGCTCAAACGTCAAATTTCGCGTGAGAGTAAGCAGGTCAGCATAAATTCGTGCAGTGGACCATACGTTAGCACGGGTGAAAGCACTCAACTACAGAAAATTGAATGGAAATTTAGCCCTGTCAGATCTCGCTTTCAGCACGCTGCGTGCGAGTGCGAGTACCTATTTCATTTCGCTCCCGTGTTGCTGATCGGAAAGCAACTTTGACAGGAAAACCAAAACGGAGAAAATGAAAAAAGCAAAATATCGCTATCATAAAGGCCTGTCGAAAAATTGCAACACTGCTACGAACCATGGAGACCGATATAGCTTTCTTGCAGGAAGTGGAGAGTGAACAGCTGCTCCTACCTGGATATAATGTAGTGTGCAACGTGGATCACACTAAAAGAGGGACGGCAATAGCCCTGAAGGCGCACATACAATTTTCAAACGTTGAGAAAAGTTTGGATGGTAGAGTGATCGCTTTAAGAATCAACAACACAACGCTCTGCAACGTGTACGCCCCGTCCGGTACAGCTCTCCGTGCAGAGAAAGAAAGATTCTTCAACGGTACCCTTGCGTATTATCTTCGTCACCGCACAGATCACACTCTCATGGCAGGCGACTTCAACTGTGTGCTACGGCAGCGCGATGCAACAGGCCACAACCACAGTCCCGCTCTTCTCGCAACTGTTCAACAACTTCAGCTTCTCGACGTTTGGGAGAAAGTGTGCCCCAATGCGCCGGGCTATACGTATATTACATACAACTCGTCATCTCGCCTTGATCGGATATATGCCAGCCAAAGTCTTCGCAACAATCTGAGAACAGCAGACACACATGTTTGCTCGTTTTCAGATCACAAAGCTGTGACGGCGCGTATCAGTCTACCCCAGCTTGGTCGTGCGCCTGGTCGAGGCTTTTGGTCCCTCCGTCCCCACTTGCTAACTGCTGAACACATAGAGGAGCTCCAGGTTCGCTGGCAGTATTGGACTCGTCAACGACGGTGTTACCCTTCATGGATGCAGTGGTGGCTTTCGTATGCTAAGCCCAAAATAAAATCTTTTTTCCGTTGGAAGTCGAAAACCGTCTACAACGATTTCCACCGCGAACACCAACGATTATATGTGGAACTACGGCAAGCATACGATGGCTACTACCTTAACCCTGCCATGCTATCAACCATAAATCGTGTGAAGGCGCAAATGCTGACTCTACAGCGTAACTTTTCGCAAGCCTTTATGCATGTAAACGAGTCATACATTGCAGGAGAACCAATCTCTACATTCCAGCTAGGCGAAAGGCGCAGAAAAAACACAACTATCTCCCAACTGCGCGATGAGAACAACCTTCTAATTGAAGACTCCGTAGCTATCGAACAGCACTTGCATCGTCACTACCAGTGTACGCAGAATATGGCACCGCGAGCGAAAAATAGGCAACAAAGAAGGCACGGCAACAACGCTTTGTTTTTTCGTTAGCAGATAATGACAAAATCGCTCCCGAGTTTGTTCACAACAAAAACGGTTGGAATATTTGTCTCGTTCTATTCACATCGTGATTTTCACATTGTTTTACAACTGAAACTCGAATCTGTGGATGGCAAGAGTCTAAATTCGTCCAAATGCTCATGAATTCGATGATGTGGGTCGAAAATTTCAGCAGAAAATCAGAAATATCGGCACACGCACGGCAAGCGATATTTGTTTTATTGCTCTCATCGCTTGACATGCGTTTGTTGCGGAGCGCCTTTGTTACCGACATGCACCGCTTAGGACAAAGCGTTTGTTTTTCAGCGTGATCCGTTTTTCGTACCCTGGTCACTACCGTGCACTGTATGCTGCTGGTCCAACTGAAGACGACGCGACGAACACATTCCAGTGCGATAGAGTGATTCCAGATGATGATCCCACAAACGAGCACTGCATGAGTGAAATCACTCCGGCAGATATATTAACAGCAATAAAATCCGGTAGCCCAAACAAGTCTCCAGGTGGCGACTCTCTTCCACGTGAGTTTTATCTCAAAGCATTCGACGTCATCTGGCGAGAACTTACGTTGGTTCTAAACGAAGCTCTCGCAGGTAATTTTCCGGCCGAATTCGTCGATGGAGTAATCGTACTGGTGAAGAAGAAGGGTAATGATCAGACGGCTCGTGCATACAGGCCTATATCACTACTCAATTGCGACTACAAGATCCTCTCTCGAATACTAAAACAACGCCTCGAAAATGTAATGCGAATCCATCGTGTGATCAGCGACAGCCAAAAATGCTCAAACGCCGATCGCAATATATTCCAAGCCACTCTGGCTCTAAAGGATCGTATCGCACGGCTAAAAAAATGCAAACAACGTGGACTATTGGCTTCGTTTGATCTGCGAAACGCTTTCGATCTCGTCGATCGAGCATTTCTCTCCCGTAACATGTGCTCGCTCGGCTTTAACCCGAACCTCGTTCGTCTGCTAAACAAGATAGGAGATCTATCATCATCGCGCCTGCTCGTAAACGGGCGGCTGTCCGAAGCTTTTCCCATCGAGAGATCGGTGCGTCAGGGGGACCCTCTTTCGATGCACCTCTTCGTCCTCTATCTGCATCCCCTCATCAAACGGCTGGAGCAGGTTGGCGGTCCCGATCTTGTGGTTGCCTATGCCGATGATGTTTCGGTAATATCTACATGCACGCAGAACTCGATGTACACAGCGCAACGAGTAACTTTCACGCAGCGACCGAAAAAACAAAAGAATTTTCACGCAGATTTGTGTAACACCGGATCAACACAAAAAATGTGCTGATCCGGTGTTACACAAATCTGCGTGAAAATTCTTTTGTCTTTTTGCTCGCTGCGTGAAAGTTACTCGTGCGCTGTGTTGTTTCATTTAAGGGTGCACGCAGAACTCGATGTACACAGCGCAACGAGTAACTTTCACGCAGCGACCGAAAAAACAAAAGAATTTTCACGCAGATTTGTGTAACACCGGATCAACACAAAAAATGTGCTGATCCGGTGTTACACAAATCTGCGTGAAAATTCTTTTGTCTTTTTGCTCGCTGCGTGAAAGTTACTCGTGCGCTGTGTTGTTTCATTTAAGGGTTGCATGCATTTAAGGGTGCATGCAAAGAACGACTAGAGCGAATACGAGAGGCATTCCATCGTTTTGAACGAGTGTCTGGGGCGCAGCTGAGTCTAGCAAAATCATCTTCAGTATCGGTGGGATACACCGATGACATGCCACTCACGGTACCGTGGCTACGATGCGAGAACACGGTGCGAATATTGGGAGTTACTTTTGCGAATTCCGTACGTGTGATGACCAAACTGAACTGGGACGAGGTAGTTGGAAATTTTTCTCGTCTGATCTATCTCCACTCGTTACGTACTCTCACACTCCACCAGAAGGTAACTCTTTTAAATACGTTCGTTACCTCAAAGATATGGTATCTCGCTTCGATACTCTCACCATATGCCGTTCACACGGCAAAATTGACTGCAACGATGGGCACGTTTCTGTGGCGGGGTGTGCCAGCAAGAGTTCCGATGCAGCAACTCGCTCGAAGTAGAGAAACAGGTGGTCTGAAGCTGCATTTGCCTGCAATTAAATGCCCCGCCTTGCTTTTGAATCGGCATATTCATGAAATAGACTCCCTTCCATTTTATAAATCCTATCTTATACAAAACAATCCTAACCCCCCCGCAGACTGTCCGTGTTTGAAATTGATCCTGTCGAGATTTCCCACGCTCCCTCCCCTAGTCCAAGAAAATCCTTCCGCTGAAAGCATTCACAACGTTTACATTGCGGAAACAGAAGAGCCGAAGGTATCACGGATTCATCCAGCAGCCAATTGGCGACAAATTTGGAACAACATATCGTCGCGGCAGCTTTCCTCGAGCCAACGAAGCACTCTCTACTTGTTGGTGAACAGAAAGCTTGAGCATCGTATTTTGATGTTCCGTATGAATCGAGTCGACAACGAATTCTGCCAACACTGTATCAACGTAAGAGAAACACTGGAACACAAGCTGAGTGGATGTGGACGAGTTGTTGCAGCATGGAGACTATTTCAGCGTAAGATTTCGTTCCTATTCAACGGCTGGCGTAGGCTGACTATAGAGGAACTTCTTCGCCCGCAACTAGAAGGCGTAGCTAAATGGAAGAAAGTTCGAATTCTTAAAATGTTTTTCCGATATGTCATCTTTATTATGGAAAGTAATAATGTAATAGACTTGCTATCGTTAGATTTTGAAATTGATTGTGTATAATACATTTTAAGCTAAATACAAATAAACAAAATTTTACAAAAAAAAAATATTTTAATTTTTTTTTCACAGAAAATTTTATTTTCCGTGTTATTTTAAGGAAAATAATTTTAGAGTGTATTCGATTCCCTTAAACTATTAAACAAGGATAGAATGATTTGGGAAAAATTTAAAATATGTTAATTGTAGCGATTCAATACAAAATAAACAATGACTTCTAAAAGGTGACTTAAACATCAATTTTTCAATGATTTTTTAAAAAAATGTAAATACGCTTTAAAATACACCAAAAACCATTTTGAGATATTAGGACTGTTTTCTAAATATCAGCCAAAAATATAAAAAAATTGATTTTCCATGAAACAAAAATTTCTAAAATGCTCAAACTATACCCCGTCTAAAGGCGGGATCGGGTATTAGAGGGTTAACACACCCGACAACCCCTCAATTGGATGCGGTCGTGGCCGTGAAAAAACTTCGCCTCATCAAAGGCACTCATTCACTGTTTCGTAGATTGATTTTTCTCACGAACGCCCTCCTCTCTACTAGCTCGTTACCGTGCTAGTTGCAATTGGTGTCCTGTCCGAAGCGGTTTGCATCGTCCGAACTTCACTGTAGTACAATTTGCGTCTGTACCAAAAGACTAGATCTGATCCGTTCGGTTACGCGTGTCGTTCTTGATCTTGAATTTCGTATTTCCGTCCGTTGAGGTGAATGTTGGTTTACACTTGGTGCGTACCGTCGCGAGGTGAGGACATTCGCTTTTCGATATACCGTTGATGGAAATATAGTTGGGTGTGATTACGTGATCTTGCTTACTTCGAACTGATTGAATTGTTAAAGCAGTTAAGACATTACGAGAGCCTTCTGAATCTGACCGCCGCGGAAACAGAGACTGGTATTCCAGAAGCTATCCGCCGTCAAACGGCATAGTAAGCAATTTGGATAATATATCAGTGATATATTTTCAACGACGTTGCAGATTTAGCAGCCTTTACATAACCGCAGCGAACCAGCGTTTCAAAAAGCATAGTGTTATTTTTTATTTGGATCAGGATTCGAAAATAAAGATAGTTCAACAGTCTGTGTAGAGGTGCATAGAGATCGCATAGCCGACTCCTCAGTTGGCGCAGGCGTGCAGAGTGATCGATTGATTCAGTAACATCTCTTTATTCTTGCAATCGGTCAGGAGTGGCTGTCAATAAGTGTTTACATACCTAAAGTGATTGCAACGGGATCAACTGAACTAAATCGAGTTATAATAGTGCTTACATAAGTGGGATAGTATTCGGTCGGCAAAAGCGTACTGAAAAGCTACAGTCATCATCATAAACCGTTAAAATGAGTGATATCAGAGAAGAGGTAAGTCTAGCTTTGTTTGTATACACTGTTGACAAGAATATTTTACAAGCTTGAATTGCAGTGATTGCAGCCCACTCTCATTTATTGTTGTTGGAGGTGTTTGAGGTATTTATGGCAACGTCTTATCAAATGGTCAAAATGTAAGTGGAGATAAATTTGGCCCAAAACACGAATAAATTGAAAATCATGTACGCTTGAAAAAGCTAAAACAGCTATGTATGCCCGAACTCAAAAAGAAGTTTTTAACCTAGAACGCACTATTATGCGTTCTTGAGTTATTACCAAATTTATAAAAAAATATCCAGATGTGCCATACAAGCATTGCCTTCGAATAATCATAACTCAAGATTTTTTTCAAGTTTTTTATTTCATCAGAACGTTTGCTAATTTTCTTTTTCTAGGAAATCTTAAAAAAAAAAGAATTGGGATAAGTAAGCCTTAGACGAAAGATATTGCTCATCAGATATATAGTGTGGCCGAAAATTTGCGGTTTGGTCATTTTGACAATAAAGGCATTCGAAACAGGTTCTGGGAGGAACTTGTCATGACCAAGTAGGGATTTTTTTTTATTATTATTTTATTTTAGAGACAATTACACCGTCTTCGACCTTGCGGCCTCTACAGACTGAACATTACTAACATTAGACAACGGACAACACATAGTAACACCCAGTGGCCCAGTGAAGAATTTTTCGTTTGACGAAAAGTTTTCCCCGACTGGAGCGGGAATAGAGCCCGCACTCCGAGGCTTACACGACACCTAAACGACTGACGCCGCTAACCGCTCGGCCACGAAGCCCACGCAGTTATGTATGGAACTGCCTCGCAAAATGTCATTTCATTTTATCCCGGTGTCATTGCTTTCATAGTGTACGAATGCAAAAGTGAAAGAATGATGTAAATTCGTTGACCCGTTCTCACGGAAAATCGTGACATACAAACACCATTCCATTTTTATTTACATATATAGACAGATAAATTCTACCTATGAGAGTTGCTTGGAGATTCCTTCTGAATTGTATCCGATAACTTCTTTAGCGATAATGCATAAAGAATCATTCAAAGTCCAAGGAAACCTCTTTTCAGGAGGAACATTCTTGAAGGAATTCTTTCCAATTTTTTTTTATTTTTTTTATTTTTTTTATTTCATTTATTTCAAGATAGTGTAACACTTGTACTAACATTCAGAGACCCTACTGAAACAAAATTTCTTTAAAAGGGTCTGGGAATTTCCTAGCTTAATGGCATCTTAAAGTTTACAAACTTATTCATAACATATACAACAAATCTAGCTTAAAAATAGGGGAAAAATTCAAATCTCTAACGTATGATGAAATTCATGATATTGTTTTTCACGTGAGCTCTTAGTTTTCGTTTGAAAATTAATATTGAAGCAACATTTTTCACATCATTGGGTAAACTGTTGAACAAATCAGGCCCTACATTCTGAAAGCGCCTTCTTCCTATTTCACTTCTAAGGGGCGATTTCTTCACCCTGGCTTAAGCGTTAAGCCAGGTTTAACTGTATGGGTAAGCCTGGCTTACCGGTTAAGCCGAGGTGAAGAAATCGGCCCTAAATCTCATTCGTTGAAGTAGATGAGCATAACGTGTCGGGTATTGGTGAGCAGCAGCATTGAATGACCAGTTGTGGTGAAGATTCAGTTGGTTGACGACTTTGAACATGATGGTGCATATTTGATTGGTAAACAGTCCTCGTATCGGCAAGATGTTATGTTCCGTGGTACTGTACAGATCGTTGGTCGGGTATAGAAAGGGTAGCTTGAATATTGCTTTAAGGCAGCGGTTTTGTTGAACTTGAACTTCCTTGAGGTGAGTGTTGCAAGATGAACCCCAGATAGCGATTCCGTACTGGTAGCGAGTGTGTATAAATGCGAAGTAGATTTTGAGAAGAACGTGTTGTGGTACAAATCTTGACAATTTCCGCAGCATTCCACATAACGACGAGCAACTTGACAAAACCTTTCGTATGTGGACATCCCATCGTAGCCGATTATCGATATGAATCCCCAGATGCTTGAAACTTGAAACTTGAAACTTCTTCGATTGAAACTCCATTTACGATGATAGCAGGTTGGTTAGCATTTTCACGGTCCTTGGTGCCAAAAAGCATCACTTTTGTCTTTTGGAGATTCAATGCTAGCAGATTGTTTTCAAGATAGGCGATTATTAGCTTCAAATCATCTGACATATCTTGGATAATCTCAGCGCGACTGCTATTTTTATAAGATATTGCTGTGTCGTCGGCGAACAATCTAGACTGTCCCTTTATGTGAAGATTTGCGATGTCATTCACATAGATCAAGAAAAGTAGAGGGCCAATATTGCTCCCTTGCGGAACGCCACAACGGATGTTGCGAAGTTCACTTCTAGTTCCGGAAACCACCACTTCCTGTTGACGATTTGACAAGTAACTGCGTATAAGGTCATTGGCCACTCCTCGAATACCATATGCATCAAGCTTTTTTAAGAGCATCGAGTGGTTGATTGTATCGAAGGCTTTAGACAAATCGAGGAATAGAATTCCAGCAGCCATTCTTTGATCCACTGAATCTGAGACTTCGTCGACTAATTCTAAGACTGCAGTTTCCGTCGAAGATCCTTGGCGGAACCCAAACTGGTGTTGGTAGAGCGAAGCGGTACACTCGAAAAAGTCATACAAGCGGGTAGATATGAGTTTCTCGAACACCTTGTTGATAGACGGTAATACGGATATTGGTCTGTAATTAGTGGGATCAGTCGGATTACCCCCTTTGAAAACAGGATACACAAGAGCCTTTTTTAGGGAATCTGGGTAGATTCCTGAACTAACACTATCGTTGAAAGATGTACAGATGATTTGCGAAAGCACTATGCCATGTGTTTTAGAGCTGCTACTGGGAAGTCGTCGACTCCTGTTGCTTTAGAGGTATCTAGTGCTTTTATTACATTTAGCACCTCAGACTGTGAAGCCGGCCTTAGGTAGATGGATCTATCAGAAGTTTTCATAGTATTAAACTTGTTTATATCGCCATCCGAGTTGAGGCTATTTGCAATCCTTTCTCCGACAGTCGAAAAGAAGTCATTGAACATATTTCCCACGTGCTTAGCTTCGGTTATCCGGATTCCTCCAATTTCTAGTTCAAGCCGTTTGTCCTCAGTCGTCTTGTTCCCAATGAGATTGTTGATCCGATTCCACAGTTGCTTAGAGTTGCTCGAAGAAAATAATCGTCGATAATAGGCTGCTTTGGCATGACGTTTGGCGTCAGCTAATTTTTTGTTAGCATGCTTCAGGAGATTCTTTAATGGCACATTCTGACGATCGCTTTTCCATCTTTGGAACAGGTTGCTAGAAATTTTTCCAAGCTTCCATATGTCGAAGTCCTCCAAGTGTTCCTTCAGAATGTATTCCAGTGCATGTTTCTTTGGCTTTTTAACCCGTGAGCGGTCGCGTCGTGTCCTGAGTACATGCACCATGAAAAATAGGGTTAAAAGATTTCCTACAAGGATCCAAATTTTTTCCTACATTTTTTCTGTGATTCGTTCAAAAACTTCTTTAGAAGTTCCTCAAAAGAGTCCTTTAGAAATTCACTCAGGGATTCTTTCAGGAATTCCTTGGGCATGCCTCCAGATTCTGAAAGGAGTTCCTTCGGAGAATCTTCCAGGAATTTCCCCAGGGATTCTTTTAGGGATTCCTTCAAAGATTCCTGCATACAGGCATGCCTCCAAGAATTTCATACCGCAATTCCTTTAGGAGTTCCTCCCGAGATTTTTGCAAGTATTGCTTTAGAGATTCCTGTAGGAATTTCTTCTAAAATTCCTGCAGGAGTTGCTCCCGAAGTCCTGCAGGAATTTTTGTCAGAGATTCCTTCAGAGGTTTGGCAGCAACTTATCTAAACTCCTCTGAGGATTTCTTCAAATGTTCCTACAAGGGTTCTTCCTGGTATTCCTCCAGGAATTCCTTAAGAAATTTATCTCGGAATTCTCTCCAAGATTTCTGCAAGACTTCCATCACAGGTTTCTTCAATTGTCCTTCAAATATTCCTTCAAGGATATCTTCAAGAATTCCTCCAGTGAATCTCGCAGGAATCGCAGTAGGCAGGCAGTGGACAGCGAGTTAGTTGTTTGTTTTCTTCTAATATCCTCTTGAAATTGTGGATTGCTTCATCCGTTTCTTCTTCTTCTTGGCGTAACGTCCTCACTGGGACAAAGCCTGCTTCTCAGCTTAGTGTTCTATGAGCACTTCCACAGTTTTTAACTGAGAGCTTCCTCTGCCAATGACCATTTTGCATGTGTATATCGTGTGGCAGGCACGAAGATACTCTATGCCCAAGGAAGTCAAGGAAATTTCCTTTACGAAAAGATCCTGGACCGACCGGGAATCGAACCCGTCACCCTCAGCATGGTCATGCTGAATACCCGTGCGTTTACCGCCTCGGCTATATGGGCCCTCCGTTTCTCTAGGGGTTTAATAAGAATATTCTTCAAGAATTTTTCCGGAAATTTTTCGAAATACTTCAAGAAATCACTCAGGAATATCTTTAAAAAAATTTCCAGGAGTTCCGCAACTCATCTGGTATTTCCTCCGGAGGGTTCTCCAGGATCCCTTCCCGGTAGCTCTAAAGATTTCTATAGACAATTCTTCAGAGATTTCTTCTGAAGTGTCTTCAAAAATTCATTAAGGAAGCTATATCTGGCGTGGGACCGCGCATAACTTGCGAACGGAGCGTCCGTTTTGAGTCGTATTTGTTTCACCTCATTAGTTTTCACCCAAGAAAGGTTTATGAGGCCAAAAACAATGAGAAATAAAGAGTTCTAGATGTTTCATACGTTTTAAACGGAAAGAGCTTGACTTGAAACGCCAAAAAACACACTCGACAAGACAAAGTTTGCCGGGAACAGCTAGTTGCTTATAAAATCTATGGAGGATTTTCTTCAGAATTTACTTCATCAATTGATTCATGGATTTTCGTTCAGGTATCGCTCCAGAAATTTTATAACATTTTTCTTAGTATTATACCAGAGGTTTCTCCAAAAGCTTTGCCAGGCTTTCCTTCAAAGATTCCTTTAGAAAATCCTTATATAGGATTCAAATTTTTCGAAAGTTCTCCTTGATTTTTTGATAACACTTTTGCAGTGACTCTTATTGTAGTTCATCCAGAAATTCTTGCAAGTATGTATCCAGGGGTTTTTGAAGATTCTAGTAGTTATTTCTGTATCGATTCCTCCAGTATTACCACTAGGGATTTCTCCAGGAGTTCTACCAAAGATTCCTCCAGATCTTTTTTCTTGAAATTCCTATATTTTCATTAAGAGTTTCATATATTTCTAAGAAACGCTCCCAACAATTTTCTCGGAAGTTCAACTAGAATTTTTCCTTGAGATTTCTTCCGAAGTTTCTCGAAAGATTCTCCAGTGGTTCCTTCTTCACGGTAATTATTTAGAATTTTTTTAACAATGCTTTCGAAAACTCCTCCAGGGATTCTTTCAAAAATCCTCACGAAAAAAAAACTCTTCCAGGTGTTTGCCTTTAAGTTTGATTGACGTTATTTTAATATAAAATATGTAATAATATCTGTAATAAATATATGGTCTAGTCTAGTGCTATAATCGGGACACAGAAGCACGGCTTTAGCTCTGTTATGAATCGGTAAAATTAGCCAAATAATTGACTGAAAACTCTTTGATGTGTGTTTATTATTTGTGCCAAATTTCATGAAAATCGATGCATTACTTTTAACTGTGGATGAAAAACAAGCAGACGTGGTTTTAGGCATTTTGTACAATAATGACCAATTTTCATTCGCAATAGATGGTTCATTCACGCTACAGTTCAAAATTCTGTGATGATATTTATGAAATTTCATATAATACATATAATGTACCATTACTGGTCCAAAAATCAGCTGTTTTGGTGTACGCAGTCTCAAGTTATGAAACAAATTGTGTAACCAAATTTTGACCGTATCACCCTTTATTTTCAATAGTACAATCGCAACAATAAAGGGTGCTGACTAATTGCTGTTCGAGGTGCTAAAATCACGTTCAGTCCCAATACATGTTGTTGATAGTGCATCGATTTTTTTTTGAAATTTTGTCTATGCAACAAATGATTGAGAGGTTTGTGTGAAAAATTTCAGCCATTTCCTTTGCCAAATTCAAAAGTTACAGCACTGACAAGCAAAACTAGGGCCTGTACAAAATTCAATGGCGCACATTCTACTCTTTTATTGCTACAACAAAAAGTACTGCACCGATTCACATGAAAATTTGTAGGTAAAATGAACACATCTGAAGATGTTATTAGGTCAAATTTGAACAATTTTAATGTATCTATTGCAGAGTTACAGCTGTATTTCTGTGTCCCGATTATTGCGGATATAGGCTTTACAAATACAGGGTGTTAGGTTCGTGAGTGCAAAGTTTTTAAAGGGTGATAGAGGACCATAAATGGTGAAAAAAATTGTTCTACGCATATGGTCAAATCTCAACCGTTACGTAATTATTGAACTTCCCATGTTATTGACTCTTATTGCCTTAACTGGTTTTAACTTGAAAATGGTCAAACTTATCGCAATTTTTTGACACTTATTCGAAAGATTATTGAATTTTCTATCAAATGGCATCTTTGAATCGATTGGTTTAGTTAAATAACAGAGGTTTCTAGAGCAAGTAGCTCAAAAGTAATGTGTTTTAATTTGTTTTTGTAAATTATCTTTGAAACATTCGTAATGAATTAAGATTCTTACTTCGGCAAAGTTGTGGCCCCTGTTCCACTCTACAATTCGTTCTTTGACACCAAACAAATCGCTCTTATCGTTTTCCTGCAATTTCCATTTAAATGTGCGGCACAGTGCGCAAAAAAGTGCTTACAATGACAGTTGCAAATTTATGATCTGAAATGCGATGTTTAAATCAAAATTGCAAGAAAACGATAAGAGATAGAAGTTTGATGTCGAAGAACGAATTGTAGAGTAGAACTGGGGCCACAACTTTGCCAAAGAAAGAATTTTAAATTATTGCGCATTTTTCAAAGATAATTGGCAAAAACAAATTAAAACGCACTACTTTTGAGCTATTTGCTCTAGAAAATTTAGTTATTTAAATAGACCAATCGATTCAAAGATGCCATTTGATAGAAAATTCAATAATCTTTCGAATTAAAGTCAAAAAATTGCGATATGTTTGACCATTTTCAAGTTATAGCCAGTTAAGGCAATAAGAGTCAAAAACATGGGAAGTTCAATAACTACGTAACGGTTGAGATTTGATCATATGCGTAGAACACTTTTTTTCACCATTTTTGGTCCTCTATCACCCTTTAAAAAGTTTGCACTCACGAACCTAACACCCTGTATATAATCAATAAATATATAGTCTAGTCTAGTCTACACTTACAAAGCCATTCATTGACAGAATCCTGTAGAATTATAGAATCGACTTCTTCTATCATTATTCTTATTCATTATCAGGACTTGTAGTGCATAGAGTAAAGTGGGGCAAAAGTTCGAGTGGGGCAAGAGTTTCTTTTGAAGTTTTTGGGCTCAATTCAAATTATTTCTTTCGGGTCACCATAGGTGGACTAAATCAGGTTTTTTCCTTCGCTTTGCTGGTCTCCGACGACGCGACGTCCAACATTTAGTAGTGTGCGGTAGTTCGGTAGCAGCAAAGTCACATTCGCGCGCGCTGGCTTTGCTTAATTTTTGCGATTTTTTTCTTTCTTCGCTTTGCTGGGCTCCGACAAGTTTCGTAAAGCCATCCGGTCGGCGCGCTTGTGTTCGTTCTTCTCCAACTGAAGTAGATGCGCGGGTGTTTAGTGTTCACAATGTACCATGTTGTGAATGCATACGCTTTGGTTTACTGATGTGTCCTTTGTTGCGTTCAGTTCATCCCTGCGTGGAATGAACTAAAAGTTTCTGCTCCCTGATGGGGTGGAGACGCGTGACAGGATTTCTTTTATTAGATATGTTTCGTATAGAAAAGTGCTCGATTGTGCGCGAAAGTTAGTGTTATTGATCCATTGTCAAATCATGTCACCAACCATAGATGACTCCCAGACTGACAATGTACCCACCCCCACTAACAAAAAAATCCTTCCTGAGACAAACGTGGAGATGCAGCGATTCGCGGTCTTTTTAACAACGTTTATCTTACTAACATTCCCTCCCTTCCTCGATGACCGTAAGGACGTGGCCGGCGCCGTTATTGACCTTAATAAAGTTGAGAGCTCTCGAACTATGTACATTGAGAATAGTAAGCTAGTCCCAAGCCCTATTCATTGGTTCCTTGTACAATTTCGATTGCTCTGGTCAATCACGGAGTAGCAACTACGAATTGTGCGGTCATCTATGCTCATGCTATGCTCATGCTCAATTCAAATTATTTCTTTCGGGTGTCAAGGTTGTTCGAAGCCTTTTTGAAAAACAGTCTTTCACTCCAAAAATTATTAAAAATTGATCAATATTTCGAAAAGTTATGGCAAAATGTTTGTTTTTGATCAAAAAATTGTAATATGCGATGGTCCTTCCAACGCATGGAATGGAATTGTAATGAGATCGAATTCGATATTTTATTTTGGGGCGTAACTAGGTATATTTTGAAGATGCTTTAGCATGTATAACTTTTTGCAAAAAAAAATTGGATATCATATTTTACCCATAGTGGGGCAAAAGTTCAAATTGTGGGGCAAGAGTTCGAGTCATGTAGAAACTTTAGGTAAAATCCTAAAATTCTGCAAAATGTACATATTATCTCTAAAAATGATGGAATTAGTGAGAAAATTCGATCAAAGTTGAAATAAAATGTTGTTTCATCTGAATTTGGCGGAAAACTACTAATTTTTGGTGTAGTAAATTTAACCCTAATTTGGGTAAAATCCAGATCGAACTTTAAAGTGTTTTTCAGTTCCAACATCAAATATTAATTGGTATTAGGTATTCAGATTACCAAAGCGTCGAAAAAGTGTGCTTCGGTGAAAGAAAATCCACAAACACTAGATTCGAACTTTTGCCCCAGTGGTGGGGCAAGAGTTCGAACACACATACAAAAAGTGTTGTAACTCAAAATTGAAAAGACATTTGGCGTAACTTTGTTCAGCAAATTTTTAGCTCATGGATAGTAGAATCACCAGACGGTATTCATTTATTTTTATCTGCTTCGATTTCTTGAAAAAAGTTGAATTTTCAACTAAGGTCGAACTTTTGCCCCACCTTACTCTATATCAGAGACGCATTATAAGCATCAAAGTGGCCAGGCCTACTGTGCAGCGTTATAAACAAAATCTATAGACATCAAAGCATAATTTGATTCTACATTAAAGCTATATCTCGGGGACATCGCGTACCTACCGTTCCGAATATATAGAACGTTAGCAATGGGAGTGACGTTGCTAAGGGTATGTGTCAATTGGCGAATGAAAATTAATTTTTACTTAAATTTGACAGTCCAACACTTAAACTTGACAGTTCTCCTAAGGAAATAATTATCGAACTGTCAAGTTTAAGTGAAAATTAATTTTAGTTCGCCAATTGACACAGACCCTAAGAAGGTTAATGTCACATCTTGGTCCACAACCTCCTGGGATAGGACACAAGTATTTACCCCGTGTATCCTGGCCCTTATGCCTAGGTTTAAGCGCCTTTTACTCGCTCTCTGAAACGTTAACAAACCACTAATCCACCCTGGAATCCAATAAGGTGGATTCCTACAATAATACCAAAAGGTTTGATTATTGAACGCTGACAGCGCCACCTAGCGGCGAAATTCGAAAACTTAAAATTTCTGCATACATTTGGCCAAGTTTTCCCATACAAACTTCAAGCGTTTTGAGCGCCCCTTAGGCTTAATTGATTTCGCTCAAATTTTGAACGTAGCTTCTAGGAGTCCAAAACAACTGATTTTGGAGGTAAGACATGGCATTTTTCGAAATTGTCGTTTTTCATATAAGTGTGGGCCACCTTAGTGACTATATACCAAACAACTTTGTCGAAGACCGCAAAGTGATCCAACGTCTGTGAAAAAAGTTATACCTTAGGCAAAGTGAGGCAAAGTATTGAGATTTTATTATTGATATTATTCCTTTACATGTACTTGAAAAATATTTATAACACTAGTTTACAAAATAAAACGAAAGTCGTGAACTTCTGTCAACGACCAAAATTCAGTATAATTCAGCGCTAATTTCGAAATTGTGCTTCAAAAAATTTTAAATAGAACAGTTTTTGAGTTTTAGCTCAATATCGAGTTTTACAACTTTTTGAAATATGGAATTTAATAAAATTCAAATATCTTGCGTTTTGTTAAACCAATTTTAAATCTTCTTTTCCATAAATTAAAAGCTAAATATAGTACCATTTGAAAGCAGGTTTTGCGTCAGATTGATGAAATTCAAGATATTAGCGAGTTTTGAGGACAATCTCCTTAAATTTTAGTAAAATTTTCAAAAATACATGAAGAAATGTATTTTTTTCAATAAGAAAAAAAAAACAATTTGAAAATTCTTTCTCAACGTTTATTTGACATATCATATGTGGGCGAGTTACAGTAAAACAATCAACTCAATCGGAGCATTGGTTATGGAGAATGAGATGTATGAATCACTTTGCGGTCTTCGACATAGTTGTTTGACATATAGTCACCTACAAAAATACCAAAGGGTTTTAATACTTAACGCTTACAGCGCCACCTAGCGGCAAAATTCGAAAGCTTGATATTACTGCATACATTTGGTCAAGATTTCCCAAACAAACTTCAAGCTTGTTGAGCGCCCCCTTAGGCTTTATCGATTTTGCTCAAATTTTGAACGTAGCTTCTGGGAGCTCAAAATAACTGATTCAGGAGGTAAGACTTGGCATTTTTCAAAATTTTTGTTTTTCATATAAGTGTGGGCCACCTTATTCTGTATGTGTATACATTGTGTATCAACGTTTATAAAAAAATAGTAAAATGCAGATAAATTCGTATAGGTGGCAACACCTGCTTCAACACCCAAAGCTATGACGTAGTTTTTTTTGGAAATCGCTCAACATATAGTTGGATAATATAGTTATTTTTTACAAGAAGAAATTTATTAACCCTTGAGTCAGATGGTGCTATTTTGTTCATATTAATTTTTCATATTCTAAAGTTTACAGTGTTTTTTTTCAAATTGGAATGTTCTCCATTGATCAATTTACGATATTGTTTTCTTAAGGGGTGCTTAAAAAGTTAAAGTTTGGTAGGGTCGATGAAGATGTAGTTGAATAGTGATGTTAGAAACTACGTAGACTTTAAAAATGGGAGTCAGGGGTCTGGACAAAGTCTACAGTCCATACAAATTCTCAAGATTCCTGAGATGGCCAAAATTTGGCCTACGTCCGTGGTCTTGGAACGCCTGACGAGACGCCACTGGAGAGGACCTCTGGTCTATCGTAAAACACTGTCGAGCACATGCTGGTTTTGTTTTAGATACATTCACCATCAGTACGACCTGTTCTGCTTCACGTTTTAGGCGAGTACAGCTTTGTCATAGAGTCAGTATAGTTAGAGTCTGGCGGACTGTCACTTTCGATCGGAGCCAATCGAGCATGACGTCACGGTGTAGCATTTATCGGTGAGGACACTATGACGTCATGATCGATTGGCTCCGGTCGAAAGTTACAGTCCGTCAGACTCTAATTATAGGGACTCTACTTTGTCAGTGTCACCGCTCCAAATGTTCTGTCAACAATGTTCACTATTCCGAAAAGCTGACAAATTGACCGAATTTTGTGAAAAACGAAGAATCTTTTCTGCTATTAAAAAAAATCTTAAATCTGTTGAAAGCCGTGCCATTCATCATGTAGGTACGCTTCAAGCCGTAAAAACATTACGTCAGCATCGCACTTCGTGTGGTGATAAGAGTTCCTCATTCATAAACAAATATAAAATAATCATTTGGACAGACTGAATGATAGTAACCCGGATCCAATAAATTCACTGTTTTATCAAACAGGCTGTTTGAAATAGCTTTGCATTGTTGTTTATTCAACCCTAAATTGGAAGAAGATAGCTGTTGCTCTACGCAGCATAGCACACACCAAAATTATCGTTTTTAAAAAAATGAAACAATTTCAAGTGCATCGATAGCAATCGACCACGAACAGAAATGAGGTAAATCACCCCAAATTTGTTGTTGTTAAACCTGGGAAAGCACGCGCCATAAAACGGAATTGCATTTATCAGTACTGTCGAATCGAAGCCACGAGCCACCACCAGCAGTACCTTTGAAATGACGCGAACATTTTTACGAAAAACACAAAACAGTGTGCTACTGAACTTTGGTTCATTTCTGTATTAGTCTTCGATTCGACACAATCCCATGTAGTGTAAACGTACAAATAGAGAATGGTAAATTATTCAAATTAAACTGATAAGGTCAATCTGCTAATATCCGGTATATCTCAGGTGATTAAGTTTTTGATTCTCGTCCATTCTCAAGTCATCTAGAAACATTTTATAATAAAGCCGAACAAACCTAATGCAATATGTTGTAATTACACCCGATTCTTTTTTTGCACGGGTCTGGTTTTTGCCATAACTCAGTCAATTTTCAACCGATTTTCATAAACTTTTGTACACATGTAGGCACGATTAGTACTATCAGTGTACAAAATTTCATGAGAATCGGTTCAAAATTGACTGAGTTATAGCAAAATAACGAACCGTGCAAAAAAAAATCGGGTGTAATACTAAACTGAAATTTGTTTCAACAAATATGTTACTACTAAAATTTCCTATTTGTATTTAATTTAAAATGTTTTAAGATGTTTCAAGTATTAATTAGTCATCTTTCAGGCTTTAACGCCTGACTTTCGCAAGGATGATGAAATCTGTGCCAGTTCTGATTCTTTTATATTTATCACAAATCATTTTGTAATTTTTGTATTTTGATTGTACTTGAGCATTAGGTGTGCGTGAGATAAACAAATTGTAAACCTGAATAAATTTCTCCCTTGGGTGTCATACGTCTTGTTCGTTCATTCAGAGCTCGACCAGCAGTTGCATGAAATTCCTTATCTCGACGCTAGGCTTCGTTCAACAACAGCCGCTCTGTGACCCCTGCGAGGGCAGATTCGATATTCCCTTTTTTCCTATGACGTCAGAATCGTTTGCCTCCCTTTACTTTTTGGAGGTGTGTCAGAACCGTGTACCATTGCGCAACCTAGCTTGCCAGCATGAATGTACGGATACAGTTGGCACTGTCCACGTTAGTTACATGTCCACCAACACCCTCAAGAAACTGATACTTTTCCGATAAACATGCTCTACCACTAATGCACAATCGACCCTTATTGAGTTTCTGTAGTCGTAAAAGCTTCCTTCGAAGCCAACTAACACAACTTTACGGTAACAACGTTGAGAAAGCTCTGTACTTTGAGTTTTCGTATACAGACAGTTGTATCAATCCCTCTATCGAATACTGCCATCTGTCAGTAGCTCATTATTCAGTATTCTGAAACTTTGATCAGCTTTGAATCCTCCGCTCAGGACGTAGTACCAGATAGAATCCTGTTCTAAATAACAAGCTATTCATTCAACTAAAGTTTATTTGATTTACGATTTATAGAAGAGCGAATGTTGTTTTCGTCTTGTTTTTATGGCCGTTCTCGGTCTTATCTTTATTGATGTATAAATTAGCACGCCGTTGTATTGCTTTGCCGTTAGATTATTCTGCGACCAAAAGCACGGGTCTATACCCGTGCCTTCCACGACATGTCGTGCGGGGCAGGCACAGTTCGAATCGCGCTGGGTGATGCCTCTTTGGCTGGTTGTAACCTCGAAATGTCACAGACTAGAATGTTTTCTAACCGAACAGGCTGTATATGAGGTGGGCTTAACGCATTCAATTTAGAGAGACATTTCACAGCACGATGGTATTGGATTTGAGAGTTGCTCTAGTGTGGAGTAACCTATCGCAGTGTTGCCGTATATGTAAACGATTTCAGTTGTTTTGAAATTTTAAAAATTATTTATGGTGTACAAAAAGTAAAAATACATATACATTTATACAACGAAGGTGATGAGCCGGGAAACATTCCTTCTTCCTACGGGGTTTCTTATGGGCATATGAATGAAAAAAAAAAAACAAAAATCTTCCCTCCTCCACTTTCTCACAGAAAACCGCAAACAAAATCATCACCTTCGTAGTCTTCAATATTCAATATAGGTAAAAGGGTATAATGCGCCCCTTCATTTTCTAGCGATTCAAGCTCGATTAGAAATCTTAAATATTGAAGAATAATTGTCATCAAGCTGGTCCGTTAGTTGATTTGTACAGAAAAGTAGTAAAAATATTAAAAAATCTGAAATCGAGGCTTTTGGCGTAATATTTTACCTTTTGTAAGCTGACTTCATTGTAAACGAAGCTAGTTCTGTTCGCTTGTGTTATTTTTCCACTTTTATGCAGTTAAACACTTGTCAAAAGACCCTTCTAGGATAAGCATGTCGCGGAATTATCCCCTGGGGCAGTTTTATCACGGGGCTGGACGTTTTTCTTTTGGTGGGGCGTATTGCCCTGTTTGTTTTGAAAAGGCAAATTTTGGAATGTTTTCGAAAAACGTTTCAAAGCTTCCATAGCCGCCCCTCCATGCAGCACTTCACTGACTTTAGGAACAACGATTTGCAGTGAACAATAGATGAAATTTCTGCCTAAGGGGGGCATATTATACCTGTTTACCCTAAAGATGATGTTGCATAGGATGCTAAAGTAGAGGCCATATGCGTACTTGCCTCCATTTACCCGCGTGTAAAGTGTACGTATATAGCCTCCACTTTTGCATCCTATGCAACATTATACAGGGTGTTAGGTTCCTGAGTGCAAACTTTTTAAAGGGTGATAGAGGACCATAAATGGAGAAAAAAATTGTTCTACGCATATGGTCAAATCTCAATCGTTACGTAGTTATTGAACTTCCCATGTTTATGACTCTTATTGCCTTAACTGGCAATAACTTGAAAATGGTCAAACTTATCGAAGTTTTTTTACCCTTATTCGAAAGATTCTTGAATTTTCTAACAAATGGCATCTTTGAATCGATTGGTTTATTTAAATAACTAAGTTTTCTAGATCAAAATAGCTAAAAATAGTGTATTTTTATTGGTTTTTGTCAATTATCTTTGAAACATGCGTAATAAATAAAAATTCTTTCTTTGGCAAAGTTGTGGCTCCTGTTACACTCTACAATTCGTTCTTTGACACCAAACTTCTATCTCTTATCGTTTTGTTGCAATTTTGATTTTAACATCGCATTTCAGATCATAAATTTGCAAATGTCATGGAAAGCACTTTTTTGCGCATTGTCCCGCACATTTAAATCAAAATTGCAAGAAAACGATAAGAGCTAGAAGTTTGGTGTCAAAGAACGAATTGTAGAGTGTAACAGGGGCCACAACTTTGCCAAAGAAAGAATTTTTATTTATTACGCATGTTTCAAAGATAATTGACAACAACCAATAAAAATACACTATTTTTAGCCATTTTGCTCTAGAAAACTTAGTTATTTAACTAAACTAATCGATTCAAAGATGCCATTTGTTAGAAAATTCAATAATCTTTCGAATAAGGGTAAAAAAACTTCGACAAGTTTGACCATTTTCAAGTTATTGCCAGTTAAGGCAATAAGAGTCATAAACATGGGAAGTTCAATAACTACGTAACGGTTGAGATTTGACCATATGCGTAGAACAATTTTTTTCTCCATTTATGGTCCTCTATCACCCTTTAAAAAGTTTGCACTCGGGAACCTAACACCCTGTATACGATGGTATGTTTACTGGGACAATCACGGCAAACTTCAAAACGGAACTGAAATTCAATGCATCGATTTTGACCAGGTAGATCAATATTTTTCGTTGTAGCTGTTCTGAAATTTTGGCGGATATTGTTACGATTCACGTTGGAAATCAAACACATTAATTCTAAATCATTAAATAAATGAATCCCGAGAAGCTCGAAGTGTACATACGTTGAACGAGCAAGAAAATTCTTCTCAGTTGAAATTTTGTTTTAACGCTAATAACCTTCTTGTAGGTAGCAGAGATAACATGTGTTACGAAAGAACAAACTTGCCTTACCGGTCAGACTAAGGCCTGAGTGTCCCTTGCTGTACGTAGGAATCGTCTCGAGTCTACTCGGTCCTTGGCCGCGTGTCTCCAGTTCCGCACTCGTCCGCAAATCGTCCTCCACTTGATCGACACACCTAGCTTACTGAGCATCACGTCTTCTTATATCGGTCGGATGACTCTCGAGAATTATTTTGGTCGGGTTGCTATCCGACATCCTGATGACGTGACCCGCCCACCGTAGCCTCCCGATTTTTGCGTGGACGACGATTGATTCTCTCAGCAGCTGATACAGCGTGATTTATTCGCCTTCTCCAAGTCCTGCCTTCCAACTGCACTCCGTCGTAGATGGTATACGCAACACCTTCCGTTCGAAAGCTCCAAGGGCGCGTTGGTCCTCTACACGTAGGGTCCATGCTTCGTGCCTATAGAGTACCACCGGTCTAATCAGCGTTTTGTAGATAGTTAACTTGGTGTGACGGCGAACTTTGTTCGATCGTGGAGTTCTGCGGAGTCCAAAGTAAGCTCGATTTCCTGCCACAATGAGTCTCTGATTTTCTCTGCTGGTGTCGTTGTCGGCGGTCACCAGTGAGCCCAAGTACACGAATTCTTCAACCGCCTCGATCTCATCAACGTCGATAAAAATTCGAGGTGGCGGACGTGGTGATTCCTCCCTGGAACCCTTTGTTATCATGTACTTTGTCTTCGACACAGTAATGAATAATCCGATTCGCCTGGCTTATCTCTTTAGTCAGATGTACGTTTCCACCATCGTCTCAAATTTACGAGCTATAATATCAAATGTGATTTTTGGAACTTCGATACCGATCCGGATAACTTTCGGTTGTATGGGCTTCCAGATGCTAGAAGCCCATGCACACACCGTAGCCCAATATAATCAGCGAAACCAAGCAGCTGAACGGACTTCGTGAAAATCGTTACACTCGTATTTATCCCCTCTCTCCTTATTACACCTTCTAAGACGATGTGAAACAGCAAGCACGAAAGACCATCCCCTTGCTGTAACCCTCTGCGAGATTCGAAGGGACTCGAGAGTGTCCCTGATACTCGAACTACGCACATCACTCGATCCATCGTCGCCTTGATCAATCGTATCAGTTTATCCGGGAATCCGTATTCGGGCATAATCTGTCATAGCTGTTCCCGATCGATTGTATCATACGCCGATTTGAAATCGATGAACAAGTGATGTGTGGGCACGTTGTTCGCGGCATTTCTGCAACACCTGGCGGATGGCGAACATCTGGTCCGTTGTAGCGCGTTCACCCATGAATCCAGCCTGATATTGCCCCACGAACTCTCTGCAATCCAACTTGTCGTCCTTTTTGTAGATAGGGCGTACGATACCTTCCATCCATTCTTCCTGTAATACTTCCTCCTTTAAAATCTTGGTAATGATCCAGTGCATCTCCACCGTATTTTAGAAGCTCGCTTGGTAGTTGATCTGCTCCAGCGGCCTTGTTGTTTTTCAACCGGCCAACCTCCTCATTTTAAGTTTTCGAATTTTGCCGCTAGGCGGAGCTGTAAGCGTTCAATATTCAAACCCTTCGGTATTATTGTTGGTGACTATATGCCAAACAACTTTGTCGAAGACTGCAAAGTGATCCAACGTCTGTGAAAAAAGTTATACCCTAGGTAAAGTGAGGATAAACTTTATTGTTGTTGTTTTTTTTTTTTACATGTAAAGGAATAATATCAATAATAATGAAATCTCAATACATTGCCTCACTTTGCCTAGAGTATAACTTTTTTCACAGCCGTCGGATCACTTCGCAGTCTTCGACAAAGTTCTTTGGCATATAGTCACCTACAATAATACAAAAGGGTTCATTTATTAGACGCTCACAGCGCCACCTAGCGGCAAAATCCGAAAACTTAAAATTTCTGCATACATTTGGCCAATTTTTCCCATACAAACTTCAAGCGTTTTGAGCGCCCTCTTAGGCTCAACCGATTTTGCACAAATTTTGAACGTAGCTTCTGGGAGTTCAAAACAACTGATTTAGGAGGTAAGGCCTAGTATTTTTTCTAATTTTTTGTTTTTCATATAAGTGTGGGCCACCCTAATGGCTGCATTTTATTTTTTTGATTCACACAATTCTCACTTCTAAATCATGCTTGTGTCCCTACTGTGGTAAATTTTATCGAAAATTTACGTTTTATGATGTTTGTCTTAAAAAACGGTAATTTTCAAGAAAATCAGCCCAAGTTGAGCTTACTTGCGAATTTCTTACCATATCATCACTAAAATTGTATTGTTTTAGCCTTAGTACATATATCTCTTTTGGTACCGTCGTTGGGGGTGAGAATGGGTCAAAAAAGGATACTCAAAGATTTTTTGTTAAATAACAAATGCAATTGAAGTCGGAATAACTTTTTATATGGTATGTATACTCTCCTATGTGGTAATGATAGTTTAGCAAGAAAGTATCACGTTATATGAATTGCCTACTAAACTACAAATGATTGAAAATTGACCCAATCTCACCCCTTAACGGGGGTGAGAATGGGTCAAAGTATTCGAAATCACCTCTCTAAGAATATAAGTTAATTTTATCAATCATATCTAGTAAACCTACTTAAAACATAATGTAATCATGACGAATAAAAACTTAGGTAATTTTAAAAGATGATTAATCCACCTAAAAGGGCTAATACAACCGAAAAAATGGTTGAAAATTGACAAAATAACGTTTGCATACTGTATCACCATTTTTTGCCATCATCATCTTCATTAAGAGTTTCAACCTCCATGAGAGGAGGGGAGATTACAATGAGGGAGGGGCGCATTGAAAGATTGATTGTAAAAAAAATGATAGTTTTAGTATACTGCATAAGAAATGTTTAACCAAACCTTTCGTTATAAACTCTTATGTACATGATCATTGGCCTCTATATTGCTAAAACAAATCACTCCATCTCAATCTCATTTGTGGGCTTCGTGGCCGAGCGGTTAGCGGCGTCAGTCGTTTAGGTGTCTCGTAAGCCTCGGAGTGTGGGTTCGATTCCCGCTCCAGTCGGGGAAAACTTTTCGTCAAACGGAAAATTTTCCACTGGGCCACTGCGTGTTATGTGTTGTCCGTTGTCGAATGTTTGTACTGTTCAGTCTGTAGAGGCCGTAAGGTCGAAGACGGTGTAATTGTCTTTTTTTTTAAGATAGAGGGTCGTTCAAATATTATGTTAAGTCTATTTTGTGAGCTTATGATATTGCAGTACACGAAAGATTAGCTGATGATTAGATGAGCTGTCCAAATGCATGGGTGTATTGTTATATATGATTTTAGGCACTAAACGTATTAACACACTCGTTTGACACTTCTCGACATATTTTTGAAAGAAAGCGTGCTTTTATGAAGATACGGTGAACATGGCACCACTCTAACGTCAAATGGGGACTGGATAACAAGTTGAGTAAGGTTATGTGCACTCGATAACTTGCTTGACCCAATCTAACCCCCATTCTTAATATTTAGACATAGGGTCGAAAATATTGAGTTTTTAAATAAAAAGAGCAATGACAGCCCGCTTTTTTCATTACATCAACCAGGTAATACTTACAGCTATCCACTTATAAGAAAATGTATGGTTAGGTACATGTGTTAAACATAACGAAGAAGAAATTTTTTCAGAATGATTTACAAGTAGTTTCGTCATATAAGTTTAGCCACAAATTTAACAAAAAACGATTATTGCAAAACATCTTATTCAGCATCATGACGTGTAAAAACATCTCCTCTTTGAAATAATATAAAGATTTAAGTATAAATTAACGATAGTTGATGAGCTAATTCAAATTTTATGTTTCTCTGTTTTGATACAATCTCACCCCCCAGACCCATTGTCACCCCCATCGACGGTACAATACTTGGGATAAAACTAAAAATTTAACCATATGGACTCTATTTAGCTACCATAGAATGAAAAAGTTTTCGAATATTTTTCTTGTGTGCCGGAGCAAACGGATTTCAAAAAACGAAAGTGCACTGCTAGGCTCATAAAAACAAATAGGAAACTTTTGATGACGAACAAGTAAACGACATGTGGCGGTGCGTTGCGTTGCGTGGTAACGGAGCAATTCGTAGATTGCATACTGAAAGTTATCATGTTAAAACTTTAATACTCCTATTCTGCCGTTTTACGCCCGATTGTTCCATGTTATATGGGATTCCCATATAACATGGGACAAGTATGCGTAGAACGGCAGTATTCTAATTGCTTATGGAATGCTATTTGGAAAGGAACATCTATCCAACTAGAGGTTGAAATAAAAACGACATGAGAACTTCCATTGCCGGCCACGCCCATCTTCTCCGTTACGAGGATAGGAAAGGATGTGATGTTATGACACCTACTTTACAAGAGGGCAGCGAGTCGCGTTACGTTAACTCGTTAACGTTAATTGTAACGATTAACGTTTTTTGCGTTGATTTTTCAGGGCCGTTGATCAACGTTAACGTTAACGCTGAGCGTTGAATTAACGTTAACGACTCCGTTGATTTTTACGTTAATTGTGCAATTTGACCGATACTGACAGGCACAAAGCTTCTCTCGAGGTCGAGGAAATTTCCTTTACGAAAATTTCCTGAATTCACCGGAAATGTTTGGAGTTGTTTCAATTTCAACTGCATTCTTGAAAAGCAAAACATATTGTTGAAAAAAAAATCCTAGAGAGCATGATGAAATCGGCAAAAATGTGGGCTAATTTCTGTTGAATTTGCTATCACTGTTGGTATTTATTTTTGTCTCTAAAAATCATGACATTGGCATTCACAAGGAATTTCGTAAATATTTGCTTTCTAGGTTAAGTTTTAGAATTCTTCTAATTGTGTTTATTTCTAGTAGTCACAATAAGCAACGTCAAATTATGCATTTATTTGGCCAGTCATAAGCTCTCGTGCACCATTATTGCTAACCCAACATTATATGTGGCAACTCTTTAAGCGACTCTTTGGAACTGTGCCTAGTGCGCGAAGAGTTATTTGTCCACTAATGTGGGCGCTATCCAATGCGTAACGAGTCGATTGACGATATTACAGCGTGCCTGGTCAGTTTAAAAGCATAATTGATGGGCGTATTGTGAAACAACTGCAATAAACACAAACTTTAGAGAATGACCTCTTTAAATACTTAAGCCTTCAGTACACGCTTTGCCAAGTGTGCAAATTTTTCCGCACGCATAACCCAGTAGGCCAACAGCGGTCGCAACATTCACAAAACATCGGAAATGTCAAGCGTTTGCTTTGATGTTGGTTGATGCGTGCGGAAAAGTTTGCACACTTGGCAAAGCGTGTACTGAAGGCTTTACCGATAAAAAATACTAAATGGTCATCATTTCCATGGTAGGTAACATGGCTACTCACTTTGTACTCCATCATTTTTTCTAAATATTAGGATATTGGGGTTGAAACAAAACCCCCACCGATGTATGTTTTTTCTTCGAAGTCCCAATCGTTCCAATAATGGTCCTATTCACTCTTGAATTTGTGGAGGAACGGGTTTCTTCATTTTGAATCTTGCATTTCAACCAAGGGGCTAGTCGCTTGGAACATTGTGCCAAGAGGTGCCAAGCACACCGTCTTATACGCTGTGTGGCACACCGAGGCACTCTGAGGCACAATTTTGACACTTGAGTTTGGGTGAAAAAACTAGGCAACCATGTACATTTGACCTGCAAAATGAAAACAAACAGTTAGTTGTCTTGGTAGTTGCCAAGCAAAATCTGAATCATCAAGCAGTGGCACTTCGGGGCACACTGAGGCACAATTCAATACCCGGTGGCACACTGAAAATAATTGGCGCAAGTAAAGATGTGCTCAGCGACTCCCCCTTGATTTCAACCAACTTGATCCGCTCGAATTTCTAGTTTAGTTAGATGTCCACCTGAGACATGACCACTTCACAAACCAAACTTTGTTTTTGAAAAACGCGATTGAGTTACCAAAAATCAGTGAAAGAATTTGCATTTTTGACATGTCTACTGCGATAGAAAAAAAACAGTGCATCAAGCTCGAATCAACCTCCTTCGCTAGCACAACAATGAGCCTCTGCACGAATCTGGCCTACTGCTCACTCCCACAGAAAGTTTGAAAACAGCGCGCACAGTAAAAGTCAAACTTGACTTTTACTGTGCGCGCTGTTTTCAAACTTTCTGTGGGAGTGAGCAGGACAGGGCAAATTCGTGCAGAGGCTCATAAATGAAATCCTTATTTTATAATAAATCTATATATATAAAAATGAGTTTGAAGTTCCTTTGAGGCAACAAAACTCAAGAACGGATTAACCGATCCGCATGACTCTTGCACGGTTCGGTTCATATTCGTGGTGGCTGTGTTTATATGTACACAAAGTTACGAAATTGAGCTTAACAGTTGTCAAACCACCACAAGACGGCAAGACAAAGTTTGCCGGGGCAGCTAGTACAAAATAAGAATAAGCTCTCATCTCAAAGATGCAGCGTGACTAGCTTAACAGTGAACCGATATCTATCGTCAGCAGAGTGAGTTTACCACCAAAGGGATTCCCACCAGGTTCTTAGCCGTGGAAAGTATGCTTTTTAATTATTACGCCAGGTCTATCTATACCAGGGCTGGGAGTGATCAGGCCAGAGAAACTCGGAACAAACTACGCGTACCGATCCAAACTACACAGATCGAAATCGCCGGCCAGGCCAGATGACTGCACAAAAATCTTTACAAACAAGATTCATCCTGACACCTTTAGGAAGCACTGCCAGCCAATACTATCGTGTCTTTTTCATATCACAGTAAGTAATTAACGGTTGGATTAACGCTATTCGTTAACGTTGATTTAACGCATCCCGTTGACGTTAACGTTAATTACCACAAAAATTAACGCAACGCCGTTGACGTTGATTTCGGCGAAAATTAACGTCAACGGCGTTAATCGTTGATTAACGTTAACAACCCTGGCAGCGACTCACCAACACTCCCATACTGCCGTTCTACGTATAATTGTCCCATATTATATGGGATTCCCATATAACATGGGACAATTGGGTGTAGAACGGCAGCATAGGTGTTACGGAGTTGGATATTTGGAATGGGATGATCTGGAAATCACTATAAGCGAGTGATGCGACAAGATTCAGATTGTGTAAGTGTATTTGAGTAAATCATTTAGATGTGTTGGAGTGATTGAAAGTGTTTTAGTATATTTAAACACCAACGTCGGGAGTGGCATAGCTAAGCAATTTTGTCACTCCATGGGCTTTTTTGCTTCCGGGATGGGGCACAGGCACTTACACTGTGTGCAGGCTAACAAGCCTAGGCTTAAGCGCCATCGATCGCTCTCTGAAACGATAAGAAACACGTTATGTGGATGGGAAGGGATAGTAGGGAAGGAACAACTATTTATCGAGATGCCAGCGACTCACCGACGCCCTCGAAAATATTTAGAAAGGAAATGGGATTTGGTACAGGAATGGTCTGGAATTCAGTATGATTAAGTTATGCGCTATATTTGTAGCTTGATATGTTGAAAACGGTCGCTTTAATTGATTGATAATTATATTAGCAGAGCAGCGCAAAACCAACTCCTAGTGAGTGATTGAATTGTTGATAGCTTGAGCGCAAAGCGATATGTGCCTTTGCACTTTTTTTGCACTAAAAATCGTAGGCGCAGGCGTTGGCGCATCACTGATAATCCAAAACTTACAGCTAGTTTTTGAAAATAAATAAAAGGAATTTTCTCACTGGATGCCAAAGAAGAAATTCGATTAAAACAGCAACCACTTATTTAAATTTTCATACCCGAAGTCGGACTAGGTATGATAGGCAAAACACTCACTTTGAACGGCTTTCAAATTGCTTTCAATTCTGCACACTTTTCCGGTAGAACAAATCAATGAGTTTTCTCAATTCGTCCAGAATAATACGTTCTAATAAAACCCATTCTGTGGCATATCCTGGTGCTTCCCGTTAGTCTTTTGATACTTTGGCTCCACACTCTATTTTACCGGTATAACTTCCGGCTAGTCACAAATACCCACATCTTACTCTTTTACTGAGCACACAAACTGTCAACTCTGTTTTAAATACCGAGCCTTCACAACGCTCCATCATGTTTTCGTTTCACAAAATCACTTACTAGTTACGATGCACTACTTATCTCAATAAAAACCTTATTTCGGATCCACATTTCCGAAATTACCCAGAACCAAAGAAAACATTGAAGAAACTTGACCACATTTGGCTCCCTGCTGGGTGTGCTTATAAGTGTGATAGTCCAGCGATATCTTGTTGTTGTTGTTAATAGGGATTCCCATAGAACATGGGACAACTATGCTGCATACGGCAGTATATCGGTCAACCAAAAATGTAAGGCGTTATACACTGCTTTTACACTCCCGTTCAAAAGTTTGGGGTCACCCCCTCAAAAACATGTCATTTTTTTAGGCCCATATCTCCGTCAAAACCCTAGGTTTCATTCAAAAGATAATAAGTCAAAGAAACTTTGAACATGATTTAAAAGAAACTTTTTCAAAAAATTTTGTATGTTAACTAAACCCAAAGTTGCCAAATTTTCAAAAAAATGAATATAAACTTACGGCAGTGTCGCTGGAAGTTGGGTCGACCAAATTTTAAGATGAGAGCGGTAATATGACCCATTTTCTATTAGCTTTCAACTGCTTTTTACAGAACTTAGCTAAAAAATCTAGAAAAAAAAGTTATTAAGTAAATTAATCCTTGATGTCATCGACCAAAAGTTTGGGGTCACCCCTCAAAATGATGTATCGGCCAAAAGTTTGGGGTCACTATCGTAAAACATGGAAAAGTGATTTGTTGATATCTTTGTCATCTTTCATTCAATTTTAATTCTTCTTGGCTTATTTGAAACAAAATGAATGATACTTACTGCATAGACATTGAACCACACATATTTGTTGAAATTTACATACTAAAACTTAACGTAAAGTTGCCTCATTTTTTGAAGCGTGGTAAAATGTGCTAACTTAACATAACATTTTTATATACAAAAATCGTTAAATACGTTAAGTTAAAGACATCAAACGTAAATTTAGTTAATTATCTTTGAAATGAGCCAAAAAGAATTAAAATTGAACTAAAGATGACGAAGATATCACCAAATCAATTTTCCATGTTTTACGAAAGTGACCCCAAACTTTTGACCGATACATCATATTGAGGGGTGACCCCAAACTTTTGGTCGATGACATCAAGGATTAATTTACTTAATAACTTTTTTTCTAGATTTTTTAGCTAAGTTCTGTAAAAAGCAGTTGAAAGCTAATAGAAAATGGGTCATATTACCGCTCTCATCTTAAAATTTGGTTAACCCAACTTCCAGCGACACTGCCGTAAGTTTATATTCATTTTTTAGAAAATTTGGCAACTTTGGGTTAAGTTCACATACAAAATTTTTTGAAAAAGTTTCTTTTAAATCATGTTCAAAGTTACTTTGACTTATTATCTTTTGAATGAAACCTAGGGTTTTGAAATCGGACGCAAATTGGCGGAGATATGGGCCTAAAAAAATGACATGTTTTTGAGGGGGTGACCCCAAACTTTTGAACGGGAGTGTATGTAAATTTTAAACAGCCATGGATAAATCGAACTTAGGCTCAGTGTTTCAGTTATGGCTATAGTACCTCAAATTCGCCATAGTTGATTTTCAACCTTTAATGATGCAAATCAAGAAGAAAAAAAAATCTTGAACAACAGATCACGATCACAAAAGATGGCTGCAATCATTCAAACTTCACAATTTGCGCAAATTGTGATAGAAATAATTCATTTTCCTTAACTTTTTCGCTTCCTTGCACCCTATTTCGCCATAGTGTACCAGTTATGGCTAATCCCATAAGGAATACATGTAAATAGTGCGAAGTGGAACCCAAACTAACAATTATGTCCATAACTGGTACAGGGTTCCTATCATTGGCACACGCCGTAATAAATACTAAAAGTAGTTTTGGCTCGGTTTCTTTATTTTTCATGTGAAGTATGAAAACTTATCTATCATTAGACATATCGATGACATTCGTCGATCTTCTTCTTATTTTTATAGAAATAGTATTGCTTAGGTAGTGTGATAACTGTTACAGGCACCCTACTGTACCACTTATACATAGAGAAGAATAATGTAACCTGCTAAAACACGTCAGACTACGGATGCTGGAAGGCAAAGAAAATATTCATTAGAGAATCAGGGCGACTCCAAAAGGAGAAGGGAAGGATTCTTCATTCGGCGTACATACATTCAATAATGGAATGAATTGTGGCTTATAAAGAATCAAAGTGGAATAACACACTCTACAGAAGAGGAAGAATAAAAAAAGATGATAATCAAGAAGGAGTACACGAAGAGAAAGGGAGTATCCCGCGGAACAGTAAAAATCATGTGAAGCTTCAAATTAAATGCTTTTATTAGCAAAGTTACAAGTTACCATGCGTCTCCACATGGTGGACGGCTCTGCTGTGATGCCACAGTAGTGATTGAATGTTTGGAAAATTCCTAAAGTGCGAAGAAAGTTCACAATTATGGAGACGCATGGTGGCTGTTCTATACGCCTCATGATTATTGGTTTTGTTTCATTTCGTAACATAAAATATAATTAGATAAAAAAAATACTAACATCGGGTTTCAATCATTTGTGAGTTCATGAATTTCGTTCAAACTAGTTACACTGCATGATGGCACACTACCACAAAGGCTGTCATGCTTTCGTATCGCATACCACCGAGACTGTCAACCGCACACGCTACATCGACAGCCTGATGGTTCAGCGTACAACCGCGAGCAAGCAATTTATTTATAGTATGATAGCGCACAGCCAGTTCAGTAAGCACACATGTCGAGCAGGCAAGGCACCCATACTTCCCTATAACGGATTTCTCAAGTAGGGGGCAGGCAGCCGCAAGAGACTGGCTACGGCTGGCAGAAGGCAGACAAGCAGAACATCAACCAACACACTTGCCAGAAGCAGCACATTCGCTACCAGTCCCCATCAAGGTGACCTTCCTGGACAAATTTTCCATCAAAATTCACTTTCTCACAGTTGTTTTTGACACGCCGGCACCGAAAGTAGTTACTCTCCTAGTCGAAGACCCCCTGAACAACACGGATACCCGAGACACTGCTTCGGAGATCCAATAAGAACAAATCAATTAACCGCAGCGATATCCTCAGGAATTCAGCGTTTGTGTACCGAGGACGATCTAAAATTATTTTCGTTTTCGTTTTCCCTACTCGAGTGATAGAGTGGAACGTGGAAAATCGGGATTCTCCTTCAATTGTTATATAGTGCTCTGGTGAAGCCATCCCAGTTCGCGTCCTTCTCTCGCCTTGATCCTGTGTGAGCGTTGAAGTGTCATATTATATAGTGTGCTTCGGGGAATGTTATCAATCTTGTCCATAGCAGTGAAAAAAGTAAAGTTGTAAAGAAAAGCTTAAGTTAGTGCGGAAACAAAATATAAATATTTCCTTTGTCCAAGTAAATCGCCAGTCTAGCAGTACCTCCTCCGAGTGAGCATTAGCGTGTAGCGGGGTTTATCAGTCGTGAGCGCGGCTCGTGTTCAGTCGAGAAAGGTAAACGCAGCAGAAGGCCTCAGTGAAACCAAAAGAACTCAACCGAACGGCGGTGAAGTGTGGAATTGAATCGAATCAATTGTAATATTGATTAAAAGGAAAGAAACACTGTGTGTTTGGTGTGTAGAACAAAACTTCTCCCAACAAAATCTAGTGAAGTGTTCAAAACGGTCAAGTGATTGATTGTTTGTAATCGATAGCACACGGTGGAAGATTTGCCCGAGTGATAAATCAACGCAGCATCCCATCAACAACAACTAACTCAGCGAGATGGATTTAGTCAAGCCATTCATGGATCTACACGTGGGAGAAGCCAGCGAAGTTGTAAGTACCACAAGTGAACTCGAAAGGTGAAAATTCTTCAACGCTATTCTAAGCCCGCTTCTGAATGATATCAGTTCGCTATGAAGATTAGGTAACGTCAGTAGTGTTTAAGGGGAAAACAGAGCAAAAACCACCAGAGAGGCCTTCCCCCGCGTGAAGACATCACTGACCTTGGTCGCAGGTTTTGAAGGACGATTGGAAATATTGGGATTTTGGGCCTGCATACTAACCAGTGTGCTATGTAGATTTCCGAGAAATCCGTCAACGATACGGATACTTGATTGTACCGGATATTTTGTTGGACCATGAACTGATAAGAAAGTGTCTCGCGAGTCATTGTTTTTGTATCGTTACCGTGATTCATTTGACAGATTGGAGGCACGTCAACTGTCAGGCGTGGCTGCTACGTATGATGAAATTTGTTTGCAATCGAGGACTACGCTGCACATTCTTCAGAGAGATATGTATTACGGTTCAAGCATTTTGCTTAATCCCTCAGAATTTACATATCTCAGGGCATTAAAAATATGCAGATTCTCGGATTGCGTCACATTCTCCTTGTAGAAAGCAAACGAGTAGGTCAGATGAAGCAACACCAGACGCGGGCAGACGAAAGCAAAACGACGTACAAAAAATCAATGAGTTGCTGTTTCTCTACTTCGGCTGGTTGGATCGACATTGCTCGGGAGATGCTAGCTCATCGGGCTATTGAATGGGAGCTAAACTTGAATGGCCAAAGATTGTTGTTTTGTAATGTCAAAAGAAATGTTGGAACCGGTAGGCAGAAATGAAAGTTCTATATTTGAATAGTATGTTATGGACATATGTAGGTTGAAGATAGCAAGGAAGCTAGTTTTCATTTTATCGGTTTTACATTGTTAGATGATACTTTTCAAGTTTCCAAAGTTCTAATGTGTAGCATACACGTTAATTTGGCAGCATGTTGTGTAATTCACATTTTTACAGGGTACAAGCGATATTTTTTACTAAGACGTTATACGTTACGTTACGTAATAGTTATTTATGCAACAAGTTGCAAAAAAATCGAATTTTACGGCGAGTGGCATACAACGTTTTATGTCATTACGAAAAATGAAGTTTGAATAGGATTTTTTCTGGGTTACATACTTCTGCAGAAATAGTCTCCAGTTAGCCCAGTGGTTAGGGCTATGGATCGCCAATCTGGAGACGAAGGGCGGGTTCGATTCCCGTTCCGGTCGGGAAGATTTTTTCGACTCCCTGGGCATAGTGTATCATTGTGCTTGCCTCACAATATACAAATTCATGCAACGGCAGGCAAAGAAAGCCCTTCACGTGATTCCAGGATGTCCAGCAGAAACTATGCAATAAGGGGGACTAGAAACGTACAGCATTTTTTTTTTCAAATAAGGAATTCCAACAGCGATTGCTGAGGGAATCTTCTCATACATGCGTTCTACGAATTACTTTTAATGAATATAATACTTTTTGGCCATATTTATAAAAGATTCGAAGGATTCCGAGATGATCAACTATAAGAATGTATGCATTTACTTACATATAGAGAGAATTAATATTCATGGAGGGCTGCTTCCTCAAGAAAACACTATAGGATTTATTTATGAATCGTTAGAATTTTCTTTAAACAAAATAATGAGTTACATCTTGAAATTCCAGCAGTCTTTTCCAAAAAAAATGCTGGAAAATTTGTTTGCGAACCTGTTAAAACAATAATGTAAACACAGAATTCCCCAAGAATTCTTTAAAACATCGTTTCCCAAATTTGGCACTCGCTATCATCCAGTCTCTTGTCACTTCGCTTTTCTTAGGACAAACAAAGCGTGCCTGCAAGCGTTTGGGTATCGATTAGCAGAGTTTGGAAAGCTAAGCCTTGCGGTATTGTACCAGGATGTGTTTTTTAGTATTTCCCTGGAACTTCAGTACGGGCAGATTCATTTGGAAATTATTTAAAAACTCTTTCCAAACTCACATGAATTTCATCCAAACATTAGCTGATTAACTCCAGATACTCTTGACGACCCCCTTGTAATTCCACCGAGTACCTACTAAAAGGAAAAGTTTAACAAAAAAGTTTCACTATAAAACTTCCAAAACTTCTTCTTGAATTTAACCGGAAATTTCTCCAGTGATTCTTGTAAAGGCTTTATAAAAACGATCTCCCAACAATGCATTCCGGTTTTTCAATAACACAGCGTAACAAAAATTAACTTTTGGCAAACTTATGTGTCTCCGACAGATTTTGGATCGCTGAATCCGAATCCGAGCTCAGAATTACTCCAGCAGGTCACAATTTTGAGCTGTACCTTAATTTATAGGGCAAAATATGCGATTTTGGGCTTTTTTGACTGCAAGCCATTAAGCATGGAAATATTTTTTTAAGCAATCAAAAGGTAAATTGGTCAATTAACATCTAAATTAACGATTTATGCAAAATATTTCGTTTTACCTATTTAATCAAATTTGATAGTTTTAAGTGATTTTCGTTAGGTACAATATTTCTCATACAAGTCGCCCTCCAAAAATTGCATGCAAGTTTACATGCTAACATAAAATGCTTAAATGCTTAAATAGATGTAAATTTACCAATTTACCTTTTGATTGCTTAAAAAATATGTTCATGCTTAATGGCTTGCAATAAAAAAAAGCCCAAAATCGCATATTTTACCCTATAAATTGAGGTATAGCTCAAAATTGTGACGTGCTGAAGCAAATCTGAGCCCAGATTCGGATTCAGCGGCCCAAAATCTGTCAGAGACACATACACGGAGACAAATTTCGTTCATTTGAAACAAAAATATTAATGTTTATTCGGTAAACTGATAAAATATTTAAAACTGAAATATTAATTTTTAAAACTAACTCAATTACATATTGATTTCTACAATACCCATTGAAGAGCCCCCCGTTCCGCCGTCGAGAACATAAACAAAACTCTCAAGTTCCAGCTGCAGCACCAAACAAGATTTCCTCTTGCAAAAAGTCAAGTTTCACCTAAAGTTTCCACGAAATCCCATTGATTTCGGGAGCGTATGTTATCTACATGATGTTGGCATTGAAAGTGCCACACGGGAAATGGGTTTTCCTAGAGAAGGAAATGACTTTGTAAATTTAATTGGAAAACAAATATTTCCGTAGGGCCGACCTGCCACAAAAAGCAAATTTTTTTACATTTGTTTCTAATATAACCTGTCAGAAGATGCATGTTTGTTTCAAAATTGATTGAATTTGCTTCAAATGTGACGTTCGATTTGCTCCAAACAGTTTTATTTTTGTTGCCAGAACAAATTGACAATTTATTTGAGTTTACCTGAGATATTTTTGATTTTACCATGCTTTTTTTCTGCGTGTAAGTTTGCTCTTGAGACAAAAAAATGTTTCGCATCAGAATTTCCCAGGGACTTTGTCTCAAGGCTTTACCAAGACTAGGTAAATAAGTTCGTCCTAAGTACAGGGTAAGCAGATTATTTTCAAAAACAAGTTATTATATTGTATTTTTCCATTGAATTTGAATAGCTTAAAATTTAAAACATTAATTCCTAAAACTTAAAAAAAACTTGCTACTTGAAACAAGTCTTTTAGAAGGCGTTTGGAATTTAAGAAATGCTCCATTAAAAAAAACCTTCCTGAAAATTGTAAAATTATCATGTTTTCCACATTTGTATTGTATGTGTTAACATCGTGGAGTAGGTTCTAAAATGCAAAAATGTATCATATGAAACACTGAGTACCAAATCTGCCGAAAACTAAAAATATTTTTTTGCTTAAATTACCAGAATAATTACACTAGAAAGTCATGAACTTTTTTCAAAGACAAAAAGTATCATGCACAATTACGTGCTGATTTCAGAGTCGAGCTCCAAAAACTTTTAAGTAGAACGGGTTTAAAGTTATAGCTTAAAAATAGTATTACTCTGCTTAATTTTTTAAAATTCAAATATCTTGCACTACGCTGAACCGAAATACACTGACAGTAATATTCATCGCGGATCTGTGTTGAGCTTGAGCTTGATTAACCGCCCGTGGATGCTACTCCTGTATCGTCAGATCAGCTACACTCACACATGGAACCAATGAGATATCTGCCGGGGACTAAGCAGGCATCTTCAGTGTGTGAGTGTTGGCGAACTTCTATTATTAGGCGACAATGGCGCCTGCCACGTCAGGTTACAGGTCAATGTGAGGACAGCAGACCGAATATACCTCTGAGTCTGCACAAATTCATGCGGATGTCGGGATATAGGTGGGTTATGGTTGGCAGAGGGTTCACACATTGGTGCGTGGTGGCCAGGCGTTAAGTGATAGATTTGTGTGATTATTACTATGAAGCTTGCGGCTCAGTTTGCTTAATTGCACATAACTCCAAGCCGTTATCTGATAGATTAAACACTGTGCTGTGAAATTTGGAAGGAAAGAGATCCGGCTTTTCAACCGTTTCTGGTTCTAGCGATGGCTATGAACATATGATTACACATGAGTTGTATATGTAGATAGGAGAGAGAAAGTATAGAGAGAGATAGAAAGTAGGGGAGAATGGATAGGCCAAGAATCGAACCCAGGACCTTTTGCATACGAATCAGAAGCGGTCCAATAGACCACCAAGCCCGTCATTGCAGATCTATGTTTGGTGTCATAATTTAAATTACTCAAAACCCTTACGCATCGTTCTTTTTATCATTTTCCTGAGGAAAGCTGACTTCCAGGGTTATGGAATGCTTCTAACTATTTTTTTCTTGAATTTTTACTTTTTTATCGTTTTTTAAATCAAGCAGAAAGAAGCATTTTTGATATATTCAATACCAAAATTGGATTTTTAGGCTCAGTCACGTTTAACGCGAGATTCTTTTTATTTTTTTTACACACAAATCCAGAAATTCTTTATTGTAGTGATTAGTTCTGGATGGAGGCCAATGTACTCATGGCAACTCGAGGTTAGGAGGTCACATTTTTCAAGGATGGGCAAGGTGAGGATTGGGTAACGGATATCTCTGGAACTCATCCGGGATTACTGCGCATTTTGTAGAGTGCTCGGCGCCTTTTGGTGTTGGTACCAACTTGTTGCGTGGTTTGTTCTTCCGGATAGCCGGGACAAAGAGGACAAAACAGAGACAAAAAAAAAAGCTGGGAAAAAATACAAGCGAATTAAGCTTTTATACCAGAAACTAGTGAATGGCGTGCATATAGGGGAGATCGCGGGTTCTCAACACATCTCTTACTGGAAGAAAGGGTTGTCTATCTCGGGCCTCAAGGGTGCTCTGGAGGCGTCATTATCCGGGCATTGCCAAACAACGTCGATTGTCGAGCGCAAGGTTTATTCTATGCAAATGTGCGCCTAGCGAGTAATGGTTGGACATGAGTCTTGACATCACGCGTATGAAGTCTCGACCTACGTCCAAACCGTAATGCCACGCTCGCAAAGAAACATGAGGAATAATGGCATGTAACCACTGGCTATCTCGCCAATCATGTTGCCAACTTTGAAGAGAACACTGACGAACTAAATGGAAAAATTCATCGTGTGAAATTCTTCTATCATAGATCTCGCCTTCCTGCGCACCCACCTTTGCGAGAGAGTCCGCCTTCTCATTGCCATAAATTGAGCAATGTGAGGGGACCCATACAAAGGTAATCTTGTATGATCTTTTGACCAGTGCACCCATCCTCCTCTTCTTGGCGTAACGTCCTCACTGGGACAAAGCCTGCTTCTCAGCTTAGTGTTCTATGAGCACTTCCGCAGTTTTTAACTGAGAGCTTCCTCTGCCAATGACCATTTTGCATGCGTATATCGTGTGGCAGGCACGAAGATACTCTATGCCCAAGGAAGTCAAGGAAATTTCCTTTACGAAAAGATCCTGGACCGACCGGGAATCGAACCCGTCACCTTCAGCATGGTCATGCTGAATACCCGTGCGTTTACCGCCTCGGCTATATGGGCCCTGCACCCATCTGCTCCCTTATTTTTGTAAGAAAGTAAGATGGATGTTTTACAGGTTTCATCGACCGGAGTGCCTCAATAGAACAAAGACTATCCGAGAAGATGAAGAAATGCCCAGGTAACCACTAAGCATTTGAATAAACCGTGTATCAGCCCGTATTATGCATTTAAACTGCTTGCTGCCCTACATAAGCAGTTTGAATGCATAACTGCCTTGAGTTAGCATAAGCTGTGCTGCTCAAATGCTTTTGGCTGGTTATTAGCATTTCAACTGCTTGAAATGTTTTCACTTAGGAGCAATCAGATTGCTTTTCAACTGTTCTTTGAATGCTAGAAGCAAAAAGGTTGGGAGATATATTACGCATTTGGCAACACATATTGTCTCTCTCTTACAGAGCCTATGCTTCTGTTTACAAATTTGTGCATCTTATTTGTTTCTTCATTTTCCTCTACTCATCCAAAAGCACCAAAGAAAACATTACTGCAGCTGGATTGGTTTGGGAATTTGTCCATCAAAACATCACCAATTATTTATCATTTCGTCGGAAAATGTGTGCCGAATAGGTGGATGCTTTGGTGGATCATAGGATTGTTTGAAAGAGGGAAGAAAGAATCATATTCCAAAGATATTTAAAAGAAAGGATCGTAATCCTCTACCACAATGAAACATCTCAATGAAAACAAGTTTTTGATGTTGAATCTGAAGCTGTTATCGAATCATTCTTTATATTGGCGATTAGATAAACGCACGCCACCGGAACAGCTTTAGCATCGTGGATCAGGAGCAACAGAATCAGAAGCAGATATGATTCACCAATCTCCGGATCGTAAGTTCAAACCTACATCACTACAAAAATCAGCAAAAAAAGTACCACCTATCACCGGCTGGAATATGGAAATGGAAGGACGATGAAGCGGGAAGCAGGCTGAGAGAACGAGAACCCAGACGTCAATCTATTTTTGTTTTTTTTTGCTCGACGAGGCGTTACGCTTCTTTGACATTTCGTCACGACGTTCCTGAAGGGATAGCACTAAGACAGCCCGTTATTTTGCCAAAACCTGCTGTAAGGTAGCACTATAGGCGTATATGCGGCTAATTAGCATTAAACGCCTTGTCGTAAAGGCTACTTTAATGCTGAAGGAATGTTATTTTAAATGCTTACTGGTTACTTGGGTGGTATGCGGGCATGTTAAAAATCATCCCCAAAGAGAAGTTGATTGCTGCCAGCTCAGCAACATAAACCGAACAAGGTTTCTGAAGTTTTCGGAAAGCGGTGAGATATTAATTGAAGATACCAAAATTAGACTCTGCAACTCCTGGTTTTCCAGGTATTAGAATCAGGGTGTCCAAAATGCTCTAAATTTCATTATTTTAGATTCACTGGTTTCGGAGATATGGCAGTTCAAAAATTAGTTGTCTAAAAATAGTGCTTTACTGGAACGGTTCTAGCTTCAAATTTGTACAAATGATGCACATGCAATAGATTGACAAACAGTCAAAATTTGAGAATTTTTGATACATTCTATAGAAAGTTAGGATTTATTGAACATTTTGTGAAAGAAAAAAAAAAAATACCTATCTCAAACATTTTGACCACTTCCTGTATATTTTGAGAAGCATTTAAAGTTTACTCGGACAATACTAGTGCTTGGAGAAGACCAGTACATCTACCCTAACATAGGTCCAGCCAATGAATGTAGCCAAATTTGCAGAACGGCAACAGCTGGGCGTCTGGAGGTTGATTGTCGTCCGTCAATGTTAAAACACATTAAACCCCGCACAGCTTCAAAATCAAAAGAGCTGAGTCAGACTCAGTCACGCGATGGGGAACTTCTATCCCGTGTTTAATGAACTTGCGTTAGAAACTTATGTACGCGAACGACGATATGGAGAACGAAGCTGGGATTTCAGTTTTGCAGACGTCCCATTAGCAAGAAACGGCCCATTGCAATCAATCACTATCTAATTAGATTAGCGCAAAATGAGAACAATTTGGCTCCTTTCGATACGTGACCTATTTTTAGCCGTTTTCAATGAATGATATAGGGAAGAAGCTAATAATATATCCTTCACACCCACGTCATTATATCGAACCAAGTATCGAACTGCCTCACAGCCCCATTCTCGGACAATACGATCAAATAAAAGCGAAACCGGTCGATTTGGGAGTGATTTGCGCAAATTTTTTGCAAGATTCAGGTTCAAACCGGTAGTACCAGCTGCTACCAGTTTATGCGCGCCGGAGTCGAACTGGTTGACCTTTTTTGGCCGAAATCAAGATTGATTATTGTTGAAATCAGACGACATCGGAGACTCGCCACCATCTCTCTGCGAGCTGACTGTTGTGGGCCGCCGCACCGCATTTTATGTTGACACTTGTTCAAGGACATCCAGCCGTCCAGTGCCGCGCGGTAGTAGTTATCCGATAGTTATTGGATCTTCGAAACGATACACATAGCTAGCCATAGTGCTGTACGTATCGGTTGCCTTTGTTTGTCGGTACGTTTCAAATCAAGTTAAATAAATATATACAGGCAGAGATAGGTGATTACACTTGCCACCCGGTACGAGCCCCCTTCAGGCGAGTCTCGTTTCTAGGAATTCGATTTGCGTCTCAGAACGTAAACTCGTTGACGCTGTGCGTTCAGAACTTTTCGATCAGTGGACCCTTAAACCAACTTCCAGCATTAGTTTAAGCAACTAATTGATCGACAAATCGCGTTGTCAGTTTGTACAACGCTTGTCAACTGTATCGTAAAATCGCTTCCTGTTGAAGTTGTTATCATTTTTTTTTCTGAATATGAACGCATTCTACAATCGATCGAGTTGCTACAGTTTATCCGGTATCGACCTCACTTGGCATGATAATTTATTCGTTCGGCTCAGGTATCCATGCTGACAACTGCAAAACCGGAAGACTACAAAGTACTGCGCAGTGAACGGGCAGTTTACGAAGCGAGACGACTGCGACTGTCTTGTTTAGTACCATCGACTAACGACCAGCCAGCAGTAGGTTGATGTTGATAGTCAGTAGTGTGTACTAGTGTAATTTTCAAGTGCAGAGCTTCATCGCTGCCAGGCGATTCTAGTACCTAGGTATGGATGTGAAAGTAAATACTCTAGTTGCTGTTGCCGCCGCCGTCGCGTTGCCTGGCTGCCTGCCTGCATAGTAGTGGCGGAGTATCGTTCACCCGTAGCTTGTGGTTGACCTTGGGGATGTAACTTTTACGCGTCAATCGCGCGTTGCACGCGTTCGGTGTTTGTTAAAATACATTCTCTCGGGTGGGTTATCTGCAACGGCCACGCCCCTTTTCCAAGAAATCATCGCTCTACTTGTAGTAGGGATGTTTGTTCTGGTCAGCGAAGATGTGTCGAATGGTCGAAACCAGTTTTAATCAGTAAGTGTGATGCTTGACTAGAGTAGCTCAGAAGTCTGTAAATTTGAACTCGTTGGATTAAAATACTGGTACGATTTTATTCCAGTGTAGACCCTTCTAAAATGGCCATAGGCTTTTCAAAAACGTAGGATTACGCAATACGGAACGCCATTGCAATCCTCAAACCTTGCTTTCAATCTTTGAAGATCAAATCTCAGGTTCTATAAAATTATATTGTTTGAAACATTGATCAACTGTTTTCTTACATGTGATGATCAATTTATGACCTTTTAGTTACGTCTGTTCACTGGAAAGAAGGTTCAGGTTTACATCTTCAAATTTATGAGGCGCATGATGATGAAAGACAGAGAAGATAGCAAAATTAAAACGCCTGTCCTTAGGATGCACAAGAATTTCCGGAGAAACTATAAATTTGCATTTGTGGTAATGGCAGCTATGACTCGATTTACTGATTGGAAATCAAGCGGTTTCTGTGGTTGTCCAACTTGGAGGGATTACCCTTGGGATTACCTTGCATTGCGGCACTTTACCGAATTCATTATGGAGTTGTGACTCCACATCACACAGGGTTTCAAAAGGAATCCCCATTCAAATACGTGATTTTTGTGTTTTCATACTTACATTTGCCGATGCTAGTCGAACAGCTAAACGGGGATTTTAAATATCCATAGTACAGGTGCATGTACCTCCATTTAGTGCATTCTCTATTATATGGATCCTCGATTTAATGGATTTTAGATTTAAGAGACACTTTTATAAATATGTGTTTTAAATATATTTGATCTTTATAAAACATCAATCATAATTCGTAATAATTTTGTTATTTGTTTTTGTTAATGGTACATAAAAGTTTCCTATATGACATCGCCCTGCAACCCATTTTATGACCATATCAACGTTATCTTCCAATCACTTCATGATTTCTGACAGCTTAAGTATTTGTTTCGTCATTTTTCACTCCTGGTAAAATAGATGAAAATTTCGTACCGTCCGTAACTCTACAAATTCCAAGATTTCTGGGTTGTTTTTTTTTTTTTGAAAATGTTACGGACAAGCCATTCTCAGTTTTGGACAAATTGAGGACTCAAACTTTGCAAGCCAAACTTCTGCTACAATTGTTGAATCAATTTGAATGTTTTTCCATGGCTGACCTATTCTGCCGCTAAGAAAATGTGCAAACTCAAAATTTTTATATTTTTCAAAACATCTCCGTGATTAGGAGAAGTGTACAAAAATATAAAAATGTCTATTTTAATTATTATTTTGGCAGTAGAATTTTATTTCGCTAAGCCAATAGTGGACATAAAATGAGGTTTAGGTGTACACAGTAACATAACACACACAAAACATAATACATAACACGTTTTTATTGTCCACTAGATTCTAAAGAAGAAGGCACAATGAATGTGTCTGAAACATAAGAATCCGTTTTTGAATACAACAGACTGGAAGCCATTACCTTAAATCATCTCCACGACTTCCGACAAAATTTCTGATAATTCTCCGCTAGGCAAAAATGTTCTTAAGACAATTTGTTGACCTTTTTTAAATAGGGTGACTTAGGGCATTATTGGCAGGTTTTTTCTCTTCGTCTTGGGGGGTGCTTGTAGGCCAAATTGCGTGAAACTTGGTTGTACAGTTTAGCATGATTGGGAAAGATTTGACTCCAACTGAGTTCAATAGGTTTCAAAAAAACCACCATGACGAAGTGAACAAAACTGCTGAGAATAGATCAGTTCCCCTACATCACGATAGTATGTACATCAAAATATTTTCCAAAGCTTACATTTCTCATACTCTAGAATATGTTTCAGGTAATCAAAAACAACTACATATATGTTTTCTACCTTCAACGTTTCGATCCCATATTCTTCAAGGATCCGAATAAAATAAATACATTTTCGTCCAACATTTGTTTTTTGAAGCTTTTAACCTACATTTGAGGGGATAGAAGCAGAGGGGTGTAAATGGCAAAAATCTACAAATATATGGAGTATTAAAATCAACCCAATTTTTTCCTATTTATTGTAATTTTTCTAATCATCGTAAAATAATCCTTAAAAAGTTCATGAAGGTTTTAAAAGTTTCAAAAACAAAATAAACGAAAAAAAAACATTTTACAGTCAGGTACATTTTTCATTTTACGCGGCCGCGTTATTGAAAACTCCATGCAAAAAAAAAATCATCGTCTTATTTTTGCTTGATTCGTCGAGAAATGGTGAGACTTTTTTTATCCGGTAAAAAAACCTGACTGTATTCGATTCCTTGAAGAATACCCAATAATGATCGAAACGTTAGAAGTTGAAAAGATCTAGTTGTTGTTGCTGTTGATTCCCGAAAAGACTAAAAAGGTCTACTACTTGAAGGTCTTCACAGCCGTCGTCAGTGAACTCTAAAATAAGGTAGGGAATTCGATAGCACTTGAAGAAAGCAGCAGCAAAATGACATGAAATTCTTGAGCATTTTTCAAAAGAAACTCTGCTTTTTTGTGTAATTTGAGAATGTTTTTTGGGAATCTTTTCTGAGTACAATTGGCTTAACGTGACGATAATTATTGGGGAGCATGGTGTCCACTACTATTCTTTATTAATACCTACATTATAAAAGTCCTGTAACAATATTCAGTGAGTTTTGAGAGGTTTCTAGTGATATTTCGATTTTTTTGGAAAAATTCTCAAAAAAATCTTGGAAAGAACATTTTTTGAGGGGATTTGTGGTTGCATTTAATGTAAAGTTTCCGAAGAGGTCTATGGAGCGAATGACATGAATTTGAAGATATGTCAATGAGAGTTTCCAACCGTAAAAGAAAAGAGATTCCAGACAGTTCAAAGATTTTCAATTCACAGTTGAGAGCATAATTCAGTTATTCTGAAAGAGATTTTGGCAAAACTAGTTTGCAATTTTTGATGGATTTATGACAGTTCTTGGAGGTATTTTGACGACACTTTTAGTGAAACTCATAGAATGTTTTCGGTCTGATGCTGTACGTTTGTAAATTGTTGTGAACATGTAGTCAGCTTATTTTGTATGCTATTCTAAGGTTTGTACATTCGTCCATGAATTTTACATTTACAGCGCTCCAAAGATTTCAGGAGCGCTCCAGTACAAAACACGCAAGCTGTCCCCATTTTACATGCGCCTAAATAAAGGCATGCACGCATATGGCCTCCACTTTATCATCTTATGCAACATCTTATACGATGACTGGTTGACTGGGTATAAAACACAATTCCAGGATGACTGATGCACCAAACCAAAAAATGAAACCACGTCATCCTGTGATGGGAAGGTGTTATCTATCTGGATAACACGGCATATTTATGTTTTGTGTTGTGTCAATTTGTGATGTCTCTTATTTGTGCCTTTGTAAGGTTATATGTGTGTCGTGATATGTTAATCCTTCGATAATAATTTATGTCTTTTATTTTTGTAACATTGGCGTCCAACGTGGGCCCAATAACCAAAAGAAAATGAAGCATTTATAGTTCCAAAGTATTTTATTTGTTACATTGGTGCCCAACGTGGGGCGCCAATGTTACAAAAATAAAAGAAATAAACTATTATCGAAGGATTAACGATTAATGTGTTACGTTTGTAATATGTATAGTCGATACGTTGTAATATAGATTTAAGAGTTTTCCATGAATTAGAAAATGAAATTCATGGAAAATCTTGAACAAAAAACTTAAAACAGTCCTGAAGATTTTGAACGAACTCATAGATAAATAACAAAAAATATTTATTGGAATCTGTCTCAAAAACTATCGGATTTATCAAGGTCCACATAGGGTATGTGTGCCATCAGTAATCTCACGCTCCCATATTCATTACGGCACCGATTGATTCCGTTCTTTGTGTTTACATGGGTGCTCACTTCTAACAAAAAATACAAAAATAAGAAATAAAACAATCAGCGCTTCAATCCCTTGTTTTTCGTAGGATGAAAATGGGAGTCACATGCTTAATAAGGGAACCAATACCCTATACGAAATGAAATATATAATTTTTATTAAAAAAAACTGTTGTATGTACATGATTTCTTATGCAATTGTGTTCAAATGCATATTTTTGCGATTTTTTACATTTCTATGTTGAAAACTCCGTTCAAGTCTCCATTGAATTCCATTTCAATGCTTCCATAAAATGTTTTTGTAACAAAAGAAAAATTTTCAGTACATGACAGATACTTCTTGCATGAATTACTCAAGCAGTGTCAACAGGAAGCCTTATGAATTTGTTCTCAAATATTTCTTGTTATTGTTATTTTATATGTTTTGTTATTGTTATCTTGTTGTTATTACACTGAATTAGGAATTTCGCCACACATTCCTCGAGAAGTTGTACCAGAATCTACCAAAAATGTGTCCAGAAAAGCGTCTCAAGCAATAGCGAAAATTCGAGAAGAAATACATCAGGATCTCCAAATTTTTACCGGATCGAGGATTCGTTAAGAATTTCACTAGAATATTTTAGAAAGTGTTTCTTAGATTTTTATATGACATTATAGTTTTAGGTTTTCCCCGTTTTTTCGCTAGTAGACTGCATGAAACAGTTTTGAAAGCTATTGAACTTATAATTTTTGACACTGTTTTTGAAATCTTTTTTGTAAAAATAGATGTAAAAGGTCTACATACAAATGATATAGGTTAAAAGCTCTATTCTTCGCCCCCAAGAATTCTCCTATCATGTGTTGCTTTTAAAGATATCAATATCACTTATTTGGGGATTTTTTAGCTTAACTACTTGTGGAGTTTTTTTTGTCAGACATGGTCTCTTTTAGTGAACTTTCAGTGTGATGTTTTTGCTAAAGTCTACGCTCCATAGTGGATACACATACAAATTGAATACAAAAAAACTAGGGAAAGATTAGATCTGAAATATAAGAACAATTTGTCTACGCTGATTATGAAAATTTAAAGGCAGATTCTGCAAAAAGTATTCCGGAGATTCGATGGCAACAGATTAATCAAATTGTCCAAAAGATTTATAAGATTTATGTCTGACTTTCGTCTTTTTTTTCGAAAATCGAACATCTAAGAATACCCCCATCGAATATTTGGGAAATCCTCTAGAAATTACTGCAGATGCCAGACCAGATATGTACTTCAGTCTGAAAACTAAAAGTATTTTATTTAGATGCAAATTAAATATTTATGATCGTATTTTAAAAAGTATTCACTGTATTCTATTCGTCATATGGATACAGTGAATACATATTTTGATTTACATCGAAAAAACTGCATTCAAATGTTTGACATTGACGAATCGTTCAACGTTGAGAGTGCATATTCTAAATCTATATAAAAAACTGAGATGAATTCCAAATTTTTTGAATTTTTGGTGGTGCTTTGGGAATTATTTTGTTTTTTTTTTACTTATTCGTTTATTTGGAAGGCTAAATTATTTTGTTGAAATCACAAAATTTTATCGTAAATCGATTTGAGTATCTGTACCACACATCTACATAGTTATACTTTCTTGCTGCACTCCTTTGTTTGCAACGAATTTGCTGCTCAAGGGGGAAAAATCCCTAAATTACTCAGAAATCATCACGGCTACAGTGGTACGTGCTTTGGTTAACTTTACTCAATGCCCAGACAACCTGAACAATGTCCTACGAAGTGCTTTCCGACATTACAACCAGCTTGCATCATATTTCAGTTTCGGGGAATTACCGGCCACCGCAGCAATAATGTCATCATTTAGCAGGGCTTGCAAAAATCACAAGTGTGCTGCATACCTCACAGTCGCCCAATCATTATCTCTACGAGTCCCGATACTGTCACTCCCCAATCATCGTAAAAAAATCTAACATAAATAACGTCCGATTGACGTTCAGAACTCGTCGTGATCCTATCAATAGAGATACTTTTCCGACACATTTCCGACTCCCACACAAGCAATCCCACCGCAGTGAAAAGCAGAAGTGGGCGTCTGGCAATCCCGCTGTCACCTTGGTCCTCCCGCCGCCCGTCGTAGGGATTTTCCACACCTGCCTTCTGCCGTCTGTCCATACGATAAGGCGGTTCAAGGCGATACATGTGCCCTATCTACAGTTGTTAGAAGTGAAAGCTTAATTGAGGCGACGGCGCTAAAAAGCTCAACAACGACAACCCACCAGCCAGTTCTACTCGATTCAATGACGTCACAAACACCGAAGAGGGCATGTGCAATGTGAAGAAGGTGTTGCATTGGTGAACGAACAACACTCGTATAGCCAAAGTCACCTTCGACGGTAGTGTTGGTTCCATATCCAAAAGCTCACCGTGGTTTATAGTGCACGCATACGAATGCAGTTGTGTGCTTGTATTGGTTTCGAACCGTTGTGTGCGTGTGTGAATGAATTTTACTTCGGTAGATGTGTTGGTGCTGATCGATAGTGTAACGTCGTAACCTTTTCTCACATCTTGCATCACAGTAGTGTGAATTGAACTCTGTATAGAATGCACGGAGTGGGAGAAAACACGTGGAGGCTCGCAACATCAATGAAACTGTCGAAATGTGTAAATGTGGTGAGCGACGTAGACTGAATTTCACCATACCTACGACGGATTGAGATGTGATGCTTTAAAAAAGTAAACAGAGTTGAACGATGATGCTAGGAGCTGAAGGGAAATCAGGCCAAACATGTCTAAAGGTCCTATCTGCAGAAGAGAGGCTCCCTTTGGTTTCCCCTTTCTTTCGTTATTATCTCAGCTGTTTATTTGTATTATGATTGTCTCCTTGCATTGAACGATGGTCAAAACAATCGTCTTTTGATTTGTACTGCAAAAATAGTTGAAAAGTGTACCATTACATTGCAATAATTGAAAGAGAAAGTGAACAAAGAGAGCCTCTCAAATGCAGATAGGACCTATTGAAATGTTTGGCCTGAAATGATATGCTGTGGAAGTTCTAAGAAGTTTGTGGCTTCATTAGGAGTTAAAAATAGCTAAACAGAATATAGCTATAGAATATCATTGGAAAGCGTGTACTAATGGCTTATACTGAATTAAGATGATGTTTTGTTATTGGTATATTTGTTGATTATAGCTCCAAATATTTTCTTCTCTTTTTGGCGTAACGTCCTCACTTGGACAAGGCCTGCCTTCTTCTTCTTATTTCTTCTTTATTGCTCTGCATTCCCACAGGAACTTGGCCTGCCTCTCTTCAACTTAGTGCTCTTTGAGCACTTCCACAGTTATTAATTGAAGGGCTTTCTTTGCCTGCCATTGCATGATTTTGTATATTGTGAGGCAAGCACTATGATACACTATACCCACGGAGTCGAGAAAATTTTCCCGATCGGAACGGGAATCGAACCCGCCGACTCCGAATTGGCGCTTCATAGCCTTTAATCTCTAGGCTAACTGGAGACCCCTGCTTGTATTTATAAAGTTTGATTTACTTCTTGCTTTGGAAGGTAGATTAAACAATCCTTTTCCGATCTCCACATCACAAGTTGCTAACATGCCCACTGTAACATCGTAATAATTTAAAGAGAATTGGAAGAAAGAGAGCCTCTCTTTTGCAGATTGGACCTTTAGATGTGTTTGTCGCCAATTGATTGAAATGAATGTTTGATTGATGAATAAAAAATTGAAATGCATACCTGTATAACATGGCGATCGTGACTATTAAGAGGGCACTATCAATTGGTGTATTTAGAGGGCAGCCTCATAAATAAATATCATCATAAAAATAAACAATTGCGGTTATTGTGAAATTTTCAAGTAATTTAGAACAATGAAAACCTACACATTCTTCGAAAATTTCACCGAAAATTCTACTAGGACGCACCTTTAGAATTGCTCTGCAGTTTTCATTAATAACCATTAAGTTCCTTTATAAGATTTTATATTATTATAATTTTACTGGAATTCTTCCAGATTGTTTCTATAATTGTTTCCGGCCTACGGAAATAATGATGTTGTCGTAAATTTCATCAACAAAGTTATAATTGCCTCAGGATTTCTACCAGAAGTTCTGGAATTGCTTAACCCTCTAATACCCAAATTTTTGATTTTGATCTAAATATCATTTTTCGTCTTCTAAAATCGATTTGAACATGTTTTGGAAGATGATTCTTTTTAATTCTCGATTTCGTGAGTTTCAGTTTTTGATTTTTCTAATTTTTATTTTTGAACATCCCCACACTTTTATATTTTTCCTGGAAGCCTATTTGGGGAACGGATTTTTTGAGATGAAAACATTTTGAGATTTTGTGATTATTGTTGAAATATTATTATTTTAAATTTTTTTCATAGAAAATTTTATTTTCCGTGTAATTTTAAGGAAAATAATTTTAGAGTGTATTCGATTCCCTTAAACTATGAAGCAAGGATAGAATGATTTGGGAAAAATTTAAAATATGTTAATTGTAGCGTCTCAATACAAAATAAACAATGTCTTCTAAAAGGTCACTAAAACATCAATTTTTCAATGATTTTTTAAAAATGTAAATACGCTTTAAAATACACCAAAAACCATTTTGAGATATACAGAACAGACCTAAATATCAGCCAAAAATATTAAAATTTTGATTTTCCACGAAACAAAAATTACAAAAATGCTCAAACTATACCCCGTCTAAAGGCGGGGTTGGGTATTAGAGGGTTAAATTTCGATAAGCTTGGGAAGAAAAAAAGGACTATGAATAATAAATTCTGCCAAATCGCTCTGTCAAAAATCGTTTACAAATGCTACCAGAAGAAATCCACGTTTTACATCTGTGAATAATTTTCTCATATATTCTCAATAATTTTGTTCTAAGAATTTTATTAGAACAAAATTTCAAAATACAATTACCAAACATAAGTTTTCCAAACAATGTCATTGATAATGGGTGCTGCTAAAAATTCTACAGTCAAACCTTGGATGATTTGAACTTCTTGCAGAAATTTCCTCGGGATATCTACAACAGAAACCTCTGAAGATTTCACCAAACATTTGAATAGAGATATATCTAGTGATTTTTCCAAAGTTTTTAATCATGGATAGTATTTATTTTTTGATTTACTGCGAATCATTATACATCATAAATATTTGCAGTACCAGAATGGCATTTTCTTGTCATATGGCTTGTTTTCGCACCCATAACTCGTCTACTCTGCCCCAAAAGCCAGTTCAAACCAGTTGAAACAGCTAGCGACACCAGCTGCCAAACACAAGTGGGAAGAATCAATTCAGACAAAAGCAGACAAAATAACTGCACTCAACGACAACAACCGATCTTCATCATGCGTCTATTTATAGTCTCAAACTCTTTGAGCTACAGCCTGTATAACATTAAAAAATGAAGTGATCCGACAACCTCTAACGTTATAACGGTTCACGGCGTGTTGACCGAAAGGTTCCCAGAACGGAAAGTGAAAAATACCTACACAATTGAACTGTCCTATGCTTTTCTACATACTGTATGCATTGGATGTTTCTCCATGCTGCATTTGTTCGCTTGTTTTCTGAGTTGTTCCAAAAGCTTGTCATAAATTTTGGGTTCGACCCCTCGGAGTTTTCGTGCGTACAAAACTATGGAGATTTGTAATAAACGCAAAATTTGACCACATAGAAAACCCTAAATCTTTGTATCAAATATACTTCATGCACGCTATTAGAACGTTGTTGTCATTCTACACATAATTGCCCCATATTGTATGGGAGTCTCTAAATAAATGGGACAATCATGTGTAGAGCAATCAATTGATGAGCAATCAATTGATTACGTTTGTAGAACTTAAGGCTTTTACTTTCGGAAGTTCTTGGATGACCTAGAACATCTTTGGAAAGTATTTCTATACAGAGCCATGCTTCACGGACCTGTAGGGAATTACAGCGCATCAGCAATGTAACAATAACCTATTGATTATGCTTATAGGTCTTAAGACCTTTACTCGTGGAAGACACATCGCGCACTTATAATATCTTTGAAAAATATTTCTATACAAACGTATGCTACATGAACCTATGGGATGTTGCACCGTATCAGTAATGTAACAACAATCCATTGATTACACTTATAGATCTTCAAGCTCTCACTGTCGGAAGTTTTTGGAGGTTCTAGGTATCTTTGAAAACTACTTCTCTACAGAACTATGCCTCTGTGCTTGTAGGATGTTACACTGTTACATTGGTTGCGCTTGTAGATCTTAAGGCGCTTACTAGCGAAAGTTCTTGGATAACCTACCTAGAACATCTTTGGAAAGTAGCTCTCTACAGATTTTCTCTACGCCGTGGACCTGGGATCGAATCTCACTTTTCTCATTTAATATTGGTCTGCACCAGTGAATCAAAATTCAACCATCGCGCAACAATAATGACAATGTCGCAACCTGTAATTGTTGCGACAAAACAACCCATGCGACATAAGTTTGTCCCAACTTGAAAATAATGGGATTAACATCGTACACCACGAGTTTAGAGATTTTTAAGTCTTGCATTGCGATTTTCGAACGGTAACTTCGAGTCGGTAGAAACTGCAACTCTGGTGAAGCTCTACCATCAAACAGTTTCGACTTTGGGTTAGTAATAACTGATTATTCATGAGTTGAAAAGTACGCAACAAATTCAGCTTCCGTTTTGTCTGCAACAAAAAATTTCGAGATCATGTCATTATCTGTCACCAGTAGGGATAAAGACTAATCGTCGCACCTTCTTTGTTGCTTGTTTTGAGCCTCTTTTGTCAGACAATTCTCTTCACTGGTCTGCACTTTTTTTAGATTCGGTGAAAGACGTCATGGTAAGCTTAGTACAAACTAATCAACAAACAACTACATATATGTCCAGTAAAAATATCCAACTTTCGTACCCAACCTACCTGGAGCAAATCCATCTTTCCTTCATTCTACGGAGCGCACCATGAAATCGTGAGTTGGCGCACGTTGGCCCAAAAATCGTTGGCCGTCGCCATCGCGTCGTCGTCGTCGTCGTCGGATGACGCGCCTCCTTCCTGTCCGACCAATCGTGACGCTTGCCAGGAGGCTCGCCTCCCATTCAAAACCGTAGGTAGGTATGTAGGTAGGTAGGCGGTAGACGCGCGTCGGTTTGTCGAGTGGAGGTATTTTTCCAACACTGCTGCTGCTCTACTGAGCTGATGAAACCCGTTCGCTGTTCGATAGTTCAGCGCCGCTGTGCTGCTCTGCGCTTCGTTCCATTTTGAGTCAATGGAAACTCTTGGTTGATGTGGTGCCTCCACACGGTTGTTTCATCATCCCAGAAGAACTAAACCAACCGAACCAACCTGGTGTACCGATTCACAGTTTCACGTTTGACCGATGCGATGAGTGTTGATGGCCGGACACGTGGGAGGCGGAATTGTAGCGTTGTAGTTTACTTTTGGTGGAATGCTTTTATTTCGACATGATGATCATCATCATCGATGGGCGGCAGATTGTGAGGTAGAAGAGAGGAAAAATTCTCGCGTTGTGTTATTGTATCACGGGACGCACGACGTCAGTAGCGACCAGCGATAGCTCCGTAGCATTATTATAGCTGTGTGGTGTTTTGCCCTTGCCCGGACGACCTGGTCTGGTTTGTTGAATATTATGAGCGGAAAGCGGTCAGTTGAAGAATGTTCAACGAACTCAAGAAAAGAGTATGATGGCTGAACTTTGTTCACTTCTTGTTATTCTTCTTTTTGGTTAAAGGTCCCAACTGAGGCACAGCCTGCTCCTCAACCTCATGTACTATGAACAGTACCCAGTACCGCAGCTATTAACTGCGAGCTTTCTTTTAGAACTAATCTGTTTTGCATTCGTATATTGTGCAAAGTGGAAAAAAGTAGTGTCTGGAATGAAACATAAGACATAATCAACAATAGTGCGGCACAATACTCGATTCGTGGTTGCCACTCTCCATCCTCGTCACGCCCAATACTCGCCAGATCACGCTCCACATGATCCGCCCATCATCGTGCTCTCTGCGCTCCACAGTTTGTTGTGCCAACCGAACCGATAGCGAAAACCAACTTTGCAAGGTTGTTGTCCGGCATTCTTACAACATGCCCTGCCCATCCTATATCCTTCTGAATTTGGGCACTTTCTGGATGCTGAGTTCGCCGTAGACCGCAACGAGCTCGTAGTTCATCCGTTGCCACCACACGCCGTCCCTCTGTACATACACCGCCAAAGATCGTCCTTGGCACGCGTCGCTCGAAAACTCCGAGTGATTGCATGTCCTCCTCGAGCATTGTCCATGTCTAGTGTTCGTAGAGGACCACCGGTCTTATTAGCGTTTTGTACATGGTGCATTTGGTGCGTGGGTGAATCGTTTTAGACCGCAGCTTCTTCTGGAGCCTGTGGTAGGCTCGACGTCCACTGATGATACACCTTCGAATTTCGCGACTCACATTGTTGTCAGCCGTCAGTAAGGATCCGAAGTAGACGAATTCCTCCATCACCTCGAAGGTATCACAGTCTATCGCCAGTCTAGACGGATCCGATCATGAATTCACATCAGTGATGTCGTTTTTGCGAAATCCACAGAGAATTTCTAGGGAATCCCTACTGCAATCTCTGGAGAAGTTGTTGGTCGATCATCATAAGGTTTTTGAGACCTCCCAAAATCAGTTTGCACAAAACGATGGAATCAAAGAGGAAATTCTAATACAAAATGCTGAAGAAAGTTGATGAAAATTTGATGGATTTTTTACATAATTTCCAATAGAATTTCCTATTACATTTATTGGAAATTTTTAGCACAAAATCCGGACAAATTTTTAGTCATTTTCTTCAAAAATGTCTTTTGAAATTCTGTTGGCGCTTGGAAAAACTTCAGGAGATTGCTCGGCAGGGTTGGAATGAACATCAAGTTCCTTGTTCATGGTTGGCGGAATCGATGTTTGACGTTGTCTCTAAGCTGGTTGGCTACGTTTACGAAGGCGTAGCAAGGGTGGGTCGTTTGTCGATTACTGTTTCGCTGTGCGGTGATTTATACTCAATTTCACTGGGTATGTTCGGTTGCATCGTTGCTCGTTGCATTTTCCTCTCATTCCGTACGGATTGTACGCAACATACTCCCCCCGGTTGACACGAAGTTCAACAGGATTCGTTGTTGTTGATACAGACTTGTTGCAGTCCATTCGGAAGTTCAGGGTTGCGCATGTTAACTGCTTTGGGTCGGAATATTCTTGAGCTGAGTGATGAGTTGTCATTGCTCTGTTATCATTTGTCGGTGTTGCAACTTTACTACGTACGTCGCTGGTTTTGGGGTTCCACAAAGTTCGAAGCGATTCTTCTCATTGTGGTCCACCAATGCGATGTGCGAATGCTGAACAACCCATCCTAGTGTGGTTTCACGTAAGTCGGGGAAATTGTCAGCAAGTTTGATGTAGCCACGGCGTAGCAGTTTCAAAACCAGCTCGGCACTAAGCAGTATGTCGATCTTCCCAGGTTTGTAGAACTCGGGATCGGAGTTGAACTCCGTAGGGAATACTCCAGGATGAAACATCGATTCTTGATGCTGGAATGACTCATGTTACGCTTGGTGTTACAAGGCACTGAACCTATGCTTCGTGGTCGGAAACACGTGATCGAAATTTCACCACAAACCTTGTCGTAGGCAGTGGTCTATACATCGTTGATTCCTCTGATTGGGATATTGACACGGTGTTTCGTACTGCCAATGCGACTCCCAAAATCGGCTATGACAAAGTTCACTTGGGATTCACTGTCTAGCAGCACGCGGCAGGGATGTGGTTGGTTGTTTGCGTCCAATCCGTTACCAGTAACACAGTTTTCGAAGATTCTCTGGTGGATGTCGTAGTAGTAGACACCAAATCTTGGGTGATTGCAGCGTGAGGCTCCTGTGGTGGTACTGGAACGCTGGAGTTTGACAATTGTTCTATCTGTTCGTTATGGAGTTGGGTGTGATGACGCTTCTGGTATTCCTGGCACGATTTTGTTAACGAGCAATTTTTAACGCTGTGCCCCTTGCGGAGACAGTTGAAGCAGTCGCACTTTCTCGATCTTTTTGTCGAATGGCATGGAACTAATCACATTACACTGGTAGTTGCGATGTCTTTCCTCGGCTCGGATGTAGCGGCGTAGATTTTCATGGCGGATTCGTTCGTAGAAACTTCTCGCTTTGTATTTGGTTGCGATGAATGCTCGGTGTTGGTTGTCGGAGAAGCTATTCCGCAATTCTCCAAATCTGGTACCTTGTCTGGAGGAACGATATGGTCTGTTCGTAGGCAACTCACCTTTCTTTTGGGTGGCCTCCCAAGCCATGCTTGTTGCTTGATCCATTGCAGAAGCTAGAATGTGGACCAAGAACAAGTTAGAAATACCCTGGAACTCCTGCTCGAGGTACTTTAGGCTCTCGACATGGCGGACACATTTGTCGGGAAGTCGTTGCAGCTCCTTGCAGGACCCAGAAGCCATTATTTCTGGTTGTGGAATAGCCCACGGATGTGGGTCTCCACGATAATCCTTTTGTTCTCGTATCGTTTGGTGAGGATAGCCCATGCATGCTGATAGTTCCCTTCACTCATTACCTTGGCATCAATGTGATACAGCTCGATGGCGGCGGAATCTCCATCAGGTCCTGGAATATGGCCTTAAACTTTGGCCAGTTGGCGTACGATCCATCGAAGGTGGATTCAAAATGTTTTCAAAAGCTTTAGACAGGAAAAAAAAACAAATTCTGTAGGAACTTTTGGACTCTTTAATTTATAGAGTATTATTTTATAGAGTCTAGAATTCAGCCGAAGATTTTCTTCAAGATCTCCGGTAATTTATTCTGAGAAATTGCCCTATTAAAATAAATGTTAATCAGTTTTGGACAAAAAAAAATATATCTGGACCAAAACTGCCGTGTGCAGCATATTTATCCCAGTCTTTTTCTAATGAAACACAACACATTATAGACTGTTTCAGAAATTATAAATACACTTTGTTTATCAAATTAAATGAACTGTTCTAATGATTTTTACCAACTTCTTTCAGAGTATAGCATATTGTACCCCATATTTTTATATTTCCTTTCAATTGTCTTGATATTATAGGGAACAGTCGAGTTCTCAAACAAATAACTAAGGTACACCGGGGCAAGTTGAAACGGGTGGGGCAAGATGAAACAGCGGGTTAACATGATGTTTTCTAATGATAATAAATAGTTTGATCACCATAACACATAGTTTTTGATTCAAACAATCTTTTAGCGAAGGACAAATTTCCAAATTTTATTGAAATCTATTTCAAAACTTCGTGTTTCATCTTGCCCCACCCGTTTCAACTTGCCCCGGTGTACCTTAAATTTTTCAAATTTGCATTTGCACAAAGGTGTTTTTAATGATTTCAACATCACTTACCACTAAATACCAAACACTATCATAATGTGTCGCTGCTTATGGCGAGTTTTTTATGCGAAATAACGTTCGAAAGCTTGGATGTGTCATAAAATCCTATGTGCTATCTTTCGTAGTATAGACTGTTGTGAAGATCGGACTGGTGAATGCTTCTCAAACAAAGCACATACTAATAGGTGGAACCGAGCAGGACACATTACAACGGAAGACTTAAAATAGTGGAACAAAGTCCAAAATGCCAAGGTGGGGTAAAATTACCCAACTCATAATAGTTATTTATGTGACGAGTTGCAAAAAGTTGATTTTTTCAGCACGAGTCGTACATTTATTCAACGAGGCTTGCCGAGTACATTTCTGGGACCGCAATTTTTCAACGCTGAGCAGGGGACAGATGTGGCGGATTATGTAGGGTACATCAGAACCGAAAAAAATGGGAAAATGTTTTTGGTGTGGCAAGCCAATTGTTCATGCGGCTCAAGGAGTTCTTCGGGAACAATTGACGGTGAAAATAACAGAGAGGAATGCATCAAAAAACGACTTCTACCCATCTACCGAAAACATACGGATCTTCCATTGTTTTCGCCGAATATGGTATCCGCTTATTACGCTTCTTCTACACTAGAGGTGCTCAAGACGGAAAAAAGTCGATTTCGTCGAAAAATGGCAAAATCCACGAAACTTCCCCTAACTGCGTCCTGCGGAAAGATACTGGACAATATTCAAGCGGCATCTCAAGAAAGATGGAAGAGAAACAAGCTCTGTTGATTGCTTCAAGAAAATTTGGTCTGCGGCTCAAGAAAGGCTACGGAGAAAGTTGTGCAGAATCTAATGGGAGGTATCAAGAGAAAACACCTAGCGTTCTTCAGAAATGCGAAGTAAATGTTCAAACTCACGTGAATTCGGTCACATGTATGTTGATTGTCATTAATAAAAAATAAACTCATGAATATGTTCGAAAATATTTTTTTTCTATTGAAAAACAGGTGTCCACTTTCTTTAATGAACAGTCCTTAAAAGCCAATCAGGCAAACCCACGTGAAATCTTTTGATTTCCCAATGAAAATTGACAACTTTCGGTTTTTCTTGCTTGCAGTTAAGATTTCTCGTGATTTTTTTTTATCAGTCAAGTGCTGCTAAGGAGATTGAGAAACACATGGAGGCGCATGGTTGATCATGCCTGCGCTATCCATGTAAGGGGTCATTCAAATATGACGACCATTGTTTAGGAGGGAGGGGGTATGTAAAAGTGTGACACTCCATATATTGAGTATACAAAAGAAACGCGACATAGGCGGGAAAGGGGTCCGAAATGCCCGAAAAATGAAGGACGTCATTTTTGAATGTCGTCATTAAGGCAAAACTGGAAACATTTCCTCATTTTTTCAGTTTTTGATTTTTTTTTTAAATAACGAAGCCATATTTTCAAAATTGGTTTTCGTGCACATGTAGAGTATGGATCAAGGTATCTCCTGATTTTTTTTCCAGATTTTTGCAGAAACCATTTTTAAACAAAATTTTACAGTTTCGCCTTAAGGCGAAACTGGAAGCATTTTCTCATTTTTTCGGTTTTTGATTTTTTATTAAATAACAAAGCAATATTTTCAAAATCGGTTTTCGTGCACATCTAGAGTATGAATCAAGATATCTTCTGAATTTTTTTGAGGTGGAAAATGTTTTCCATTTTTGCAGAAACCATTTTTTCGTGAAATCCTGTTCAAAAATGGTTTCTGCAAAAACGAAAAATATTTTCCACTACTAAAAAAAATCAAAAGATACCTTGACCCATACTCTACATATGCACGAAAACCGATTTTGAAAATATTGCTTCGTTATTTAATAAAAAATCAAAAACCAAAAAGTGAGGAAATGCTTCCAGTTTCGCCTTAAGTGGCATCTTACCCCATGACAGATAGCCTTTTTGCGCCACTTCGGATTTATAAACCAAAAAATCGACGAAAATGCATTAGTCTTAATAATTCTGCTGAAATACCCAGCCAATATTGTTTAGTAACCATTGCTTCTTTGAATGCCTATCAAAAGAGGCTATTTATCATTGAAAACGATGAAAAATGGTTTCTTACCCCACCTTCGTAGGGTATGAAGATGCATCATCAGTGGAAGTCTTATATTTAATCTGGCGATGTTGTTCGCTACCTCACAATGCAAGAATTATGTCATCCTGAGTTCTCTGATATGCAATCATCCTGAATCGTGGTACTCTAATATGCGACAAATTGACGGAAATCTTATGTGAGGCGACAATGAACGCTTTCGAATTGGACTCTTATGGGCTCAAATACGTTATACCTTGATATTGAATGTGATAAGGCATATGATGATATCGCCAACTGACGCAATAAAAGGTGGATGCTTATCACTTCACTAATGCACCAGTTGCGCCTTACGATGATGTTCATATTTATATTTGGTGTGGTGGATTATCGCTTGTGTAGGCTGTCGCACCATATTGTGGAATGACGATACTTATAGTACCCTCTTTAAAATCATATTATGTCAAGTGACAAAGGAATGCTCTTGATTATTTGTTCCTAATAGGTGGTCATTGGTATAGCTGAACGAATGACGAATCGGCGCAATACCCTATGTAATCTTAAACTTCCGGTTGTCCGCTATCGCTTCAAGCTTGTTTTACTTAGGTACACCAACCTACTACACAAGCCGACAGACAAGCCGGACATAACAGGCTCGAAATGTCGCAAGTCACGTTCAAAGAGTGAGTGGAACGGTAGATGGCCTATAGACACTGCTGATGGTCATCTCCAAACCAACTCGGGAGTATGTGCTGCGCCGCGCCATGTGGTTCCATTACTGTGTCAGCAGAGCTTCTTATCTCACGAGAGATGAAAAAACGGGACAAACACCAAACACAGATATAGATATGGATGTTCTATGCCGCAGTCGTCGTTACATTAGTCAACACATGCCAAAGTTTGTAAACATTACCCGACTGCCAAAGCGTGTCTTCGTTGGAACAAAATCAACAAGCTGAGGCGGTTAACAACGTAGAAAGTATCGACGCCAATGGCTTCAGCTCCAAAGGGAACCACAGCAAAGGTTCTGTTTTTGTTTACGATAATCGCTAGCAAATATTTTATTTTTCACTAAACGGCTCTACACAGGCTGAAACCACGTATTACACAGCACACAGATATGGGCAATTCCTCCGTTATTGTTTTGAAGCTTTTAGATTATTCAATTCAGATCTTCGTGAGAGAATGCACTGAGAACTTGTTTTTGAGTTCCGCTTTTCATTTGTGAATAATCAAAGATGAACGTGGTCGGGCAACTAAGCCACTTGAATGATGACCCAAAACTTCAGAACGATCTGAAAAACGTTCGTCATTTGTCGAGAATGTAGAGAGGTATCTGCGACTCGACGAACCTGCGCTCATTATCCTTTCTCCTCGTTTGACGTAATTGGCCGCATAGCCAACCACCCCTGAAACGATGATCTTGCCCGTGAAACATTGACGTCACTGAATAGCGGCTGCGACGACAACGACGATGTAAACATACATCCATCAGAGAAACGTGCGTTGTTGTCACTCAACGAAACACAGTCCCGAAGTCAAGCGCAGCGCAAGTGTTTCCGTCCCAAAAAATGTGGTGCGACGATTCGGTTTTTGGATGAAACATCCCAGAAGCACCCACGCATTAGGCGGGGGTTCTTTTATTTTTGTCCTCACGGCGCGGCCGGCGGTACAACGGAGATGTGAGTATCGCGTACCATCAGCATCAACCAACCTCACGTGGCAAGAGTGAGATGAACGAACTCGCCCACAGCGAAGGAGAAATCAATTCAAGAAAAGCGCAATGGAAAATTTTGATTTTATCCATTGACTTTTCTTTTACGGAGACGAAGAAAGGGGCTTTAACTGGAAGAAAGATGCATAATTCTGAACATTTTTATAAAGGATTTGTTTAGAACTGTTTTGAAAATATTTCGTACTTTTGTACCTTTTAGAGTAAATATTAACAAACGTACTTCGTTGAGAATTAATGCATAGTTATCATATACCAAGTCTTATCTACTGATTTGGTCCCTTGTGTGGTCCTGTGAGACTATTAGAGCATTTTTACCTCAGATGTAATAATATCGATCCAGTAGATCTTGATAATAACCTTCATGGTACTTTTAATGGCAAAATTTTCAGTACTAGACGGATTCTTCCTACATTGTTTGTTAGTTGATGTTGCTAGTACGTGTCAGGTATTAGTATCATTGTTCCGAAAGTACTATAGATTTAATGTTGAAAAAAAGCGATGAACCAGACGCAGCTGAAAATTTCTTTGATAAAGAAAAAAAAAACACGTTCGAAAAGGTAAAGAAAGCTTACCCTCAACATCAGTGAATTTTATGCGCACCCATTCTCGGGAAAATCCGCTTCCCAAGATTTTCCACTAAACACAGCGACGCTATGATATAGTAAACACAACCGATTGTACACACATTCGATGGTAGATAAAATTGGCAGATGTTGTTGTGAAGTGAAGTGAACGTTAATAATAAAAAGCATCAGGGACTTGCCCATACATAAATAAGGATCCGGCGAATTTGTTTGTAAATATTACGGATCAGTGTGATTCATTGAACTTCCGAGTATATTCCAAAGATAAGTTTTGACTGAAGCGAGATAATTTTTCGAGAGAAAGCAAAATATCAAATTTAAAAAAAAATCATTTGCTTACGTTTACTTTCCGAAAGATTCTGCAAATTTCAGAGATCTTATCTTTTATGGAACTTCGTATATCATCAGTTTGTGCAGTTTGAGTGTACGAATTATTATTCTAATGTGACTTTTTCTCTTCCAAAAATTGTCAATTTCGGATATTCTAGATTTTCATGAGACGATAAATGAAGATAAATGTGTCGCACTGTTGGCAGCATCGTTTTGAGCAGAATTGGAAAGAAGTTGAGGAGTGGGTGCGAAGCTGTTTCAGTTTTGCACGCTTTCTAACAATATGATAGGACAAAAATGCTCGCAAGCACTTGGCCAGGTGTGTGGGGAGATGAGTGGGCTAAGTTATTGTAGATAATAACGAAATCTGCAATGACAATGGATATGCTTATCTTTGCAACTCAATCCGAGATTTGTGCAAGTTTTCATACTATGATATGCTATGAAATATTGTTCTAATGTTCTGCTTAAATCTTGATAACTTGTATATAAAATCAAGCATCTCAAGTTGTTAAAGGTTAAGGTTTACCCCTTTGGGGCCGAAGAGGTCACATAAGCCCCCAAATGAAAAATCGCTGTAAACCTAGAACCTCCTGAACACCTGAACAAGTTTGAAAAAAAAAAACAAAATAGTCAATAAAACAGTAGCGATAAATCTTGATTTTGTACATGGTTTACACTCATCTGTATTTGAATAGCCTTCTTTATGAACATGTCAGTTTTTCATATTTTGAGAATATCTAGGTATTCCATTCAGTACATTTGAAAGTACAGGAGTAATTTTGTGCGTTTTAGCAACAAATTGTAACATTGAATAAACTGCTTGAGGCCGCGAATCTCTTGAAAATTCGGAATCAACTGATTGACATTATTAGGATAATGCAGGTCATCTAAACTAACTTGGAGATTCGAACCTCAGACCTTTACTCGTAACCGTAGTAATATTCGTTGCAAAATCAGCTATTATAGTCACTGAACTTGCTTGAAAAATATAAAGATATCATTACATATATGCATTCATAGTCGTCCAAATGGTCCTGGAGTCTGCAGCTGTTACAGTAGTTATAATCGCGTAAAACAATAACATCACATATCTACTATTATTCACTATTAGTATTATCTATTACCCACTTGGAGTTGTACGAACCATTCCGAAGTTCATTTGGGGTGTTCTAAATTAACCAAACTACTTCGAATAGTAGAACTTCAGATCTACACTTGTAACAATAGCCATATCCGCTATAAAGAGTAACGTTGCATAATCAACTAAAATTACTGAACCTATTTGAATTGCTGTAAACTTTTGGGAAGTTCAGCGTCATCCATTAGTGTTACGTTACATTAGTGATTTACATATCACACTTTATCCATGAGCCTTTTGGAATTGTATGAAACTTTCTAGCATTCTTTGGGATATTTCCTAAGAAGCAGCACACATGTCAAAGAGGAGTCACGACATCATATATTTTTGGGTTATAAAAGAGAGTTATGTAATTCTAGCACAATGCTAAAATTACTTGTCAATGACTCATTTGCAATCAAAAACCAGCGCTGACTGACTCTTTTGTGGCAAATGTGCTGTTTCGGTCATGACCAATCAAACTACTCCAATCAGCAGAACTTCAACATATATACACACGTAGCAGCTGTCGTATCCACACTGTACAGTGGTACCGCCAGAGGCCAAACATCGACATATTGATTCTCTAATTAATGAGTTTGTATATTTTTATATATCAATGATGCTCCCAAGAATGCAGAAAAGCTACTTTTATGTAAGTTTCTGTTGCATGATTTGCTTGAGAGCGTGAGGACTGTTAAGGTACACCGGGGCAAGTTGAAACAGGTGGGCCAAGATGAAACACGAAGTTTTGAAATAGATTTCAATACAATTTGAAAATTTATCATTCGCTAAAAGATTGTTTGAATCAAAAACTATGTGTTATGGCGATCGAACTGTTTATCATCATTGGAAAACATCATGTTAACCCGCTGTTTCATCTTGCCCCACCCGTTTCAACTTGCCCCGGTGTACCTTATCCAGCGGTTTTCAGATCGTGCACCGCGGTGCACTTGGTGCACCGCAAAGCCATAACAAGTGCACCGCAACACTTCAGAAATGTACATGTTTAAGTTTAAATTTAAATTCGTTACCTATTTCATAAAAAGTAATTCGACTTAATTAGAACAACTGAACTATTGTCAGGTGCTCCAAGGGATTGAGAGTAATATTTCCATTATTCCAGCCGGCGAGTTAACCTTGAATCCAGCAAAAACCGTCTCAGATATTCGCGAAGAATCATGGAACAAGTCTGCCAAAACTTTCCTAATAAATATCATATTTTTCTAAGAACTCGTAATGGATGTTCACAAGTACTTACCCTACAAGGCATCTGCAATGTATCTTCAATGAATGCGCTAAAAAATCTCAGAAATCTAACTAATAATTCTGAGGATTTGCTTAATACCAAAGAAGGAATCTGTCACTGATCTCACGAAATCAGGTCAACTCCTTCCGAATTGACAAGAGTGCCTGGAAGAAATTTATCAAAAATATTGTCAGTATACGCCAAAGTTCTGAAGATAAAGCTGCCAAGAGTCTAGCTAGAATTTTTTCAGAAATACAGTAAAAGTCTTGGAAAAACGTCTATCAAAATTTTTCTGGTGGATATTTCCTAACCTCAAACCTATCTATCCAACGAACGTGAATTCTTGAATTTTGTCATCAAATTAGCTCGTAGTTTGTAGAAAATAACGCTAATTGTCGTTTCCGTCCATTTTGAATTTGATTCAGATCCTGAATTCTCCGCAAATTCCAGTTTTAGAGTCGTTGAAGTGGTAAAAAGAGAGGTTACGAGACGCTACTGTTGGAAATAATTCAGTAGTTTTGGAAGGACTTCACCAAGGTTCTTAAAAACAAAACACCAATAATTCGGCTCAAGTTCATTCAGTATTTATAAAGATCTTGTCTGAAAGTTTTCAGAAACATTCTGAGCAAGATATATTCTAAGTCGAATAACTGTGTCACTCCACTATGCTCTGATAAGTGATGAAAATACGTAAGACAGTGTCATGTCATAAGTGGTGGGGGAAAAACTAATGACAAGTTTATGCACCTTGGAATTGCTATGAAAAATTCGACAGCTTTTTTGACGAATTTGGAATTGTTTTGACGTAGGACTACGTCTCTCTTTTCTATACCGGGTGTCATTCTAAATTTTCAGAAATCAGCCGCGTTACGTTTAAAGTGGAGATTTTGAGCGGTAATAGCTCAGTCATTTCTTGTTGAATTTTCAAAATTTTGGCACCAATCGATTGCAAATCTTTACACCAATTATGTCCAATAATAATATTTGCTGTTTTTCAATAACAAACTATTGAAAAATTGGGAAAAGTGAACCCATGTTTATTCCAGCCAATCACGATCGAGCACATTTTGGAGCACATTTTGGATGCTCCCGTCGAATATAAAAGCTACTGCTTCTTCGCATCTTCCCTCATTTGCCTTTGTCGTCTCGAGGTGAACGCATCGAACGAGAGCTGCCCACTTTCTTCGTTTGCGTTTTCGCTCATTATTCTTTGACGGCCGTGTTGGCTCGGCGTCGGTGGTTGTCGGCAAGGGTGCTGTTGCACATTCGCCTTCTAACCGTCTAACGCGGCAGACGAAGGAAAGAATACGTTTCATCGATTGCTCGGCGGTGGTGGCAGAGGCAGCAAAATCCACAGAAAGATCAGCGACATACGAATTTGCGAGTTGCGTCGCTGTCCTCGGGGCTCGGTCCTTTCGCCGATTGATTGGCGGTGGCGCATTGATGATAGCATCAGGAACATCCAGGGCAACAAGCGGCGGGCCAATTTTCGACGGCGTTCAGCATTCAGCACGGAGGAATCCAACACGCATTGCGTGGCATGATAAATTCATGTCATTTTTTGTCTAAAATCTTTCAATATTCAATCGGTTCTTTTCAGGACCAAAATTATTCATCAAGAGTTGTGAATCAGATAATTATTTCATTCCATCATGGATCGGTAAAAGTGTGGTGCAACCGAAAAGTGAAAGATTGAATGCTTGGTGGCCCCGCAAGAATGATGATGCCGGCCACTAATGGTTCCATCCGGAATTTATCAACCCTATCCGAACCATTTTTCGTGAAACATCGATGAATTATAACGTTGTTCGAGTTAAAATGATCTTAACCTTACAATATTTTGATTACTTTATTCGTTAAATGGAAATTTTCTCATTTCTCGGTTGATTAACCGTTTCAAGCGTCTGGTGCATGCGGGGCGGGTCATGCAAATAAAATATACTGAAAAGCCAGCCGAATGGGAGGAGCTTCATCTGCTAATCTAGGGCATAAAAGCTGCTCCCTCTGATTTCTTTCGTCATTTTCGTTGGATCAGTCAAGCAGGGTGGATGTCACCTCCACACCTGAGCACTACCCATCGGCGACTCTCGGCTATCGTGCTGATAGCGTCATGAATCTTATCCACGGCAGAAAGCGACCTACCAATTTTCGGTGGCATCCTGCAGGATTAGCACGGAGAAAACCAACACGCATTGCGTGGCAAGGCGGTTTCATGCCATTTTCTTCCTGAAATCGTTACTTTATCAAACGGTCCTTATCAGGATCACCAAAAAATGATTCTTCAAGAGTTGTAAATCAGATAATTTTACTCCATCAATCGAGAAAAGTGTGGTTCACCCGAAAAATGAATGATTGAATTCCGGCCACTAATGGTTCCACCCAGAATTCAGCAACGCATTACCTTATCAGAACTATTTTCCGTAAAACATTGTTTAACTCTAACAATTTTCGAATTAAAATGATCTAAATCATCCAATATTTTGTTTACTTTAACGCTTAATGATTTTTTTTTCCATTTCTGGGTTGATTAATCGTTTGAAGCGTCTGAAGCAGGCGGGGCGGGCCATGCAAATGAAATATTCTGGAAAGCCAGCCGAATGGGAGGAGCTGCATCTGCCAATCTAGGGGTATAAAAGCTGTTCCCTCTGATTTCTTTCTGGATTCCGCCAGACTGAAAAAATGTCGAATGTCGGGTTAAAGTCGGGTCAATTTTTATCGAATGTTGGGCCACTGTTGGACCAACATCGATCAACTATTGGGTCTATGTTAGGTTTGGTGGCTAAAATCAAAATAGGTGAATGATAGGTTGATGTCGGGTTTGACGTCATCAACTATGGTAAAAGCTTTAAACCTACAACACCACAAATTTATGCTTCCTAGCTGGGGCTCAATTGAATGATGTGCCTTGACTGAGGCTGGAGCTGAACATTAGTAAAAGCTCGAGATCAGTCTTACCCAACCAATCACAATCAAGCATAGTTCTGTGAGGCGACACGACGAAACTTATATAAGTGGTGCACACACTCATTTCGATCATTTCATCGGCACACACAGCAGCGGACGGACAGCACCGAGCGGCAGCAAGATCCCAAAAAAGATCCGCTTCAACGGATGAGCAAGCGGGTGGCACCGCCCTCTGTCCAATGAAGCCTCGATTCTTTTCGGATCCATCGGCAGTGGAGGCAGCAGCGGAAGCAACATCCAAAGAAAAATCCGCCTCGGCAAACGAAAATTCGATTGGCGTCACTTTTCGTTTGCCGGGGCCCCGATTCTTTCATGGATTGCCGGCGGCAGCAGCAGCGAGATCCCAAAAAAGATCCGCTTCAACGGATGAGCAAGCGGGTGGCACCGCCCTCTGTCCAATGAAGCCTCGATTCTTTTCGGATCCATCGGCAGTGGAGGCAGCAGCGGAAGCAACATCCAAAGAAAAATCCGCCTCGGCAAACGAAAATTCGATTGGCGTCACTTTTTGTTTGCCGGGGCCCCGATTCTTTCATGGATTGTCGGTGGCAGCAGCAGCAAGATCCCAAAAAAGATCCGCTTCAACGGATGAGCAAGCGGGTGGCACCGCCCTCTGTCCAATGAAGCCTCGATTCTTTTCGGATCCATCGGCAGTGGAGGCAGTAGCGGAAGCAACATCCAAAGAAAAATCCGCCTCGGCAAACGAAAATTCGATTGGCGTCACTTTTTGTTTGCCGGGGCCCCGATTCTTTCATGGATTGTCGGCGGCAGCAGCAGCAAGATCCCAAAAAAGATCCGCTTCAACGGATGAGCAAGCGGGTGGCACCGCCCTCTGTCCAATGAAGCCTCGATTCTTTTCGGATCAATCGGTGGTGGCGGCATGGGTGGCAATGAATTATACCAAAATGGTTCTTTTAAGGGCCCCAAAGCTCCCGAAAGAGTAATTTGGAGCATTATTCAATTATTTCTAAAAATTCAACTAATTCTAATTTTAATAGTTTAGTTTATCGATAAAGTTTAATTTTTATACTAAATATACACCGCTGTATATTTGGTATTTGAAATTCCAAATTTACTGTCAATGTCATTCCAATCGAGTAGGATACCTGTCAAATGCGCTTTAAGGTTGAAGGATTCGTCATTGACATAATCGTCATCATTGAAAGTTCGAAAGCAGTTTTCTCATTCTAAACTGAAATTTCTGCAGTGAAAATAAGTTCACTGTACTCCAATCTTCAGCCGCAATACAGTGAATACATTTTCACTGCGGAAATTTCAGCTTTGTACGAGAAAACTGCTTTCGAATTTTCAATGATGACGATTATTTCAATGACGAATCCTTCAACTTTAAAGGCATTGCTCGGCAGCATCATCGTCATGATACGGGAATCATCACAGAGCGTTAATGATTAATCATAAATTTAATCATGATTAATGATTAATGATTAAGATTAATCAAAAATCAGTAATCATAATCACCAAAATTTCTCATTTAATCATTAATCATTAATCTTAATCACACTGATTTCGCAATTTAATCATTAATCAGTAATCATAATCATAAGAAAAAAAATTGATCAATCATTAATCATTCATCACCAAAAATTTTTCACCATATAAAATATATGATCCAATTTGAATTGGTTCAAATGCTGTTCTTCTTGATTATTTTTTCAATAATCTCCCAGACAGAGTTACCTTTTACTTTTGGAACTTCAAAAATATTTTCAACAATAATTATATTTTAATCATTTCCTGTTTTTTGTGATTGATTAATCATGATTAATCATGATTTTTAATCAATGAGCCATTTTTAATCATTAATCATAATCAATAATCACAGATAAAATCAATTTTAATCATTAATCATAATCATTAATCATCCCAAAAATCAAATTAATTATTAATCATAATCAATAATCACCGAAATTTGAATTTTAATCACCAATGATTAATCATGATTAAAATATTTGTTAATCATGAACGCTCTGAATCATCATTACCAGCAACAATCGCCAGATTTCGAGTCTTTAGCATATAGTGATTTTACTCTGGCCGTTATTTTTGCTGAATAGATACACGTTTACTTCATCTGTGAGCCCCAAATTCTTTATTATGCGTTAAAAATTAGTCCTACGTCAACATTGCGGTTATGTCTCAGACATTACACACTCCTAGTTTTTTTTTAGAATAATGAACGTGTGCACCGCGGAGCGATTTATTTCCAAAAAGTGCACCGCGAACCGAAATGTCTGAAAACCCCTGAATGCAATTTGACTTTCTCAAAACTTGTCGAAAAAATACATGACTTTTGAATTGTACACCGCGTCCTCGTATAACAAAACCAAATGGATTTTCAAATGGCTTTCAAAGCAGAGAATCAGAATAGGTAGATGTTTATCTTTCAAATTTGAAGCACCAAGAAGTAGAAATGGATGTTTTTGATCCAATGGGAATGTGAGTAATTTTACTCATAGAATATACACATAATTAAACTTCATGTAACATTTCAAACATTCTTAATCACGTTCAATCAATCATCAGCCATCAAACGATCAGATTTGAGTAGGAGAATCAATCTGTGAAGGTTGTAGCTGCAAATATTTGCGTACAAGTTTGCAGGATGTATTGGAAGTTACCCGTTATTTTTTTATAAAAATATGTATTAAAATAACTACAAAATTATATACATATACTAGTCCTTCTGTAACTTTCTGAAATGCGTACCAAAATGGCTGAAATTTTAAAGGAGATATTGCAGTGCTTTTTGCAATAATTGAGGGATATTTTATTTGAAAACAAAATGAATGTTTTTAATTTTTTAATTATGAAAAAATACGGTTCTGGAGGTATAGCAGTAATTTCACAGCAACCATCCTCATTTGGCCATGTCCAAACTTACCTTTGTAATTGTCAAATTTGGTATGAAATTTTGCATTTATTGCTAACATTTCCTCAAAATCTATCTAGTAAAGCTATGTTCATTTAGAATCCGGAATGACAAAATCACGTATATCTTAGGGATGGAATAACAAACATAAAAGATGAAGCCCTCAAAACAAAGGTTATTTATTGTACTTTCATGGAAAAATATCATTGAAATTATTTATTTTTATTTTTTACACATTTTCTCACTTTTTCAGTGTTGACCTCTCTAAAAATCTGCACAACGGTGGTAAATTTTAGCAACAACCCCTTCCGCACGTTTGTTCAACAATCAGGACATCTATGCAGTGTCCTAGTCTGACTAGGATTCCGAAGAAAAATTGCCAAACTTTTTTTATTGCGAAATGAGGGGCAATTCAGTGAATTGAGAAAACGCGAAATTTGAGTGTTTTTTCGTTGATAAACACTACCCATCTGTGACGATACCACTGAACGTCTCCGGCTGTCATGGCAGCTCATCAAAATAGGTAAAACCTCTACATATCCCTTGTGTGCGTTTTTGAAAAGCAGCACGCGATTCTTGAGGCTGTCATCCTTGTATGAATTGGTTCTCATCATCTTGTTGCGAAAAAACCATGCCCAGAGTTCGAACTTCTTGCCAAATCTTCAAATTCAAAGCAGATTCATCAATGAACCCAAGCTTTTTTCTTCCGAGGACACTTCCTTATGCCATGGTTAACAACATCTGTGCACATAACACATAATGGTTTTGACGATATTAACATTTTTCGTGACTGTCGTACCTGACCAATCTAAATTTTCAACGTGTTTGTGCAAGATTTTTTTCCTCCTCTTGTCTTCAATCTGAAATAACTTTTCACTCGTTGCAAGAAAATCGATGAAATTTTCACCATTTAAAGAGGATTAGTGTATGATCAGAGTGCTGCAAAGGAATGATGGTTATGTCCATTAAGAGCGCCACTAGAAAATGTGACATGATTCCGGATTCTAAGTGAACAACGTTCTTTGAGTAATATTTACTGGACCAATTTCTTCATATTCTCTTCCCAAATCTAAATATTTTATCAATTTATTTACGTAAATTTTGTGTATGCAAATTGATTTCTTTGATACTATTGCAGGCACTCTATCGAATATATAGCAATATAGAGCGATATTTGTATATATTACTTTTATTGGGTTAGAGCTATCTTTGATTAAAATTCCACGTACTTCTTTACTGGAGAGCATTTCCAATGCCCATGAATTGTATGACACACAGCTAGCATTATATTTACGGTTTTAAATTTCCTTTTACGTACGTATTGTTAAATAATCCCGAATAATTGTTTAAAATTTTTCAATTGAAGTAATTGATACTGTTCTTGCACTATTGTACTATTGTTTCAAAATTATTACTTTTGGTTATTTGATACTGTAGTTATACATACTAATTCGATTTGTGATGGTTTTTCTGTGTTTCGACCATGATAACTACTTTATTTCTGAGGAAAAATCTTTAATTTTATATATTTTTTTTATTACAGCAGAAATAAAACCTACTAATAAAATAATAAAATAAAATCACAATTATAATGCTAATACTTATACTATTCACAAGAATCTATTATGATGCGGTCGTGTGATAGATATTTTAACCCTCGAGCGATCGCGCTGTTGTATTTTGTACAACACGTTGAAAAAATCTCGCTTTTTGTACTCAGCAGTAGCTTGGTGCTGATGCAGGTAGTCGACCGCGCGAGTTACGGAAGGTTAACTTGTTATACTCAGCAGTAACTGATATAATTCGACCCACTCTTCATAATAATTGAAAATATTTTATTTCGGATTTCTGTGCAAAATAAAGCTTTTTGAATGATATTTTCATTATCATTAATAACAATGTCCAAAGTTAATATTTTATTTTGGTCTCTCCGCGGCATCTGTTAGTTTGATCACTCGGTCTATAAGCGCGATCGCCGTGTTCTTCTTATGTTGGAAGGGGCTTTCCGAATTGAAATCTAAATATCTTCCATTCGTTTGTTTGGGTGTCCATATCTTTGTGATCCTCCCGTTTGTCCTCTGTAGAGTCATATCCAGTTGAAGGACTCAATTCCAACCATGACAACCAAAAATGTTGTGTATGCCGTACCATGCGGCGCTGAGGACGGAAAGGTGTACGTAGGGCAAACGGGTAGAATGCTTAAAACAAGGATCAACGGACACCAAAACAACATTAGAAAGAAGGAAGCAAAAACAGGACTAACCCAACACCACCTGGAGGAAGGACACAACTTTGATTTCGCCAATACGGAAATACTGGAAAGGATCGACAACCAGGCAAGCAGAACCATTGCAGAGGCCTTCCACATTAAGCTACTTGGCGGCGACAGAACTGTTAATATGCAGCGAGAATGTGGAGGAATCGACACAGCGTACAACGGTCTAGTGGGTAAAATCCGATCGCTATCAACACAGACGAACAGACCAACCCGAATGACGCAACCGAACCGAATGACACAACCGAACCCACACGAGAATGGATAGATGTGTAAGAAAGGGGGGTTTAGTAATAAAGCCACACTGGTGGCAGGAACATCGATTTGCATAAGTGGGTGAAAAAAATTGTAAGACTAAATTTTTAAAATGTAACGAATTTTCAAAATATATTTTAGATCTGATGATGGCTGAATGACAGTAGGCCGAAACGTCATAAATCGTGTTTCAGTGTGTTTATAATCACCGAAAAATATCAACAATTTCCAAATATATTCTTTATGAGCTCCTTCTAGGAATCCTACAAGAACTAATTTCAGTTTAACTACAAAAACTTCATCGGGATTTTTCCTGGAGCTCCTTCCGGGATTCTTTCAGGAATTTCTTCTTGGATTGCTTCAGGAATTCCTCATGGGATTCCTACGATAATTCCTCCAAGTACTTCTTCCGGGATTCCTTTAGGAACTACTTCCAGGATTTTTTCGGGATCTCTTTTCGGGATTCCTTCGGGAGCTCCATCAAGGATTACTCTGGGAAATTTTTCTGGGCCTCTGTCAGGAATTGCTTCTATCAGGAATTGCTTCTGGAATTTCTTCAGGAACACCTTCGTGGATATCTTCGGAAACTTCTTCAGGAATTCTTTTGAAACTCTTCTCTTGGAACTTACTTCGGTAAGTTCTTCTGGAATTCTTTCAGAAACTGCTTCCAGGATTTTTTCCAGGAACTCTTTCAAGGATTCATCTAGGAACTCTTTTCTGGTTTCTTCCAAAAGTTCCGTTTCGAATTTCTGCAGATCCTTCTGGAAGCCCTGTGATAGTCCATTCTGGAACTCTTTCAGATGTTTCTAAGAAATTCCTCCTGCAGTTTTTGTTTAAAAAATTCCTTATGAATTTCCTACAGGAAAGACTCCATCAAGTTCTTTCTGGTTTTCCACAGAAGCTATTACGAGAATCTCGGATGGAACTCCTGGAAGATTCCCGGAACTCCATGAGAAATCCCGGAAGGAATAGTTTGAAGTCCCAGAAGGAATCTTCAAAAAGAATCTCAGATATAGCTCCCTGAAAAACCACAGAAAGAAATCCTAGAGGGATCCTAGAAAAAATGTGGAGAAACCACGAAACGAATTCCTGGAAGAATCTCAGGAAAAAAAATCTGGAGTTATCTACAGGGGGTGGCCAAAATGTTGGTACAAATTTAAGCTTGATTGGTTCTCGTAAAACACTAATTTTCAGACAACTAATTTTTGAGCTGTCATATCTCGGAAACCAGTGAACCGAATTGAATGAAATTTTGAACGTTTATCAACAATATATCAATGCTTGAAAATTCTTCAAACATTGGTACTTATTAAACGTTGAAAAAACTAGGAGTGTGTAATGTCTGAGACATAACCGCAATGTTGACGTAGGACTAATTTTTAACGCATAATAAAGAATTTGGGGCTCACAGATGAAGTAAACGTGTATCTATTCAGCAAAAATAACGGCCAGAGTAAAATCACTATATGCTAAAGACTCGAAATCTGGCGATTGTTGCTGGTAATGATGATGATGATTCCCGTATCATGACGATGATGCTGCCGAGCAATGCCTTTAAAGTTGAAGGATTCGTCATTGAAATAATCGTCATCATTGAAAATTCGAAAGCAGTTTTCTCGTACAAAGCTGAAATTTCCGCAGTGAAAATGTATTCACTGTATTGCGGCTGAAGATTGGAGTACAGTGAACTTATTTTCACTGCAGAAATTTCAGTTTAGAATGAGAAAACTGCTTTCGAACTTTCAATGATGACGATTATGTCAATGACGAATCCTTCAACCTTAAAGCGCATTTGACAGGTATCCTACTCGATTGGAATGACATTGACAGTAAATTTGGAATTTCAAATACCAAATATACAGCGGTGTATATTTAGTATAAAAATTAAACTTTATCGATAAACTAAACTATTAAAATTAGAATTAGTTGAATTTTTAGAAATAATTGAATAATGCTCCAAATTACTCTTTCGGGAGCTTTGGGGCCCTTAAAAGAACCATTTTGGTATAATTCATTGCCACCCATGCCGCCACCACCGATTGATCCGAAAAGAATCGAGGCTTCATTGGACAGAGGGCGGTGCCACCCGCTTGCTCATCCGTTGAAGCGGATCTTTTTTGGGATCTTGCTGCTGCTGCCGCCGACAATCCATGAAAGAATCGGGGCCCCGGCAAACAAAAAGTGACGCCAATCGAATTTTCGTTTGCCGAGGCGGATTTTTCTTTGGATGTTGCTTCCGCTACTGCCTCCACTGCCGATGGATCCGAAAAGAATCGAGGCTTCATTGGACAGAGGGCGGTGCCACCCGCTTGCTCATCCGTTGAAGCGGATCTTTTTTGGGATCTTGCTGCTGCTGCCACCGACAATCCATGAAAGAATCGGGGCCCCGGCAAACAAAAAGTGACGCCAATCGAATTTTCGTTTGCCGAGGCGGATTTTTCTTTGGATGTTGCTTCCGCTGCTGCCTCCACTGCCGATGGATCCGAAAAGAATCGAGGCTTCATTGGACAGAGGGCGGTGCCACCCGCTTGCTCATCCGTTGAAGCGGATCTTTTTTGGGATCTCGCTGCTGCTGCCGCCGGCAATCCATGAAAGAATCGGGGCCCCGGCAAACGAAAAGTGACGCCAATCGAATTTTCGTTTGCCGAGGCGGATTTTTCTTTGGATGTTGCTTCCGCTGCTGCCTCCACTGCCGATGGATCCGAAAAGAATCGAGGCTTCATTGGACAGAGGGCGGTGCCACCCGCTTGCTCATCCGTTGAAGCGGATCTTTTTTGGGATCTTGCTGCCGCTCGGTGCTGTCCGTCCGCTGCTGTGTGTGCCGATGAAATGATCGAAATGAGTGTGTGCACCACTTATATAAGTTTCGTCGTGTCGCCTCACAGAACTATGCTTGATTGTGATTGGTTGGGTAAGACTGATCTCGAGCTTTTACTAATGTTCAGCTCCAGCCTCAGTCAAGGCACATCATTCAATTGAGCCCCAGCTAGGAAGCATAAATTTGTGGTGTTGTAGGTTTAAAGCTTTTACCATAGTTGATGACGTCAAACCCGACATCAACCTATCATTCACCTATTTTGATTTTAGCCACCAAACCTAACATAGACCCAATAGTTGATCGATGTTGGTCCAACAGTGGCCCAACATTCGATAAAAATTGACCCGACTTTAACCCGACATTCGACATTTTTTCAGTCTGGCGGAATCCAGAAAGAAATCAGAGGGAACAGCTTTTATACCCCTAGATTGGCAGATGCAGCTCCTCCCATTCGGCTGGCTTTCCAGAATATTTCATTTGCATGGCCCGCCCCGCCTGCTTCAGACGCTTCAAACGATTAATCAACCCAGAAATGGAAAAAAAAATCATTAAGCGTTAAAGTAAACAAAATATTGGATGATTTAGATCATTTTAATTCGAAAATTGTTAGAGTTAAACAATGTTTTACGGAAAATAGTTCTGATAAGGTAATGCGTTGCTGAATTCTGGGTGGAACCATTAGTGGCCGGAATTCAATCATTCATTTTTCGGGTGAACCACACTTTTCTCGATTGATGGAGTAAAATTATCTGATTTACAACTCTTGAAGAATCATTTTTTGGTGATCCTGATAAGGACCGTTTGATAAAGTAACGATTTCAGGAAGAAAATGGCATGAAACCGCCTTGCCACGCAATGCGTGTTGGTTTTCTCCGTGCTAATCCTGCAGGATGCCACCGAAAATTGGTAGGTCGCTTTCTGCCGTGGATAAGATTCATGACGCTATCAGCACGATAGCCGAGAGTCGCCGATGGGTAGTGCTCAGGTGTGGAGGTGACATCCACCCTGCTTGACTGATCCAACGAAAATGACGAAAGAAATCAGAGGGAGCAGCTTTTATGCCCTAGATTAGCAGATGAAGCTCCTCCCATTCGGCTGGCTTTTCAGTATATTTTATTTGCATGACCCGCCCCGCATGCACCAGACGCTTGAAACGGTTAATCAACCGAGAAATGAGAAAATTTCCATTTAACGAATAAAGTAATCAAAATATTGTAAGGTTAAGATCATTTTAACTCGAACAACGTTATAATTCATCGATGTTTCACGAAAAATGGTTCGGATAGGGTTGATAAATTCCGGATGGAACCATTAGTGGCCGGCATCATCATTCTTGCGGGGCCACCAAGCATTCAATCTTTCACTTTTCGGTTGCACCACACTTTTACCGATCCATGATGGAATGAAATAATTATCTGATTCACAACTCTTGATGAATAATTTTGGTCCTGAAAAGAACCGATTGAATATTGAAAGATTTTAGACAAAAAATGACATGAATTTATCATGCCACGCAATGCGTGTTGGATTCCTCCGTGCTGAATGCTGAACGCCGTCGAAAATTGGCCCGCCGCTTGTTGCCCTGGATGTTCCTGATGCTATCATCAATGCGCCACCGCCAATCAATCGGCGAAAGGACCGAGCCCCGAGGACAGCGACGCAACTCGCAAATTCGTATGTCGCTGATCTTTCTGTGGATTTTGCTGCCTCTGCCACCACCGCCGAGCAATCGATGAAACGTATTCTTTCCTTCGTCTGCCGCGTTAGACGGTTAGAAGGCGAATGTGCAACAGCACCCTTGCCGACAACCACCGACGCCGAGCCAACACGGCCGTCAAAGAATAATGAGCGAAAACGCAAACGAAGAAAGTGGGCAGCTCTCGTTCGATGCGTTCACCTCGAGACGACAAAGGCAAATGAGGGAAGATGCGAAGAAGCAGTAGCTTTTATATTCGACGGGAGCATCCAAAATGTGCTCCAAAATGTGCTCGATCGTGATTGGCTGGAATAAACATGGGTTCACTTTTCCCAATTTTTCAATAGTTTGTTATTGAAAAACAGCAAATATTATTATTGGACATAATTGGTGTAAAGATTTGCAATCGATTGGTGCCAAAATTTTGAAAATTCAACAAGAAATGACTGAGCTATTACCGCTCAAAATCTCCACTTTAAACGTAACGCGGCTGATTTCTGAAAATTTAGAATGACACCCGGTATAGAAAAGAGAGACGTAGTCCTACGTCAAAAGTTATGATGATTTGACATTTTCACCCATATCCCTTTCGTGACCAACCAGCACAATTGTGCTGTTGAGCGGTAACAGTTTTGCATATTTTTTTCATCTGTTTAGACTTTGTTTCATGTGACGTAAACTGTTTCTATAATTCAGCCATTACTTAGACTTGTTTGTGTGTAAACATTTTTTTTGTTAACGTTGCCTGTGAGATTTAACACAACAAGGTAAACAATACATGCAAGGACCTTGTTGGAACGGTGGATCGCCTTGAAATAGATCTGGATAAAATCAACAGAACGTCGAAGATGAAAAACGCAGTGGTATTGGGTATTCCGATGCTAGAAAATGAGAATACCGTGGAGTTGATGTCTAAGCTGTGCGAGGTCGTGAAATGCGATTTCATCGGAACAACTGCAATCGTTTCTGCAAGGCGTATTATTGGGAAGCAGCCATCGAACGGTGTATCACCAATTCTGGTATCCTTCAATTCTGAGCAGGAGAAAGAGGAGTTGTTCCTGCGAAAACGGGCCTATGGAGTGATTCTAGTATCGAGTTTTGGTGCGGCATTCAAAGGATCTACCCGGACGGTCACTATTCGAGATGAATTGACGGCATATGGAAGGGAGCTTTTGCAGCAAACTAAGAATCTGCAAGAAACGTTAAAAATAAAATACGTGTGGCCTGGAAGAGGAGGAAAGATTTTAATGAAGCGACAGGATGGATCGAAAGTAGAGCAAATCAGTAGTAAACTTCAACTAGCGGATTTGCCGGCCACCAACTTCAAAAGAGCGCTGAACGTGTCTGGTGCATCACCACCGATAGTACCGGAATTTAAACGCTAAATCTCAGTTGTTTATACCTATTGTATTTGTAATTTTGTGTCCGTGTGTAAACAGATCTTAATAAATGTGAATAATTTTAATTTTGACTCTATTGAACAATTAAATAGAAATTCCAGTAATAACTGCGTTGGTAGCTTCCGACTAAAAGTGTTGCAATACAATATTAGGGGCATGAATAACATGGATAAATTTGACCACTTGAAAGAATTACTTCAGTTATATTCAGGAGGAATTGATGTCATTGTGATCGGTGAAACGTGGATTAAATCAGATCGACAACAGTTGTACAATATTGCTGGGTATCAGAAAGTTTTCTCGTGTAGACCTGACTCTCAAGGTGGAGGCCTAGGTGTGTATGTTCGTACGGCGATTTCTTTTGATGAGATATCAAATGAACATGTTGGCGGTTTCTATCATATACATATTCGACTTGAAGTTGGAGAATCTCCATTCCATGTACACGCGATCTACAGGCCGCCCTCCTTTGATTTATCAACTTTCTTCACAAAGCTGGACTTGATTTGCGCGGAAGCAGGGCGCAACGGCTCTTCCATCATTATTGGGGACGTGAATATTCCAATAAACCGACCTGGTTGTCCCGCAGTAGATGAGTACACGAGCCTGCTAAGCTGTTACAACTTCTCCGTCACGAATACATACCCGACAAGACCTTCTAGTGGTAATATACTGGATCATGTTACAGCGTCGGTATCACCAGACTGCTCAATCGTCAACGAGACAATTTATAGCGATGTTAGTGATCATTGTTTGGTGATGTCTACATTTAGTCTCCAAAAACCCATCAGGAAACAGCAGCTACAGAAAACAATTGTCTCTAATCTCAGGCTAAACGAGGCCTTTCAAAACGCAATGAACGACATACCAGAAGGAAGTGCTGAAACTCGACTACAGTTCGCTATGGACACCTACAAATTGTTAAAGGAAAAATTTTCAAAAACCGTCAGCGTGGAAGCGAAAGTTAAGGGGTTTTGTCCATGGATGTCATTTGACGTTTGGAAACTAATGAAAATCAAGGAAAATGTTTTGAGAAACTATAAAAGGAATCCGAATAATAATCATTGCAAAGAGTTGTTGGATCATATATCAAAGAAACTTCAAAGAGCAAAAAATCACGCCAAACAAGAGCACTTCAAACAATTGTTTGCCAATGCTAGCCAAAGAAATGTCTGGAAGAATGTAAACAGAATCCTGGGAAAAGATAAGAAGGCGACAAATACTGTGAAGTTAACAGTTGATAACCACGTTACTAGTGATGGTCCCACCGTTGCGAATGCTTTCAATGACTTTTTCTGCTCGATTGGACCCCAGCTTGCCACTTCTATCCATAGTAATCGTAACATAAATAAATTCAACACATTGGTTACCCTAAGAGACTCAATTTATTTGCAACCAGCCACTGAGCAGGAAGTCATACTGGTAATTAAGGAGCTGGACAAATCCAAAAGCTGCGGAGTTGATGGAATATCACCTGAATTCGTAAAGCATCACCACAATATCTTTGCGGTTCTTCTTTGTGATCTGTTCAATGAGTGTATTTCGATGGGCACTTTTCCCAATTTTTTGAAAATTGCACGAGTGATTCCTATCCACAAAGGAGGCAGTACCATGGATGTCAACAATTACCGCCCAATCTCAATACTATCAGTTTTGAGCAAAGTTTTAGAGAAACTACTGGTAGTCAGGGTTGCCAATTTCCTACGACAACATGATGTACTATACAACCGACAATATGGGTTCAGAGAAGGATCTAGCACATGGACCGCGGTATGTGAACTGGTTGATGAGATCTATGGAGCGTTAGATAAGCGGAGCATACAAGGAGTCCTATTCATTGATTTAAAAAAAGCGTTTGACACAATTGATCATCGTATTCTGTTGCGAAAATTGGAATACTATGGTATTAGAGGAGTAGCAAATGAGTTATTCAAGAGCTATCTCTCTGGAAGGATGCAGTATGTGTCTATAAACGGAGCGACCAGTATGCAGCGCGACACGAGTGTTGGTGTTCCTCAGGGAAGCAATGTGGGCCCACTTCTGTTCCTTCTATACATCAATGATCTGGCCAATCTAAGACTGCATGGAAACCCCAGATTGTTTGCGGATGATACGTCTCTGTCATACAGAAATGCTAGGCCTGATGTCATAATTCAGCAAATGAAAAAGGATTTAATGATTCTGCAAGAATACTTCGCAGAAAATATGTTATCAATGAACCTCTCCAAAACTAAGTTTATGCTGTGCCATTCCCTGCAACTCAAAATTCCTCAACATATGGACTTAGTCATAAACTCGATAAAAATTGATAAGGTGACGTCCTTCAAGTATCTCGGCCTCACCTTCGATCCAAATCTACGGTGGAGCGAGCATATTTCGGTTCTGCAGCGTGAATTGAGCGCCATGTGTGGCATATTTTGGAAGGTATCAAAGTTCATGCCAAAAAGGGTACTATTGGATATGTACCATGCATTCATTCAATCAAAACTACAATACCTGGTATCGATTTGGGGTGCCGCGACCAAAACTGCATTGAAACCGTTGCAAACGATTCAGAATCGTTGTCTGAAAATAATATACCAACGCCCCTGGCTTTTCCCAACCGTGTTGTTATACAACGGAGCAGCGGAATCAATCTTGCCAATCCCGGCCCTCCGTGAAAAGGAGTGTCTGGTGAAAATGCACAATATGTTAACAAACCCACGTGCCTTACACAATCAACCGCTACATAGAACGTCAAGCCGATACCCTCTGAGAAGCCAAGCAGTTCTAACGATCAACCGTCCTAATACGGAAGCTGGAAAAAAATCTTTCTTGTATTTTGGAAGTTCTCGATACAATGCTCTCCCTTCTCATTTAAAAGCCGAGAGGAATATGGGAAACTTCAAGAAGCGGATTGCATCACTGATAAAAGGAAGAATCATAACATACATGGTTGACCACCAACCACTTTTTTGTCTCATCATCAATATTCCGTCATATCGCTGCCAACTGAACATGGGGTCAGTTATCATCCAGTCCGTCTTCCAGTCTGTCTTGCCACCTCCGCATCCAACAATCACATCACTCGGTTCGCGGCCGTTCAAGTATCGGGCCTCGAACATCACCGAACATAGTGACTCGGTCAGCTGGTAGCATCAGTTATCTTCCAGTCCTGCCACCCTTGCATCCAACAACCGCAACACTCGATTCGCGGCCGTTCAAGTTTCGAACATCACCGATTCCTGCGATTTTCCGTACCTGGTGACTCGGTCAGCTAGTAGCGTCAGTTATCTTCCAGGTAACATGATTAGTATACGTCTGGCCGAAGCCAGTGATACTGCCCTCGTTCAAGTCCGTCGACAATTACAGTCCTGCCACCCCTGCATCCAACAACCGCAACACTCGATTCGCGGCCGTTCAAGTTTCGAACATCACCGATTCCTGCGATTTCCCGTACCTGGTGACTCGGTCAGCTAGTAGCGTCAGTTATCTCCCAGGTAACATGATTAGTATACGTCTGGCCGAAGCCAGTGATACTGCCCTCGTTCAAGTCCGTCGAAAATTACAGCCCTGCCACCTTTGCATCCAACAACCGCAACACACGACTCGCGGCCGTTCAAGTTTCGGACCTCGAACATCACCGATCAGCGATTCCTGCGATTTCCCGTACCTGGTGACTCGGTCAGCTAGTAGCCTCAGTTATCTTCCAGGTAACATGATTAGTATACGTCTGGCCGAAGCCAGTGATACTGCCCTCGTTCAAGTCCGTCGACAATTACAGTCCTGCCACCCCTGCATCCAACAACCGCAACACTCGATTCGCGGCCGTTCAAGTTTTGAACATCACCGACTCCTGCGATTTCCCGGACCTGGTGACTCGGTCAGCTGGTAGCATCAGTTATCTTCCAGGTAACATGATTAGTATATGTCTGGCCGAAGCCAGTGATACTGCGCCCGTTTAAGTTCGTTTACAATTACAGCCCTCCCACCTTCTGTCTACACCAACCCCATCATTCAAATGTTTCGAGGTCCTGGATAACGAGCGCGATAAATCCGTGCTACCAAATCAGCTAACATCAACAGCATTCCGTCACATTGTTACCAGTTGTTACTGAGGCTTTATTGGAACTGATGTCCTGGTCTGCGTCTGGTCAACGTTTCTACGACAATTTCATTGTGACTGCGCCGTGACCTCCTGTATACAAAGTTTTTCCGATGTGATGCTAAGCTGCCGCTATTGATCTAGGAATGCTTACTAACCAAATCCATAATGAATTAAAGCGATTATTGTACGTGATATACTAATATTAGCCAATAAGTTGTAAATTTTCTGTTAATTAGTTTAATTACACTTCCTTTAAAGAGAATAACTTCTCACTGGAAGTGTAAATACTTTGTACTTTTTTGAAATATATGAAAAGAAGAGTAGGTTTTATGCCTATGGGAGAAGAGGTCCGAATTGTAACAGGAACTTCACTCCCACGGGCTTTTCCCTACTCCAAAAAAAAAAAAAAAAAAAAAACAAAAAGTGGACAAAATCCGTAAAACATGCATAAGATTCATCTGTCGCATATTTTTTATTTCCGACTTATCTAGGTAGTCAAAGCAAGAATTCGAAAGATAAAGAGTAGTTCTTTCAAATGAAGTAAAATAATTGTTGTTTTGTTGGGAAATCTTGGAGTTCTGGAGAGCCAAAGTTGAGCCATGTGTATGGAGATTTCACTTTTTTGCGAAAGGGATATAGAGGAAAATGAGCCAAATTTACAATGACGAACAAAAAATACTAAATGTGTTCCTCCTTTGATCTAAATGGGCTCTAATATATCTCATTATAGATATCTTAAGAACAGAAGTAGAAAATCTTTGGATATCAAAAATAAAATTTAATGACATAGATGTGAAAAATTTACATTTTTCCGAGAAAGATCCTAAAATTGTCAATCCATCATAACTTTTTCCAACATTTGAAAAGTACCTATGTTTTAAAGAATTTTCAAGCATTAATATATTGTTGATAAACGTTCAAAATTTCATTCGATTCGGTTTACTGGTTTCCGAGATATGACAGCTCAAAAATTAGCTGCCTAAAAATCGTGTTTTACGAGAACGGTTCTAGCTTCGCGAAAGATGAACCAATCGAGCTCAAATTTGTACCAATGATGCACATGTAATAGGTTGACAAACAGTCAAAATTTGAGGATTTTGTATGCACTCTATGAAATGTTACGGCATGTTGAACTTTTTTGTGAGAGGAAAAAAGTTGCCTATCCCAAACATTTTGGCCATCCCCTGTAGAAAGGCGTAATCTTAGAGGAATTACAGCATGAATTTCGGAATTACCACAATTACCACAATTTTTAGAAAAAAATCGTGAATTTTCAAATAATCCCCAGGAGCTCCTGAAATAATCTTGGAAGATATTGCTCAGCAAACCAGGCAAAAAATCTCTGGGAGAATTCCGTTAGTACTTCCTTGAGGAATCCTGGTAAAAACACTTGAAGGAATCCCAGCCGAAAACTCTTTAGGAATCTCAAAAGAAACTCCTGGAGAAACCGCGAATGATTCCTGGGATTCTTGTGGAATCCCAAAAGGACCTCCGGGAGGCATTTCGCTAAGGTTCTGGAGGTCTTCCAAAGGGATTGGAGTTAGAAAGTTGGTTGGATAAAAGTTGGTTGGATAAGAGCCTGAGCCAGTTGGGGGTTGGGATGTGGTGGAATCGGGGTTGATTTTAGAGGAAAATTGTGTTGAAAATCCGGTTGCAATTATGGTAGGAGACATTCCGATGAGTATTTCAAGTAAATGCAACCAACATGTTTCTACTAGAAGCATTATCGGAACAGTTTTGGAAGGTTTTTTCGAAATCGTTCACGAAAATCTTGCACCTCTTTTTGATTGTGATTCTAGAATAACTAAAAACTAGGAGTGTGTAATGTCTGAGACATAACCGCAATGTTGACGTAGGACTAATTTTTAACGCATAATAAAGAATTTGGGGCTCACAGATGAAGTAAACGTGTATCTATTCAGCAAAAATAACGGCCAGAGTAAAATCACTATATGCTAAAGACTCGAAATCTGGCGATTGTTGCTGGATCATGACGATGATGCTGCCGAGCAATGCCTTTAAAGTTGAAGGATTCGTCATTGAAATAATCGTCATCATTGAAAATTCGAAAGCAGTTTTCTCGTACAAAGCTGAAATTTCCGCAGTGAAAATGTATTCACTGTATTGCGGCTGAAGATTGGAGTACAGTGAACTTATTTTCACTGCAGAAATTTCAGTTTAGAATGAGAAAACTGCTTTCGAACTTTCAATGATGACGATTATGTCAATGACGAATCCTTCAACCTTAAAGCGCATTTGACAGGTATCCTACTCGATTGGAATGACATTGACAGTAAATTTGGAATTTCAAATACCAAATATACAGCGGTGTATATTTAGTATAAAAATTAAACTTTATCGATAAACTAAACTATTAAAATTAGAATTAGTTGAATTTTTAGAAATAATTGAATAATGCTCCAAATTACTCTTTCGGGAGCTTTGGGGCCCTTAAAAGAACCATTTTGGTATAATTCATTGCCACCCATGCCGCCACCACCGATTGATCCGAAAAGAATCGAGGCTTCATTGGACAGAGGGCGGTGCCACCCGCTTGCTCATCCGTTGAAGCGGATCTTTTTTGGGATCTTGCTGCTGCTGCCGCCGACAATCCATGAAAGAATCGGGGCCCCGGCAAACAAAAAGTGACGCCAATCGAATTTTCGTTTGCCGAGGCGGATTTTTCTTTGGATGTTGCTTCCGCTACTGCCTCCACTGCCGATGGATCCGAAAAGAATCGAGGCTTCATTGGACAGAGGGCGGTGCCACCCGCTTGCTCATCCGTTGAAGCGGATCTTTTTTGGGATCTTGCTGCTGCTGCCACCGACAATCCATGAAAGAATCGGGGCCCCGGCAAACAAAAAGTGACGCCAATCGAATTTTCGTTTGCCGAGGCGGATTTTTCTTTGGATGTTGCTTCCGCTGCTGCCTCCACTGCCGATGGATCCGAAAAGAATCGAGGCTTCATTGGACAGAGGGCGGTGCCACCCGCTTGCTCATCCGTTGAAGCGGATCTTTTTTGGGATCTCGCTGCTGCTGCCGCCGGCAATCCATGAAAGAATCGGGGCCCCGGCAAACGAAAAGTGACGCCAATCGAATTTTCGTTTGCCGAGGCGGATTTTTCTTTGGATGTTGCTTCCGCTGCTGCCTCCACTGCCGATGGATCCGAAAAGAATCGAGGCTTCATTGGACAGAGGGCGGTGCCACCCGCTTGCTCATCCGTTGAAGCGGATCTTTTTTGGGATCTTGCTGCCGCTCGGTGCTGTCCGTCCGCTGCTGTGTGTGCCGATGAAATGATCGAAATGAGTGTGTGCACCACTTATATAAGTTTCGTCGTGTCGCCTCACAGAACTATGCTTGATTGTGATTGGTTGGGTAAGACTGATCTCGAGCTTTTACTAATGTTCAGCTCCAGCCTCAGTCAAGGCACATCATTCAATTGAGCCCCAGCTAGGAAGCATAAATTTGTGGTGTTGTAGGTTTAAAGCTTTTACCATAGTTGATGACGTCAAACCCGACATCAACCTATCATTCACCTATTTTGATTTTAGCCACCAAACCTAACATAGACCCAATAGTTGATCGATGTTGGTCCAACAGTGGCCCAACATTCGATAAAAATTGACCCGACTTTAACCCGACATTCGACATTTTTTCAGTCTGGCGGAATCCAGAAAGAAATCAGAGGGAACAGCTTTTATACCCCTAGATTGGCAGATGCAGCTCCTCCCATTCGGCTGGCTTTCCAGAATATTTCATTTGCATGGCCCGCCCCGCCTGCTTCAGACGCTTCAAACGATTAATCAACCCAGAAATGGAAAAAAAAATCATTAAGCGTTAAAGTAAACAAAATATTGGATGATTTAGATCATTTTAATTCGAAAATTGTTAGAGTTAAACAATGTTTTACGGAAAATAGTTCTGATAAGGTAATGCGTTGCTGAATTCTGGGTGGAACCATTAGTGGCCGGAATTCAATCATTCATTTTTCGGGTGAACCACACTTTTCTCGATTGATGGAGTAAAATTATCTGATTTACAACTCTTGAAGAATCATTTTTTGGTGATCCTGATAAGGACCGTTTGATAAAGTAACGATTTCAGGAAGAAAATGGCATGAAACCGCCTTGCCACGCAATGCGTGTTGGTTTTCTCCGTGCTAATCCTGCAGGATGCCACCGAAAATTGGTAGGTCGCTTTCTGCCGTGGATAAGATTCATGACGCTATCAGCACGATAGCCGAGAGTCGCCGATGGGTAGTGCTCAGGTGTGGAGGTGACATCCACCCTGCTTGACTGATCCAACGAAAATGACGAAAGAAATCAGAGGGAGCAGCTTTTATGCCCTAGATTAGCAGATGAAGCTCCTCCCATTCGGCTGGCTTTTCAGTATATTTTATTTGCATGACCCGCCCCGCATGCACCAGACGCTTGAAACGGTTAATCAACCGAGAAATGAGAAAATTTCCATTTAACGAATAAAGTAATCAAAATATTGTAAGGTTAAGATCATTTTAACTCGAACAACGTTATAATTCATCGATGTTTCACGAAAAATGGTTCGGATAGGGTTGATAAATTCCGGATGGAACCATTAGTGGCCGGCATCATCATTCTTGCGGGGCCACCAAGCATTCAATCTTTCACTTTTCGGTTGCACCACACTTTTACCGATCCATGATGGAATGAAATAATTATCTGATTCACAACTCTTGATGAATAATTTTGGTCCTGAAAAGAACCGATTGAATATTGAAAGATTTTAGACAAAAAATGACATGAATTTATCATGCCACGCAATGCGTGTTGGATTCCTCCGTGCTGAATGCTGAACGCCGTCGAAAATTGGCCCGCCGCTTGTTGCCCTGGATGTTCCTGATGCTATCATCAATGCGCCACCGCCAATCAATCGGCGAAAGGACCGAGCCCCGAGGACAGCGACGCAACTCGCAAATTCGTATGTCGCTGATCTTTCTGTGGATTTTGCTGCCTCTGCCACCACCGCCGAGCAATCGATGAAACGTATTCTTTCCTTCGTCTGCCGCGTTAGACGGTTAGAAGGCGAATGTGCAACAGCACCCTTGCCGACAACCACCGACGCCGAGCCAACACGGCCGTCAAAGAATAATGAGCGAAAACGCAAACGAAGAAAGTGGGCAGCTCTCGTTCGATGCGTTCACCTCGAGACGACAAAGGCAAATGAGGGAAGATGCGAAGAAGCAGTAGCTTTTATATTCGACGGGAGCATCCAAAATGTGCTCCAAAATGTGCTCGATCGTGATTGGCTGGAATAAACATGGGTTCACTTTTCCCAATTTTTCAATAGTTTGTTATTGAAAAACAGCAAATATTATTATTGGACATAATTGGTGTAAAGATTTGCAATCGATTGGTGCCAAAATTTTGAAAATTCAACAAGAAATGACTGAGCTATTACCGCTCAAAATCTCCACTTTAAACGTAACGCGGCTGATTTCTGAAAATTTAGAATGACACCCGGTATAGAAAAGAGAGACGTAGTCCTACGTCAAAAAAATCAGGAATCGGTCATGCTGAATAACCGCGAGCTCGCCGCTTCAGCTATAGGGGCTCTAAACGTTACACAGGTATTAGATCCTAATTTATTCCAACTTACAACTCGAAAACGTATCTTGGTCCAGCTGCTTCATTACAGCTTGAAGGACAGGTTTCTCGTGACACACCATATCCATTCAGAAGAAAGTAAAATGAAGAGAACGAAAGATAATACTATACCCCACCTTGTACCTTACCAAGCTCACGTAGGCAACTGCCCCTGAACTTGACGACTGTTGTGGTCAGTTTCTTAACTCTTCATGTATGCACGACTGCACCGATTTTGGAACGCAATTGAGTTTCATTTGGATTGTATAAAGTAGAATAAACAACTAAAATCTTGTAAATTAGTGATTGTTGGATATTGTTATGGCGCTAGAAAAAGTCATTTCAGAACCAGTTGCTTTACTTCATGGAAAGCTTTCCGAACAGCATAATTTATTGTTCCAGCGATGCCCCAGACGAACTAAACCTTGTTTGAAACCTTATCTGCCAGTTATACCTTCTGACCCTAAACCAAAACATAAAATACTTGATTCATCAATACACTGATGAAGCTCGATTATGTGACATTGATTGCGTTACTCGAACTTAGTTCAAACCCTAATAACACAGCGTAACAAAAATTGGCTTTTTGTCTGTCTCAAGAGCAAACTTATGTGTCTCCGAAGGATTTTGGGCCGCTGAATCCGAATCCGGGCTCAGATTTGCTCTAACACGTCACAATTTTGAGCTATACCTCAATTTATAGGGCAAAATATGCGATTTTGGGCTTTTTTGACTGCAAACCATTAAGCAAGGAAATATGTTTTTAAGCAATCAAAAGGTTAATTGGTCAATTAACATCTAAATCAAAGACTCATGCAAAATATTTCGTTTTACCAAATCGAATTTGATAGTTTTAAGCGATTTATGTTAGGTACGATATTTCCCATACAAGTCACCCTCCAAAAGTTGCATGCAAGTTTTCATACTAACATAAAATGCTTAAATCTATCAAATTTGATTAGGTAAAACGAAATATTTTGCATGAGTCGTTAATTTAGATGTTAATTGACCAATTAACCTTTTGATTGCTTTAAAAAAATATTTCCAAGCTTAATGGCTTGCAGTCAAAAAAGCCCAAAATCGCATATTTTGCCCTATAAATTGAGGTATAGCTCAAAATTGTGACGTGTTGGAGCAAATCTGAGCCCGGATTCGGATTCAGCGGCCCAAAATCCTTCAGAGACACATAAGTTTGCTCTTGAGACAAAAAAACTAGGAGTGTGTAATGTCTGAGACATAACCGCAATGTTGACGTAGGACTAATTTTTAACGCATAATAAAGAATTTGGGGCTCACAGATGAAGTAAACGTGTATCTATTCAGCAAAAATAACGGCCAGAGTAAAATCACTATATGCTAAAGACTCGAAATCTGGCGATTGTTGCTGGATCATGACGATGATGCTGCCGAGCAATGCCTTTAAAGTTGAAGGATTCGTCATTGAAATAATCGTCATCATTGAAAATTCGAAAGCAGTTTTCTCGTACAAAGCTGAAATTTCCGCAGTGAAAATGTATTCACTGTATTGCGGCTGAAGATTGGAGTACAGTGAACTTATTTTCACTGCAGAAATTTCAGTTTAGAATGAGAAAACTGCTTTCGAACTTTCAATGATGACGATTATGTCAATGACGAATCCTTCAACCTTAAAGCGCATTTGACAGGTATCCTACTCGATTGGAATGACATTGACAGTAAATTTGGAATTTCAAATACCAAATATACAGCGGTGTATATTTAGTATAAAAATTAAACTTTATCGATAAACTAAACTATTAAAATTAGAATTAGTTGAATTTTTAGAAATAATTGAATAATGCTCCAAATTACTCTTTCGGGAGCTTTGGGGCCCTTAAAAGAACCATTTTGGTATAATTCATTGCCACCCATGCCGCCACCACCGATTGATCCGAAAAGAATCGAGGCTTCATTGGACAGAGGGCGGTGCCACCCGCTTGCTCATCCGTTGAAGCGGATCTTTTTTGGGATCTTGCTGCTGCTGCCGCCGACAATCCATGAAAGAATCGGGGCCCCGGCAAACAAAAAGTGACGCCAATCGAATTTTCGTTTGCCGAGGCGGATTTTTCTTTGGATGTTGCTTCCGCTACTGCCTCCACTGCCGATGGATCCGAAAAGAATCGAGGCTTCATTGGACAGAGGGCGGTGCCACCCGCTTGCTCATCCGTTGAAGCGGATCTTTTTTGGGATCTTGCTGCTGCTGCCACCGACAATCCATGAAAGAATCGGGGCCCCGGCAAACAAAAAGTGACGCCAATCGAATTTTCGTTTGCCGAGGCGGATTTTTCTTTGGATGTTGCTTCCGCTGCTGCCTCCACTGCCGATGGATCCGAAAAGAATCGAGGCTTCATTGGACAGAGGGCGGTGCCACCCGCTTGCTCATCCGTTGAAGCGGATCTTTTTTGGGATCTCGCTGCTGCTGCCGCCGGCAATCCATGAAAGAATCGGGGCCCCGGCAAACGAAAAGTGACGCCAATCGAATTTTCGTTTGCCGAGGCGGATTTTTCTTTGGATGTTGCTTCCGCTGCTGCCTCCACTGCCGATGGATCCGAAAAGAATCGAGGCTTCATTGGACAGAGGGCGGTGCCACCCGCTTGCTCATCCGTTGAAGCGGATCTTTTTTGGGATCTTGCTGCCGCTCGGTGCTGTCCGTCCGCTGCTGTGTGTGCCGATGAAATGATCGAAATGAGTGTGTGCACCACTTATATAAGTTTCGTCGTGTCGCCTCACAGAACTATGCTTGATTGTGATTGGTTGGGTAAGACTGATCTCGAGCTTTTACTAATGTTCAGCTCCAGCCTCAGTCAAGGCACATCATTCAATTGAGCCCCAGCTAGGAAGCATAAATTTGTGGTGTTGTAGGTTTAAAGCTTTTACCATAGTTGATGACGTCAAACCCGACATCAACCTATCATTCACCTATTTTGATTTTAGCCACCAAACCTAACATAGACCCAATAGTTGATCGATGTTGGTCCAACAGTGGCCCAACATTCGATAAAAATTGACCCGACTTTAACCCGACATTCGACATTTTTTCAGTCTGGCGGAATCCAGAAAGAAATCAGAGGGAACAGCTTTTATACCCCTAGATTGGCAGATGCAGCTCCTCCCATTCGGCTGGCTTTCCAGAATATTTCATTTGCATGGCCCGCCCCGCCTGCTTCAGACGCTTCAAACGATTAATCAACCCAGAAATGGAAAAAAAAATCATTAAGCGTTAAAGTAAACAAAATATTGGATGATTTAGATCATTTTAATTCGAAAATTGTTAGAGTTAAACAATGTTTTACGGAAAATAGTTCTGATAAGGTAATGCGTTGCTGAATTCTGGGTGGAACCATTAGTGGCCGGAATTCAATCATTCATTTTTCGGGTGAACCACACTTTTCTCGATTGATGGAGTAAAATTATCTGATTTACAACTCTTGAAGAATCATTTTTTGGTGATCCTGATAAGGACCGTTTGATAAAGTAACGATTTCAGGAAGAAAATGGCATGAAACCGCCTTGCCACGCAATGCGTGTTGGTTTTCTCCGTGCTAATCCTGCAGGATGCCACCGAAAATTGGTAGGTCGCTTTCTGCCGTGGATAAGATTCATGACGCTATCAGCACGATAGCCGAGAGTCGCCGATGGGTAGTGCTCAGGTGTGGAGGTGACATCCACCCTGCTTGACTGATCCAACGAAAATGACGAAAGAAATCAGAGGGAGCAGCTTTTATGCCCTAGATTAGCAGATGAAGCTCCTCCCATTCGGCTGGCTTTTCAGTATATTTTATTTGCATGACCCGCCCCGCATGCACCAGACGCTTGAAACGGTTAATCAACCGAGAAATGAGAAAATTTCCATTTAACGAATAAAGTAATCAAAATATTGTAAGGTTAAGATCATTTTAACTCGAACAACGTTATAATTCATCGATGTTTCACGAAAAATGGTTCGGATAGGGTTGATAAATTCCGGATGGAACCATTAGTGGCCGGCATCATCATTCTTGCGGGGCCACCAAGCATTCAATCTTTCACTTTTCGGTTGCACCACACTTTTACCGATCCATGATGGAATGAAATAATTATCTGATTCACAACTCTTGATGAATAATTTTGGTCCTGAAAAGAACCGATTGAATATTGAAAGATTTTAGACAAAAAATGACATGAATTTATCATGCCACGCAATGCGTGTTGGATTCCTCCGTGCTGAATGCTGAACGCCGTCGAAAATTGGCCCGCCGCTTGTTGCCCTGGATGTTCCTGATGCTATCATCAATGCGCCACCGCCAATCAATCGGCGAAAGGACCGAGCCCCGAGGACAGCGACGCAACTCGCAAATTCGTATGTCGCTGATCTTTCTGTGGATTTTGCTGCCTCTGCCACCACCGCCGAGCAATCGATGAAACGTATTCTTTCCTTCGTCTGCCGCGTTAGACGGTTAGAAGGCGAATGTGCAACAGCACCCTTGCCGACAACCACCGACGCCGAGCCAACACGGCCGTCAAAGAATAATGAGCGAAAACGCAAACGAAGAAAGTGGGCAGCTCTCGTTCGATGCGTTCACCTCGAGACGACAAAGGCAAATGAGGGAAGATGCGAAGAAGCAGTAGCTTTTATATTCGACGGGAGCATCCAAAATGTGCTCCAAAATGTGCTCGATCGTGATTGGCTGGAATAAACATGGGTTCACTTTTCCCAATTTTTCAATAGTTTGTTATTGAAAAACAGCAAATATTATTATTGGACATAATTGGTGTAAAGATTTGCAATCGATTGGTGCCAAAATTTTGAAAATTCAACAAGAAATGACTGAGCTATTACCGCTCAAAATCTCCACTTTAAACGTAACGCGGCTGATTTCTGAAAATTTAGAATGACACCCGGTATAGAAAAGAGAGACGTAGTCCTACGTCAAAATGTTGCGCTGTGTAATCAGCCCCATTATCGAGCAGAATGATGGCTACTAACTAAGGTTATCAGCTACCGGGTAGTTCGCAGGCGCAAAGTCTAAACTATATTCCTTGAAACGACCAATTTTAAAGTAAACAAGTTTACCTAAACCTTGTCGACACGGTTGGTGATGTTGTACCAACAAAAACCATGTGGTCATTCCCATCCGGGCCCTTTTATCCATATGATTTACATTCTGGGATCGGACAAAAGGGAAAGAACATCACAAAGAATGATGCGAATCATCATCGGAGCTGTGATGATGATGCCGTTTCGGTTTGGTCTTGGTCACGAGAGTCGTAAAAGAGTAGCTTTCTATTTTTGAATCACCATTCGAGTCGCGGACTTTGCTTTCTGGCCGTTGTTTTTCCTATCAAGTGTCTGATTACCTTAGTCGATTGTTGTAGTATTTAGAAGCGTATACCGCAGGTTATTTGAAATGTATTAAACTTCGATTAATATACTGGTATATTATCATGGTGTAGTTTTTCTTCTTCTTCTTTATGGCTATACGTCATCACTGGGACTTGCCCTGCCTCGCTTCAACTTAGTGTTCGTTAATCACTTTCACAGTTATTAATTGAAGGATTTTCTTTGCCTGCCATTGTATTGTCAATACAAAGAAACTCCTGGTAAAACTCCTGAAGAAATCTTAGCAGACATTTTCGAATGAATTCTTGGAATCTCTGGAGGAAATCCCTCAGGGATTCTAGGACGAAGCCCTGGAGAAATTATTAGAGTTTCTGGAGGAACTTGAGGATGAATTCCTGGAGAAATCTCATCAAAAAGCACTGGGCTTGACAAGGATAGCTAGGTGAATCTTAGAAGGAATTTCTGGACAAAAGAAGATACGACCCGGTGAAAAAAGAAGACTGTAGATTGTCCATAAGAGATTTCCAATCAACTGTGCGAGCATGAGTTTTATATTTTACCCTGTTGTGTGTTATTCTATATGCACATCTTTGCGAGTTTCGGACCTTACTGATGGCCCCGGCCATGTCCATACGGTCATCGAGAAAGCAGGTTGATCAATATCTCGGGGTCCACTTTTGAAGGCTCTGTGGCGCACTAAGTGCACCGAGTTGAATTTTTTAAAACCCCTACCTTACAAGACTCCAATTTAACGTCCTTGGCTACTTTCGTCGTTGAAAATTCTTCTATTCTGGTATTGTATTGTAAACTCTGACGAGAGCAACTACAGTAGACACTATGCACTGCACATGTACGTCAAGAGAGACGATTGAATTAACACAAAATAATTAAAGTTTTTACGCAGACAATCCAACACATTCCATTCGGTATAAACCCGGTCAAACAGCAATTTACAACAAAAAACAGTTCAACGATCATCAAACTGTTGTTGTACGTAATTGAATAAATTACCAAGCCTCTCGGTGTCGCATGTACGTAGTAGGTACACATGCATCGACCACCGCAATTGCCCTATGAGAATGTTTTAGTTGGTAGTTCAATACTAAATAGTCGATGGAAACTCTCCGACCGGCACGGCGCAACTTGCCTTTACCGCGGTGGGTGCATCTCTCACTCTCGATCGTATTCGAACGATCGAGCGAGTTGTCGTTCTTACCCTTGCACCATCGCACCGGTTCGACCCGGCTGCTCTCGAAAAACCTATAAGTACGCTTCCGATCTTTCATCGGGGATCATTCAACGTGTTAAATCGCAGTCGCAGAGAGCGGATAGTCAGTGTGTAATAACAATATACATATTCGAAGACCCATCGTCGCATCGAAGGAGAAAGAATGAGAGTGATAGTAGGGTAGCCGAATCAAATGTGACATCGCGCGTACATATGCATGTAACTACAAATACAAATTGGATCGTTGTGACAAATATTGGACAGACGGAGTCGTCGCGGTTTGCGATTTTCTTCGGTAGAAGCGCGAAAAGAGACACTTGCCCAGAGTACAAGTGGGATCTGAATATTCCGATCCGGTCACTCGATGCCGAACTTTCGAGTGGTTAAGTAGAGAAAGGCTTGCCGTGGCGGTGATTAGTCGGTGCTGTGCTGTGTGGGACTTTGAGAACAGTTGTAGTGTTGTGCCTCCTATGCAGAATCAACGTCCGTTACAATCAGTTGACGGAGAGTGCATTTCCAGATCGAGCCTAGTGGCGACCGGATCGTACTGCAGCTGCAAATTGATCGCAGGCAAACGGAAACCCAGAACCAAAAGTATAATTCGGTGAAGAGACTGTTCAAGTGCGAGAGGTTTTGAGTACTATTCCAAGTATTGCGCATTTCAAAATATTATAGAGTATCCAGCATCCAAAGTGATAGTGCCATAGTTCGTAGTAGCAAAGTGTAGTTCCTATATATCATCCGTTGACCGTATACCGCAGACTAGGTCACAAGAAAACCTGAAACCATGGGAGTCATCAAAGATAACACTGGCAAGGTAAGGACGGAAGGTGTCGATTCATTCCAGAATGTAAGCCGACCGATGACCGTCTGATAGGCGATTCCGCCAAGTCATCTGATAAACGATGATAACGATTTTAACGACAATCAAATGACGCACCATCAGAGTGGGTACGTTCGATAATGACTGACGTCGACGACGATGCAGAACCGAGCTATCGCCATTACGACAATCAATTCGCAATACAGCAAGGTGGACGGTTTATTTTCCCGCAAGAAGGAATTTTCTGTCCCGATGACCTTCAGTCCTCCTTGGGGCTTGCTATAGCCGGGCTATTACGGCAAGAGAAGAAAACCCCGATCGGAACTCTGTGTTTGCCAACAGAAGAAAGGCGAAAGAAACTCGTTGTGAGGCTAGGTTGTCTCGTCTGAGACACCTACCTATAGAGTAGAATGTGAGCTCTCTAGAAAATGTGTGTGTTTACTGAACGGTTCACACGCGTGGCTGCGATCGCCTCTAGCATAATACCAGTTTGCGGCGGATTCTGAACCGTGTTCAAGATCGGTGCGTAGCGGAGACGAAAGTATGTAGCTTGTTTATCTGTAAAGGTTGCGGTCACATTGGGATCGGACTGAAACTAGTAGAACACAGATTAGCGTATACCAACGCCGCACCAGCCGCGGCGGCCGGGAAGAATTGTTTTGTGTTCATCATCAATGTGCACTATCGCAGCACTATAGTGATGAACGGATGACCACCGGTCGGTAATTTAGATTACATGTGACCGGATGACAAACAATAATCGCTACGACTCGAAAAATGATAGCTTTCTTTGAACAATTAAGCATCAGGCATGTGATGAAGAAAGCTAGAGCTTCTGTGTTTTGTTAGTAGCTTATGATCAGTTGACATTCAAGCTTTAAAAATCATGTAATTATAATTTAGATTATCATGCTTAACTGTCGGAAAACATTAATTTGCGAACCAGTACACAAATAAAAGGCTTATTCACAAAAAAAAACTATAAAGCTATTAAAAAAACCTTTTTACAAACATTCCAAAAACATTTTTTTTTTGTAATTTTAGGTTTTTTATTTAAAGTACCTATACAAATTGGAACTGATTATGGATTTTTTTCGCGTGGGCCCACATATAGACTGCGTACTAGTGCATATTTGACGTTGCATTGTTGAGTACACTATTGCCAATTCTTTTGCATTGTAAACAAACTTTTATGAAGCGCTTACACTTAAAATAACATGAATCGTTTCTTATTTCTTCTTTTGTTCAGTCTGTGTTTCTTATTTCTTCTTTTGTTCAGTCTGTGCAACCTTTTGTTCAAGAGTGTGTAGTGTCTTTATCAACACTAACATCTTTAAAGCGAAATCATATGAACTGATCAAATTTTACAAGAAACGAGTTTGATGGTCTAGTTGTTATCCCTTCTGATTCATATGCAGAAGGTTTTGGGTTCAATCCCTGGTTCGTCCCTTTCCTCCTGCTTTGTATCTTTCTATCCACTTTCTGTATACTCTCTTCTCTACATATACATCTCATGTATAAACGTATGTTCGTAGCCATCGCTGGAACTAGAAACTGATTGAAAACCCCGTTTCCCTTCTTTCCAACTTTCACAGCAAAGTTTAAATCAATAATACAACGCCTACACGTTATGCAACCAAGCGAAGTGTGCCGCATCATCTTCACAGTAATCTGTACATAATCTATCACTAAGAGTATTGCCCTGATTTTCTAACTATAGTGTTTTAAGTTAATAGTGGAACAATTTCAACGAACTATTTCAGAAACACAGGCGTATTTATTTGCCTAGATCAGCGCAGAGCAAAACAAAAAAATCAAATGGATGCGCAAAAGTGTTATGTCTTTACTATTCATTTTCTCACACTTTCAAAGTCATCTGCGTGATAATCGTTTATCAATCGAATAAGGGTCAGCGAATATTTGTAAACATCTCACATAGTACTAAATTGCTGGCAAAATATTTACATTCCGGTTACATTGAATGGAGTTCTTCACAGAGCTTGTCCCATTCGATTGCTGTGCAGTGTTTCTGCTGAGAATCGTAGGTATAACTGATCGATCAGAAAGGGATAACAAAAATGTAACACAATTAGATCAACGATTGACAGCTACATCAACGTTTGTTAGATTTAGCAATTTCACCTCTGTATGGCGCTGTTGTGCTTCTAAAATACATTTTTTGACATCTCCTAAATCTTGATCCAGACATATTACAAAGCTCATGTCTTCAACGAAATTGTTCAAATGACTTGAAGTTCTCTAATAGTTCACAAGACTTGAAGTTCTCTATAAGTGTAAAATCTGATACACAATTCCACTGCTATGTAGTTATGCTAGTATGCATTTATAGAATTTTGTACACGCCTTAGGGTTAGAGGTAACCTATTTCATTATGTAAGGCTGTGGAGTGTTTTCAGGGATTGCTTCTGGAGATTTTTAAATATTTCTCTTGTAGTTCTTCTAAGCATCTCTGGTTCCTCCATGGATCTTTCCGAAAGATTCCTCTACGATTCCTACTTCCAATACATTCATTCGGGCAAATATTCAGGTATTTCTCCAAACGTTCCAAAAGAGATTTCTTCTGGAATTTCTCTAGGAATTACGCTTGGAGTTCCTTCAAAGATTTCTTCAGCAATTCCTCCAAGGATTATTATTGGATTCATATATACCTACAAGGACTCCTCTCCAACTATTTCTATATGAAGCACTCCAAGAATTTCTTCAGGATTTCTACAAGATGCTTCGGTGGGCTTCGTGGCCGTGCGGTTAGCGGCATCAGTCGTCTAGGCGTTTCGTAAGCCTCGGAGTGCGGGTTCGATTCCCGCTCCAGTCGGGGAAAACTTTTCGTCAAACGAAAAATTCTCCATTGGGCCACTGGGTGTTATGTGTGTTGTCCGTTGTCTCGTGTTGGTAATGTTCAGTCTGTGCAGCCTCTGGCTGAAGACGGTGTAGTGTCTTTTTTTTAACATTTCGTCGGCGTTTCCTTCAAGAATTTATACAAGAATCCTTTAAGATTTTTTTCCAAGGATTACTTGGAAAAAGGAAACTCTTACAAAAATAACATCCAGAATTACTCCACAAAATCATTCAGAATCCTTCGAGAATTCTCCAAGAGTTGCTTCACGAATTCCGTCAGAAAATCCTTCGCAAATTTTTTAAGGGATTCTTCCACAATTTCTTAGAATTTTTTTCCAATAATTCCTTCATGAATGTCCCAAAAAACTTGTTCAATATTCCATAGATTCCTTATAAAATCCTCCAAGGATTCGATTCCTTGAGAAATCATCCAAAGATTCCTTCAGGAATTTCCTCCAAGATTTCCACAATTCCTCCAAGTATTTCTCCAGGAATTTATCCAAAGGATTCCTCGAGAATTTCTCCATTAACTCTTAGGAATTCCTCCAACGATTCCTTCAGGAATTCTCTTCAGGATTCCTCCAAGGAATTTAACAGAAATTTTCATCAAGGTTCTTCCCTCCGGAGATTTCTTCGGGAACTCCTCCAAGGAATTATTCAATAAATTCTCCTCTTCAAAAACTCCTCCAATGATTCATTCAGAAACTGCTCCGAGTGTTACACTAATTCCTCTGAAAATTCTTTCAGTCCTTCAGGAAATCCTTCAAGTATTACTTCAGGAACTATTGCATGAATTCCTTCGAGAATCACTTCGAAGACTTATTCCGGCATCCCTTCTATTATTGTTTTTAGAAACTCATACAAGGTTCCTTCATGAGTGCTTTAAAATATTTATCTGGAAATTTATCCAAGAATTCTAAGGATTGCTTCACGAACTCCTTCAGAAATTCCTTGGCAAAAGTTTTCAAGAATTCCTCCAGAATTTCTTATAAGAATTTCTCCAATGATTCTTTCATGAATGTCCTCAAACATTTATTAAAAATTCCATATACATATATCTAATAGCATCCTCCAAGAATTCCTTGAGAAATCCCTCAAGGATTCCTTCAGGAATTTTCTTCAATGATTCCTTCTGGAATTCTCTTCAGAATTCCTCCAACAAATCTAACAGAAAATTTAACCAAGATTTTTTAAAAATCCCACCGGAGATTTCTTTAGGAACTCCTCCAAGGAATCATTTAGTTAATTCTCCATGAATTCCCTCAAAAACTTCTCCAATGGTTCATTGTGAAATTGCTCCATACAAGGTTTCCTCATGAGTTCCTTCAAATATTTTTCCGGGAATCTCACCAGGAATTCCAAGGATTGCTTCACAGATTCCTTCTCGAAATTTGTTAAGGACTTCTCCAGATTTTTTTCTAAGAATTTCTCCATTGATTCCTTCATAAATGTCCCAAAAATTTGTACAAAATTCTAAAGACATCTTATAGGATCCTCCAAAAATTTCTTGAGATTTCCCCTAAGGATTTCTTAGAAATTTTCTCACAGATTTCCACAATTTCTCCGAGAATTTCTTCAGGAATTTATCCAAGGATTCCACTTGAATATCACCATTAACTCTTAGAAATTCATCCAACGATTCCTTCAGGAATTCTCAGGAGTCCCACAAGCAATTTAACAGAAGTTTTCACCAATATTATTTAAGAATCCCTCCGGAGATTTCTTTAGGCAATCCTTCAAGGGATCACTTAGTAGATTCTCCAAGGATTCCTCAAAAAAAAAAAATGCTCCAATGGTTCATTTCGAAATTGTTCGAACGGATCTAATAATTCCACTTTGGACTGCTTTAAAAGTCCTCTAATGGTTAATTCAGAAATTCCTCCATGGGTTACTTCAGAAACTCTTGCATAAGCTCCATCGAGAACCACTTCAAATACTTATTCCATTCCGTAATTACTTATATTCAGAAAACTACGTCAAAAATGTATTCTTAAGGATAAGGTTGCAGAAGTACAAATGGCCACCACAATAACCGCCTTCATTTTGATGTAAACAATGGTAATGAATGACAATGTTACTATCTGTATGTAGAGTAAAGTGGGGTAAAAGTTCGAGTGGGGCAAGAGTTTCTTTTGAAGTTTTTGAGCTCAATTCAAATTATTTCTTTCGGGTGTCAAGGTTGTTCGAAGCCTTTTTGAAAAAGAGTCTTTCACTCCAAAAATTATGAAAATTGATCAATATTTCGAAAAGTTATGACAAAATGTTGATTTTTGATCAAAAAATTGTAATATGCGATGGTCCTTCCAACGCATGGAATGGAATTGTAATGAAATCAAATTCGATATTTTATTTTGGGGGGTAACTAGGTATATTTTGAAGATACTTTAGCATGTATAACTTTTTGCAAAAAAAGATTTGGAAATCATATTTTACACATAGTGGGGCAAAAGTTCGAATTGTGGGGCAAGAGCTCGAGTCATGTGGCAACTTTAGGTGAAAATCTCAAATTCTGCAAAATGTCAATATTATCTCTAAAAATAATGGAATTAGTGAGAAAATTCGGTCAAAGTTGAAAAAAAAAGTTGTTTTATTTGGATTTGACGGAAAACTACTAATTTTTGTTGTAGTAAATTTAACCCTGATTTGGGTAAAATCCAGATCGAACTTTAAAGTGTATTCCAGTTCCAACATCAAATATTAATTGGTTTCAGGTATTCCTATTATCAAAGTGTCACAATAGTGTGCTACGGTTAGCAAAATTCCTCAAACACTAGATTCGAACTTTTGCCCCAGTGGTGGGGCAAGAGTTCGAATAAGATACTCACAAACAAAAATTATTGTAACTTAAAATTGAAAAGACATTTGGTGTAACTTTGTTCAGCAATGTTTTAACCCATGGATGGTAGAATCACCAGACGGTATTCATTCTTTTATATCTGCTTGGGTTTTTTGAAAAATATTGAATTTTCTACTAGGGTCGAACTTTTGCCCCATCTTACTCTACGTATTTTATGGAAAGCCCAAACATCACTTCCCTTAGGTAACATTGAACTTGATCGCAATCGTTAGGTACAGTACAGTGCAATGTGTAGCGCTGTTTGGCTAGCGGCAGCGGCGCTTGATGCACGTAATGAGTCGCAAATATTTAAACGCGGTCTTACGGTATAGTGCATTCAGATTCAAGACTCCGTCATCATCGTCGCTGCTATAATTAATCTAAATTAAATAGTCGTAGCACCCACCAGTTGTACTAGGAGACCGTTCACAGACTATGTTACCGAATTTGAAAGGTGTTTTGAATAACTATGCCTATGCGGGCACAATCTTGAAAGTAATTTAAAAAAGATTGAATGCTTTTTAATGTGGTAAGTAATATGAGAATGATCCCAAACGTACTGTATAGTATTGAAACGTTTCTCGTCTTGTCCGACTGCCAATGCCGCTGCTGCACCGAACTGACGTTCTTCGTCGATTGCCAAAAAATTGGTCACAAGTCGCGAGAAGCAAACAAACAGCGAACGGGTCCGCACGTGATTGCAAACACGCCTTCCTTTTTTTGTGGGTAGGTATATGGATTTCAAATTTGGCTGCGGGTACGGTTAATCAGACGACGACTGTCTGCCTATACCTAATCGACGAAGGCCACCGTCAACGCTGCGGCCGACGGCGTTACCAGTACCGGTAATAGACCGTTGAAGGCCAGAAGTTGAATGGCTTCAGCCGGTTGGGGACGCTTGAAAATGGTCACAGTTGGATGACCGATACGTTTGCAGAGCTTCGACTTGGTTCCGGGATAGATGAATGTCAATCCTAATAAATTGTCTGTTTGAAAAATGCCATACCATTTTTTTTTTCTTTTTTTTTTTGTACAACTCAAACTGGGAAACAAACTTATTCTCAGCTATTATCTAGTAGGTATACTTCTACCAAGACTTCTACAATCACTTAGAGCTAGATGTTGTCAACATCTTCATTCAAACTTTGCTTTCAGAATAAAACAAGCCTATGTTTAGTTTTGGAGATTTTTTTACAAAACATTATGATTGATTAGTGTACACTACGATATCTGCCAACTACCCTTTAATAACACAAGAAATTCAAAAGAGAGATAAAGATAAACAAAAGGAGTGGGTAGCTAATCGATTTTTTCTCTTTCGTCATCAATGATGATTGAACGACACAAGATTTATTTTAGGAAAACGTAATCATGCAAATGGCACCAGCTCGATAACAAACGAAGCCATACAAGGCACAATGCAACTGTTGATCATGCTGTAGTTAGATGGCTTTTGAACGATATCTTCCGTTATCAGAGCCTTTCTCCAGCAATATTGATGTGCAGTTTAAAAGCAACATTCGAATGTGCCATTTTCTTTAACAACTTAATCAACAATAAATAACCTTTTTTATTTTTTTTTTATTTTTTTTGCCAATTTTAGATTTTTTTCAATTTAAAAATAACTGAAGTTCAGTTACTGAACCTAAAGACATGTAAGGAGGATTTTTTTCGATATGCGAGCTTCACTAGAGTTTTTATTTTGTTTCTGACAAAACTCTTGAAAACCCATTTCTCCAAGTAATTACAACAAAGTCCTGATTAAATATTCTTATTTTCTTCATTAAAATTTCCTTCAGAATCGTTATTTTTTTTCAAAAACATAGACTGTTTCAAAAATTATAAGTACACGTTGTTTATCAAATAAAATAAACTGATGATTTCTACCAACTTCTTTCAGAATAGGGCATATTGTAATTCTCATTTCTGTATTTTCTTTCAATTGCCATGATATTTTGAAGAACCATCGAGTTCTCTAAGAATTAACTTCATTCTCCAAATCTGCATTTGCACAAAGGTGTTTTTGAGGTTTCAACATCATTTATCACTAAATACCAAATTTTATCTAACTTTTTATCATATTTGCTTTCTCAACAAGTTGTCCAAGAAATTTAAACTAATTATTTTTTCCGCTAATTTCCTCCTTCAGATGGCATAGCTTATCATCCTATAAAAACGAATGCAGTAAGCAGTAATTAAGACATTCGTGTTTTAGCATTGAGAAGGCCCGTAATGATGGTTCTTAATCAAATATTCCAGTAAAAATTACTTTAACCAATCGAGAAATATCTTCTCTTATCGAAACAGTAACTTTCACTGTGTTTGGAAGTTGAATATTTTATTTGTGAGATTATTTTCTTTTCTATTATGCTACATTTTTTACCACTTTGTGCAACTTCAAACCTTCGAACTTGGAACATCGGGATAATTCGAAAGCCAGATTTTTGCTGAAAATTGACGTGAGGGAGAATAATATTTTTGTGAGAATGAGTCATATTTTCGAACTGCTGACTGCAAGATATCACTAGTTACGCTGAAAGATGCTTTAATATAAACTCATGGAAACTTTTGGGAATTCTGAACATTAACTACTTGACAGGACACAGTTATAGGGCCATTACAGGCATAAATATTGATCACATGCAGAGCTGTCACAAAAAGCAAACAATCAAGAAAAGCTTTGGTGGCTCCAGAGAGGAGAACAAAGAAAAAAAATTATCCTCCTCTATGGAGCCACCAATGGTGGTTCCATCCAGAGCCGATTCTGAATAGGGTGGATCGCCTCTTTACTGGCCTGACTTGGAGTAAAACTTTTGGCCGAAGCTCACTTCACTATTCTTTACGCTCCACACTCAGATTCCGACTGACTGGAAGTTCAAGGTTCCTTTACGCGTCACCCAAAAATCGTCTTGTTTAAGTTAAATCTCCGGTTAGGAAGATCGTTTTCCACACGACAATTGGTAAGAGGCCCTCCAAAGTCCTCTATGTGGGAGCCACCAATGTCTCGTTACAAAAGCCATGTACTAACAATCTACCCCTCTATTGCCTTCTTATCATGTAAGTTTTCAAGACAACCACGATTTCAGTATGATTGCCTTGAGCGTTTAACAATTTTTTTTCTAAGAATAGCACCACCAACTCCATTCGGGACCAGCAAAACAAATTTTTAAACTCTCTCATTCTGAAATTCGGAATTCTTCTCCTACAATAAATTCAGCCAAGGGTTCCCATAAATATTAAAGAATTCTGCCAAAAACTTTCAAATGACTCAAAGCTTCATGATTTTCCTGTTGAAAATTAAGAATTTTGCCAAAATTCTAGAGATTTCCGCAGATATTTCATAGCTTGTATTGAGAGTAGGATTTGGAACGACGGGTAACAGTACCAACTATTTTGAATACAGTATAATATCATAAGTAATAAGTAATATTATTTGAATGGATATGGGTAAATCAAATTTGCTTGAATCAAGGAATGAGTGTTTAACCCTAAAAGGGATACCTTCATGGCCTCAGTTTCGTGACCTCGCTGAGTGTATGCCATCAAAGGCGAGCTCTGAAAGGCGCCTGGGGTCCAATGGACCCCAGGTATCCCTTTTAGGGTTAACAAGGATCTGATCGATAGTTTCAGAGACGAAAAAACATCAAAGAGGAATTTCAATGAGAGGGTAAAACACTACACTTCATCCCCCTAAAATTCTGCTCTAATCTTCGCCACTTCATATAAAAAAAAAAGAATTTGCATGATGGGGCGAAGACTAGATCAGTGGCGAAGTCTAGTGCTTTTACCCTATATCAATTGAAATTGACGTTCAAACCCAATTATCATGCCATTTGATTGCGAAACGTCACAGTAGAAACAAATTTGCAATGGCATGATAATCACTTCAATCGGCAAGGCGTGAAATTACGAAACAAAAAAAAAAACCAAGCCCCATTGATAAAATCCAGAACGGCTACAGTTCGTCAGTTAGGGTGAAATGCGCGTCAAAACACGGCCGCCAATCAGCGGGTGCCAACTTGTCAAAACAACGCCCGACGCCACGCCAATAATCGGGACGTGCCGGGCTCGTTCCCGCAGCCCAAACAAAACAGAAAACGTGCTTATCAGCTGCTGCCATCGAAATTAGCTAGAAAATGTGCTAATATGCAGCTAATCATCTTCAGTAGCCCCGTCAGTCTTTTGTGGCTATTACGTCGTGACCTTCCCGGTACGGTCAGGCCACGACCTGCCTCATCTTCCTGTGAACGGGGAAGTACTCTTTAATCAACTTCTTAGTCTCAGCGATCACAGGAAAGTTGAAATTCAAACTGTTTTCATGAATTATCAGTTGAACCAGGGCAAGGGGTCAACTTTAGTCGTTGCACCACTATTTCGTAACGTCTCCACGCGGTAGGTAATTGTCACTAGTGTCGCAGTCGCAGACGACACACCAATATTTTATAAGCCACCGGCTGGTAAAGGTAACAGTAAACTTGCACTTTGGACCGCTTCGTAAATGTGCGCTAGATGCAAATTTAGGTTTGACAAAAAAAAGAGTGTGCTTATCAACACCGAAAGCGAAACAAAACAAGCCTTCGTGTAGCAAGCTCAAACCGATGATTGTAAAATAATGCCGTTGAAACACGGGTGTGGAATTCGGTGTTATTTCGTGGAACATGGTATTTTTTATAGCATAGTAAACTCGATCACAAAATATTTGAATAATGTCTTTGAGAAGCCACACGAGTACACCGAACGAAATTTAGGGAAACCAGCTAAAACGTGTTTGCTACAAACAAATCGAAGTACATATTGAATTTCCATTGATAAAACCCTAGTGTATTTTTTTTTCCTAAAAATATATGACGAGATAATTCAAAAACAACCGGACTAATCAAAAGTGCTTTTCTTCTCCTTTTCTTTTGCAGATTCGTGAACAATGTCAGGAACTGATACTGTCAGACAAACAGATCGAGGAGATCATGCGGCGGTTGCTGAAGGAAATCAACAAAGGTCTGAACAAAGCCACACATCCCGAAGCAGACATCAAATGTTTCATCACCTACGTACAAGATCTGCCAAATGGAAAAGGTAATATATGAAGCTATGATCTGCAGTCGTCGAACTCCTTGAGTCTAACTAAAAATTCTTATCTCTTTCTATCTATCCATTAGAAAAGGGTAAATTCCTGGCGCTTGATCTGGGCGGCACCAACTTCCGGGTGTTGCTGATTCACCTGAAGGATGAAAACGACTTCGAGATGGTGTCAAAAATCTATGCCATTCCACAGAGTATTATGCTTGGCAGTGGGACACAACTGTTTGACCACATTGCGGAATGTTTAGCTAATTTCATGAAGGTAAGTGCTCGTTTGATAAGGGCAATCTACAAATATTAGGAAACAGGTTTGGAAAAATGGTATTTTTTCTGGAGTATTTTTGATGCGCTTGGTAAGAATTTCACCAAGAAAAGAAAAATCAATCTGTAAAAAAACGTCCAAAAGAGATATGCCTATGGTAAAAAGAAATTGTACGGAAGCTTCATGACATGCTAACAACCAAAATTTAGCTTTCAGTGATCGCATTAAAAATTAACAAATTATAAAGCTGAAGCAAATCATGCTAGGTTAAATTACGTTATAAAAAAAAAACAAAAATAAATGTAGTCATAATGATATTAAATATTTCCTGTAGATTGTTATTTAAATACAAAAAGACATTTATTACAATTTTTGTAAAATTTCTTGCTGGAATAAACACCGGCATAAGATATGTAAAAATTACTATTAGAAAAATATGTAGGATTCGTTATACAACTCCATAAATTTAGAACAAATTTCTACCAATTTCGCACAATGCCCTATAGAATGCTAGCGATGATTCCTGAAATTCCTGAAACACTAGAAACATTGCCATGCGAGTTTCTCGTCGAAGAAAAAAAATGACGAAACAAGTTTGTATTTGTTTCAGCTTAAGTACCTACTCTCACAAAAACCTCGTTAGACATAGTGTATTAGTGTACATAGAGGTATTTCTACAGCTTTCAAACTTCTTCATGCACTTCTCCAAAAACTTCACTAGTGAAACTCAGTCACAAATTTCCTCAAAAAATCACCTTAAAATATTTTCTGGAAGAACTTCGAGCATTTTTAAATAATCCACAAATTCGACCTAAAAATCAAAAAGATTCCATCCTTAGATAAATCTCAGAGTTCCAACTTTTCTCTGATAAATACTTTCTGGAACACCTTGGAAAACTCCATAAATCCAAAAGATCTTCCTAAAAATTATTGAGATTCTATAAGAAACTTCTGGCGCCCCAGTACTATGTCTTGAGTACCACAATTGGCCACATACTTTTCACAAGTATACCTCAAGATCTCAATGAGATAGAAGAATAGTTCCTGCGGCAAAATTATTCAGCAGGCTAAGAACTATCTGAAAATGGCGACCTTGTATCGAGATTCGTTGGCTAGGCGTCGACAGTGTCAAAAATTTTCAAACTCCTAAATCTCAGAATTCTGTTAAGATGAAATGATGCCGCCTTTGACTGTTCAGCATGCTAAGAACTATACTGCCCATAACCGCATAGCAGTAACATTCGACAGAAGTAGGCATTGGAGAAAATGGGACCCAAAGTTGCAAATTTTAATAGTATGGGAATGAACCGAAATTGTAAACATTTTCCATTAATTCGTAATCAATTGTTTAGTAATAAGATCTTCTACAGCACTTCTTGTATGCTGAACCTATTGTCAGAAAATAAATCGGACTTGAGTATGATTGATGACACGCATTAAAACCAGTATATTTTCCCAGTGTGACTGTTATGCGGTCACATCGGTTAATGATGGTCAATGAGACAAAACGACTTGGTGTTTATTTCACAAATCCTAGAACAAACTTGAAAATTTTATTCAGGTAGTCGAAAGTACTTGTAATTTGATGATGATCCCCGATATTAAGGCAAAACTGGAAGCATTTCCTCACTTTTTGGATTTTGATTTTTTATTAAATAACGAAGCAATATTTTCAAAATCGGTTTTCGTGCACATGTAGAGTATGGATCAAGGTATCTTCTGATTTTTTTTTTGTAGTGGAAAATGTTTTTCGTTTTTGCAGAAACCATTTTTGAACAAAATTTCACAAAAAAATGGTTTCTGCAAAAATGGAAAACATTTTCCATCTCAAAAAAATTCAGAAGATACTTTGATCCATACTCTACATGTGCACGAAAACCGATTTTGAAAATATTGCTTCGTTATTTAATAAAAAATCAAATATCCAAAAAATGAGAAAATGCTTCCAGTTTCGCCTTAAGTCAATAACAGCAAAATATGCAAATGTTACAATTATGCGGTTATAGGAAATATAAGATAATTAAGTCTATGGTTCTTGATTTATCCGCTAGGTGGCGACAAGTGTCAAAAAAGTTCATACACGTATATCTCAAAAATCTGATGATGTTTTAAGCAATGTTGCTCAGCAAGCTAGGAACTATCTGGCAAGGGTGGCCTTGGTTCGAGATTCGCCCGCTAGATTGCGCCGGCGTCAAAAACGTTCAACCATTTATACCGCAGAATCCTGATGAGATCGAATGATGCCGTCTTCTAAACAGTTATTCAGCATGCTAAGAAATATATGACAGTTGGGTCTTTGGTTCGGAATGCCGGCTGTTTCTGCTAGCTTTCTGTTTTACTTATCATGTTCTCAGCTGCAAGCATGCCATGTCGTCATGTCCCACACACATGATACTGGGATCAGCGACGCCTGTAACAGGAAAACATAGTACAAATCCATAGAGAAGTCTCTGGATAAATCCCTGGAGAAATTCCAGGAAGAATCGCTAAAGGAATCCTAGTAGAAAGTTTCTCTTTGAGAAATCAATTCCCTAGAGAGATTTCCGGCGTAATCTCTGGGGATTTTCGGAGGGATTTCTGAAAGGATCCCTTGAGAAGCCTCTGGATAAATCTCTGTTGGAAATCCAGAAAGAATCACTACAGGAATTCTAGTAGAAAGTTTTTGAAAGACTTTTTGAGAAATCCCTAGAAAAAATTCCGGCGTAATCTCTGGACATTTTCGGTGGGCTTCCTAAAAGGATCCCTACCGGAACTTCTGGGGGAATTTCCGAAACAATCCCTGGATAAACTCTGGAGGAATACCAGGATAAATCCATGATGGTATTCATAAAAGAATCTATAGAGAAATCCCCAGGAAAATCAAATGAAAAATACTTAGATGAACTTATGGGTAAATCACTGGGCGAATTTCGGAAGAAATTTCTGTGGAAACTCTGCCACAAAAAAATTTGAGAAATTTTAAACGAAATTCCTAGATAAACTCTCAGAAAAATGTATAGAAGATACCTGAAAAAATATCTGGAGTAATTATTGATGGAATCCCTACAGAAATCCACGGAGAGATCTGGAAGCCCTGACAAAATTTATTAAGGAATTTTTGGAGATAACCCTAGAAGAATTTCATGTTGAAATCCTGTATAAGTCCATAAAAAATCCTTTTAGAAACCGCTGTTCAAATCCGTAGGGGATTTCCCAGGAAAAATACCTGGTGGAATCACCAAGAATAAAATTTTATAGGTATTTCTATACTAGGTAATTTCCTGGTGATTTCTAGATTCTAGGAAGAATTCCAGGAAGAATACCTGAAGTAATCCTGGCAAGAATTCGAGGATAGGTATTTTGTGGTGTGGGATTCCTGGAGAAGCCCCCCCGGCAAAACCCCTAAGAAACCTCTCGAGGAATCCCTAGAAATACTTCCAAATAAATCCCACGTGGAATATCTTCAGGAATCCCTGGTGAAAGTCTTGGATCAACCCCTTAAGAAATTCCTGGATAAAGCCCTGAATTGATTTCTAGACGAATCCCTGGGCATATCTTTGGGGAAATCCCTACACGCAAAACAAGAAAAGCTACCAAAAATTGAGATATGCCTTTTCTACCAATTTATGTATTAAAAACGTACAGAAAATGTAATAAATCATAATCCATTCGTTGTATTAAGATGTGCTACACGGTTTCATAGCTTCCATACCACTACACACAAACACCTCCATTCAAACCCGAGAAGTTGAACCGGGTTGCGTCTAAAAATAACTTTCGCTTCGCTGCTGAGCTTCGCGTCCTATTGTCTACATGGAATTTTCCACTTGCAAACAGCAACCTGCTGGATGCGGGCTTTTCAGTGCACAATGGGTCTAGAGTCGTATATACGAAGGCAAAAATGTTTCTGCCAATTTCTGTCATTTCTTTTTTTTTTTCATTATTGTGAAATGATTACGGTCAATCAAGTGTGGCTTATCCAAAAATCTGCTGATTAATTATTCTCTATACAATATCAGAATGTTTTACAAAGTTATAGCAAATTTACAAAAATAAAACATTCGATTGATTTGATTGATTTCTTCTGATTGACTTCTGATTGATTCTTCTTGATTGATTGATCTGATTGACCAGAGACTTTCAGCCCTTGGATAAAACATTCGAATCACTAGAACTTTTCGAAAAGTTTTCAATAAATTGCAACTTTTTTGCCTTTGGTCATATTTTAGTCGAGTCCAACGATATATGAAGACCAATACATTAGTCACAAACCTTCAAAATTTAATTTAATTCGGTTCGCTTAGTCCTAAGGTACAGTAATGTGATAAACGGAAATCAAAAACTAGATATAGATAGAAGGGCTCTAATTTCGTGTAAAGTTGAATAATCAATCAAGCCCAAATTTGCACTAATTAAATCAAACTCGTTGAGGAACAAGTAATCAAAATTTTTCCTGCCAGTTGCACAACTAGTAAGCTATAAACGGTACAAATTTGGGCTCGATTGGATAACTTTACATAAAATTGGAGCAACTCTAATAAAGTAGTTCATGTTTGAGCGTTCTTCGTTTAATTGCTATATCTCTGGATCAAGTGAACCGAATGAAATGCGACATTGCACAAGTATGACTAATACATAGCTCTTTGAAAAACCTTTGACTTGACTTAGACACGATCAAAGAAAACAAACTTACAGCTTGTTGATTACTTCACGAAAAAATATCAATCATTTGAATGATTTTGCAAATATGTATCTAGCGCCGCCTAGTGGACCATAAACTGTAAGCCCTTAACTCACTTAACAACGTTGTCAACTTTCTAAGTGGTGAGAGTCCTGAGATATATGAAATTTAGAATTTGCCGTTTATTGGTGGAATTTCTAATTAAACGATCCATCACCATCCATCATGGCATCGCAAATAAAATTATTAGAAAGCAGATTTTTGAATCAGTTTAACCAGACGAACCACCCTAACATAACAATAATAGGGAATAGGGTCAACAATTGAAAATAAACTTTCTCAAACACAATATGTGTCTAAAAACTTAAGGCTGAAGCATTAACAGTTTTGTCTTCGCAAATACGGCTCTGGACCCATTGTGCAGTGTGGCGGCTGTATCACTTCCATCGCCAAGCCACGTTTGTGTTGATCATGATGGCTTTCAGCCTCTTGTCTATTCATGTGCAGTTATAGTCGTGCTGGTTAGAGCGCAGGATACTGTGTATCACCATGACAATGTCTCGGTTCGATTCCCGCCGCCCGTATTTCTTTTTAAACATGTATTGGTATTTGATGCCGCCGCTGCTGCCATGATCAGTCTAAAAATAGAACAAATAATGAGAAACCAGTGCGACAGACCACACGCACACATGCGAAATTTTCCTTTTCCAGATTCTAGGAAGCCAATACAATTTTTGGTATACTGCCACCTACCAATTTTTGTATTTGCAAGGCCCTAATACAATATTTGTATATGTTTCATACCCAATTGTATTAGAATCTGCCAATCTCAGGTTGCGTGTAGATGCGTTTATAGATATTTTCATATGTTAGCCTCTTGTGGAATATCTAGAGCAATTCCATATAACAGAAACGCATAACAAATATTGAATTGGGATTTGGGATCTAAAAAACTTGTAGCAATCTGATACGATATTTTTTTAAAAGATGCAATAGGATAATAATTTGATACTTTCAGTTGGGTTGTTTAAAAATCAATAAACCAAAGACGCAATTTACATATAGTTCTTAGCTTTCTTCAAAACTTTGCCGGCATTCCGGACCAAAGACCCAACTGTCAGTTAATTCTTAGCTTGAATAACTTTGCCGGCGACGGTACCATCCTTTCTTATCAGGATTCTGAGATATAGAGGATTGACCCTTTTTGATACTATCGCCGCCTAGCGGACGAATCTTGAACCAAGGTCACCGTTATCAGATAGTTCTTAGCCTGCTGAAGAAAATTTCCGAAGAAACTATTATTCTATCTCATCGAGAACTCTGGGTATACCTTGTGCAATGTATGTGGCCAATTGTGGTTCCTCAAGACAATCCGGAATCATGTGGACCAGGTACCCCATATCCTCGGAATCTTAAACTTGAAGAGTTTAGTTTGTTGTAAGAACTATAATATCGAATTCGTTTTTGAACCTGGGTTGGAACTGGATCGGTGAAAAATGTGAAAACAAACTAATTTCAGTGCAAACGAACCTGAGTTGAGTTTATGTTGCAACTGTGATCTGATCCAGTTCCAACCCATAAAACGACATAAGTGTTGTGTCCTGTCTCGCGTCGCGTTTTATGTGTATTGTAAGAAATATATTTCGCGATTCGTCTAAATCGTTGTCTCTTGAAAAACAATAAGCAAAATGAGAATCTGCCAGATGTTTTTGATCTAAGAAACCACTGTTGGATGCAAATAACAAATACCTGGAGAAGTTGCTAAAACAATAGGCCGTTATAAATATTTATTTCTCTTTTTGTCCTACCACTCTTTTGCTGGTCGAGGGGAGGGGGGGGGGTTAATAAAGCATTTAATCTGAAAATTTAATATCATCGGATGTTAAAGATTTTCAGCAAGACCCGATATTTTGATAAATATTTTTTATCTGCCCCCTCAAAATGCAAAATCCAGCCAAACATTTTTGAAGGGGGGGGGACAAAAAGTAAAAACTAAAATTTGTATCATCCTTATTGGGACATTGTTGCAATATTTTGAGATATTTTTGAAAATAATTTTGCAGGTCCTTTTCCAACAGTGACTGAGGTGGAATATCCAGAAAGATTACTGAGAGCTTCTTTGGACGATTTTTTTACAAAAGTCCATATAAAAATGGATGGAGAAATTTGTTAAAACTACATGATATTTTTTAAGTAATAAAAACAGTTGTTAATATATCGATCTGAGGAATATACAGTGAGATTTATAGTGTACAGATGTTTTGAAGAATTCGTAAAAATCAATCCCTAAACAATTTAAGCAATCACAGATCGAATTACTGATGAAGTATGTGACGAGACTCGCGACAAGGTAGAGAGAAAGATACAAAATAAGAAGAAAGGGATGGACCTTCTTCAAACGAATTAATAACAGTAGCTTTTAGACCACCAAATCCGTATATTACCTAAGAGAGTACCTAAGGCCCATTTTTTTATTCTTCTCCCCGCAGGAACATTCTGTCTACGAAGAAAAACTACCTCTAGGCTTCACATTCTCATTCCCGCTAACACAGCTCGGACTGACCAAAGGTATTCTGGCCCGGTGGACCAAAGGTTTCAACTGTTCCGGCGTCGTCGGCGAAGACGTTGTCCAGCTACTGAAAGATGCCATCGCCAGACGAGGGGTAAGTTCCAATGTGTTCCTTTCTGAGTGAAACCTACCTCTTCTATGATAATCGAAAAAATGCTGCGCTGATAAAATGCCACAAACAGAACTTCCATATAGGCCTCAGGATACTCAGATACTTCTACGAGAACTTATCAGATCATAAGTCAAAATTTTCTCTTTTCATCTTCTTTTCCTCGTACTATCATCAAAATTGGCGACAATCGGAAATGATCCAATCAAAATCATAAAAATTCATCAACTCATCAACGCGCGGACGCCTGTAAAATTACCCAACGCCAACCGAATTGATTCGCGTGGTTCATATAAACCAAACCTATTTGCACTGACGTCCACCTACGACAACAATATTTTACAACAACCCGACCACCACCACCACCACGGATCCTCCGTTCGTGGTCTGCTTTGCAAACCTACTCCCTGCTGCCCTATACACACAGGACGTAACGCTATTTGTGATGGCAATCTTGAACGACTCGACCGGAACGCTAATGTCGTGTGCGCATAGCAATCGCAATTGTAGAATTGGAGTGATAATTGGTAAGCCTTTCCTCGCGGTCGACAACGACGGCGACCGCCGTGGTGGAGAATGTCTCCTCCCCAAGTTGATGGTCGGCACCTTTGGTCGATTTTCCTCCTCTGATTATTGAGTGTGGGTTTGTATTGCGTTTTTTATAACGACCCACAAGATTGCAGAGTTTAGATAAAGCCTTCCCTTCAATAAAAATCGATTGAATGTGACCGACCGCCGCAAATTCCAAATTATACATCCCAACCGTAGTACTCCTTTGTTTGCGAATTACTTTCTTCTTCATTAGTAAAGTTCCTATTAGATATTAATTTTTATTACTTTGTTATTATTATTTTTTTTGTTTATTCTTCTCAAATGGTATAATTTCAGCTAGTATGTAGCTATTTCTCTATTTTAAACCATTTTGTTTTATCCCAATCACTGAAGGTCTTGATAGCATTTCTTCTGATCAAGTGCACATACAGAACGGGAATGAGAATGCATTCTAATTTCTCATTTGCATGATCTACCCACTCAAATTCATCAACAGAAAGCATGTGTAACGGTGACAAACGACCTGTTACGAACCAAGTGTCCGGATCAATTCCGCCTTGTTGAACAAATCAAAGGTCATTTGTGGTACGGTTTCCCGGTGTCATGTAACTCCCAGCAGGCACGACATATCTAATTTATGACACACTGTGAAATTGAATTGGGAACCGACCACTGACTGACGGTAAGATGTCACAAAACTTCCGACCGAAATGGTTACAAACTGCGGCTAGATTGAGTGACTTCATTCGCCCAAGGCGTGTTATGGGAGCTGCGTTCAGCTCAATCATCTAGGTTAAGTGGTGACAACTCTGGGACGGTTCTGGTTCAACTGTCCCATATCACATGACTATCAACGAGCAATCAATTGAGTTGTGGCGTGATTCATCGCGAGCTTCGATTGAGCGATTTTTATCAATGGAAATTTGATTACTAGAAAACGACTCCTTGTTGAACACTACGTGAACAAAGGTTCTCCGAGAATTGCGAACTCGAATTATAGAGAACTATAAAAATGCAGAACTAGCATAGGTCATACTGAAAACAAACATGGCATATGTTGGACGTGAATACCCGTGTAGACGAGAATATCAAAATCATATCACAAGTCGAACAATTATTGCTGTCATAGCTCGATGTGATTTTGATGTGTTATTCAAAAATTTAATGAAAATCGCATGAATTACTCAAAGCGATATGATATCAGTTTTTGTTCTTGTGGAAATATCTAAAAATTTCTACATAAGAGCAAATTTAGCTCTTCGGCACGAAATGGCCCACATACACCCATAGAGATAGCTTAATGTGAAATGCCATGTGCCCCTTTCTGATCTGTGAAAACGAAGAACGTCATGATCTTATTCCCATGATATTCACAACAGTGAGCCACATTTGAGTGGTAAAGCATTGCCACCTGTGAATCCTAACGTCGTATATATAGATTCGATGTTGGATGTTGGCATTTTTTTTTTTCAAGAAAAAGGTGGACAAATCTGGTCTGCTATTATTTTGATCTTACAATATCTTTACGAGCTATTATTGAGCAATTCGTCATACTAGATTTTGCTATTATTTCAGATCTTTTACATCTTATATCAATCAAACCAGTACCTATCAGTTTTTGTTCTTCAGCAATTCAATCAGTAATAGCTGTAGTGTAATTCTATTAGGGAATCGCGCCACTTGGGCGGTGGCTTCTATTTTCGTCTGTTTTCCACTATAACTCAGTCAAATTTGAACCAATTGACACAATTTTTGGAATGCAGTTAGATAGGTATAGTATCTACCCGTTTACAACATTTCAAGTCAATTGGTTCAAAATTGACTGAGTTATAATGGAAAACAGACGAATATAGAAGCCACCGCCCAAGTAGCGCGATACCCTAATTAGATTTGTTTCTAATTTCGTAAACTATAATAGTATGAGTAGTTCCTCCATTTGATTTTTTCCATAAATAGCTTGCTGCAATGATTCCATCTTGAATTCCTCCAGAGATTCCTTTGAGAATTCATCTAGGGGTTCCAGCAGACATTTCTTCGGGAATTTGTCCTGGGATATTTGTAAAGGTTCCTCCGGTAATTGTTCCAGTGCTCTTTTCGAGGTTTCCTTCAGGAATTTCTTCAGAGATCCTTTATGGTATTTCTGCAGATATTCCTTCAGAGATTTCTTCAAGGATTTCTACATACAGGGGATGGCCAAAATGTTTTGGATAGGCAACTTTTTTTCTCCCACAAAAAAGTTTAACATGCTATAACTTTTCATAGAGTGCATTGAAAAATCTTAAATTTTGACTGTTTTTCAACCTATTATGCACATATAATTGGCATAATTGGTACAAATTTGGGCTCGATTGATTAATCTCTCGCAAAGTTAGAACCGTTCGGGTAAAACACTATTTTTTAGACAACTCATTTTTGAGCTGTCATATCTCGGAAACCAGTGAACCGAATTGAATGAAAATTTGAACGTACACTAACAATATACAAATGCTTCACAAACTATCAAAACATAGATACTTTTTGAACGTTGAAAAAAGTTATCATGGATAGACACTTTTTGGATTTTTCTCGAAAAATTGCATTTTTTTTTTCTCAATAAATTTTAGTGTTGATGAACAAAAATTTTCCACTTCTGTTTTCAAGTTATCTTTAATCAGATATATTAGAGCCAATTTAACTTAAAGGAAGGTGGTATTGTAAATTTGACTAATTTTCCTCTATATCGGTAAAAAAATCAACCCGGTATAACTCAATTCGACGTGAAAAAATATTACATTTTATAACGTTGTATTAAGTATTAATATATTGTTGATAAACGTTAAAAAAATCATTCAATTCGGTTCACTGGTTTCCGAGATATGACAGCTCAAAAATGAGTTGTCCAAAAAATAGTGTTCTACCCGAACGGTTCTAACTTCGTGAAAAACTATTCAATCGAGCCCAAATTTGTACCAATGATGCACATATAACAGGTTGACAAGCAGTCAAAATTTAAGATTTTTTGATGCACTCTATGAAAAGTTACAGCATGTTGAATTTTTTTGTGGGAGAAAAAAGTTGCCTATCCCAAACATTTTGGCCACCCCCTGTATATTTCTTCCAGAATTCCGCAGGAAATTGCTCCAATAATTCCATTTGGAATTATTCGAAGCATTTCTGCAGGAATGTCTCCAGAAATTCTTTCATAAAATTTTACTAGAGATTATTCAAAAAATAATCCAGGAATTTCTTAAAAACCTATAAGGAGTTCATCCAAGTATTCCTTCAATAATACGTCCAAAAATTACTGCAAACTTGAATTTCTTCAAATTTTTATCCCGCGATTCCTACATGAATTCTTCCAGGAATTCGACAGCTTTCATGAGATTCCCTAAGGAATTTCGCATGGGATTGCTTCCGGGATTCATCATAAATTCTTCACAAAGTTCTCCAAGATTCCTCCAGGGATTACCCTGGGAATTCCTTCTGTGATTCTTTCGGGAACACCTTCCAGGATTATTTTGATAATTCCTTGCGGAATTCTTCATGGAATTATTCCAGAAACTCCTCTAAGAATTAAGCTAAGACTTCCTCCACGAACTGTTTAGAGAGGAATTCCTCGTGGAATTGATTTCCAGCTTCCTCCTGGGATTTCTTCAAGAACTCCTCCAGGGATTCCTTCAGGAACTGCTTCAGGGATTGCTCCAAAAGTTCATCTGCGTACTTTTTTTTAGAATTCATTCAGAATTCCTCTGGAATTTCAGCAATTTCTTCAGAACTTCCTCTTTGGATTTCTTCAGAAACTCCTCCTTGAATTCCAGTAATTTATCCCTGGATTTTTTCAGGAATTCTTCCTGTGATTCCTCTAGAAATTCCTCCAGGATTGCTCTGGGAATTCTTACATGGATTCCTCTAAAAAATCTTACAGCGATTCGTCCGGGAATTCCTCTAGCAATTTCTCTAGGGATCCCTCTAGGAATTTCTCCAGAGATTCTTATAGGTAGTCATCTTGAGATATCTCAAGAAATTCTTCTAGAGATTTCACCAGAATTTTTTTTTCCTGAAAGCACTCTAGTAGTTCTTCAAGGAAATCCTCCAGGAATTTCTCCAAGGACTTCTCTAAGGATTCTTCCAGAGATTCACCATGGAATGTATACAAGGATTCCTCCAGGAATTCCCCTTGAGATTTCCCAAGGAATTTCTCTAGAGATTCCTCCTGGAATCCCTAAAGGCCTGTCTCCAGGAATTTCTCCAGGGGTTTATCAGGGCATTCCTTCACGAATTTCTCTTGGGATTGCCCTAAGCCTCCAGGAATTTCTTTAGGAATACCTCCACGATACCTACGGCAATTTCTCCAGATATTTCTCCAAACAAATCTCTAGGGATTCCTTAAGAAATCTCCTCTGAATTCTTCCGGGAGGTTATCCACGAATTTCTCCAGCGATTCCTGCATCAATTTCTTCTGAGATTTTTCTTGAAATACCTTTATGGATTTCTTCAGGAATCCTTCAGGGATTCCTCCAGCGATTTCTTCAGAATTTTTTCCAGGGATTCCTCAGGGATTTCTTCCAGGGTTTCCTCTAGGAATTCCTCTGGAAACTCCTCTAGGAATTTCTTTAGAAATTTCTCCAGGGACTCCTCTTAGGATTCTTCCAGAGATTCCTCCAGAAATTTCTCCGACGATTCCTCCAAAAATTCATCCAGAAATAGTTCTCGGGGAATTCCTCTAGGCATTTCTTCAGAAATTTCTCCAGCAATTCCTTTAGTTTCATCCAGGGATACATTCAGGAATTTCTTCAAGAATTCCTCTAGGGATTTCTCCAGGAGTTCCACCTGGGATTCCGCCAGGAATTTGTTCAAAAAATCCTTGATTGATTGATTTGTCTTTATTAAAGAGGCTTTAAGCCCTTGGCTGGTTCGTCTCTCAAAAAATCCTTCAAGGAATCCCTCCTGAGGTTCCTCTAGAAATTGCTTCAGGGATTCCTCCAGCGATTTTTCAGAAAAGTCCTCCAGGAGTTCTTCCAATAACTTCTCCCGAAATTTATCTAAGGATTTCTTCAGGAATTCCTCCCAGATTTCCTATGGGGAATCCTCCAGGAGTTCATTCAGGGATTCTTTCGAGATTTCTTCCAGAATATGTTCAGGCATTCATCCAAGAATTTTGTCCAGGAATTCTTTCAGGATTTCCTTCAGGTATTCCTTTCAGAAATTCCTCCTGGAATTTCTGTAGGAATTCCTCCACAGGTTCATCTAGGAATTCCTCCAGAGACGGTTCGATGTACAATCTCAATTTTTGATATTAATTTTATTTAGACAAATATATCATCCCAACTTGTACTCCGAATTGCAAACGGATCATTTTATTGTTTTGCAACATTTTATAATATCTAATCGATGTGAAAACATCGATTCAAAGCATTCTATTAAATCGGTGAATCGATTCTGCTGATCCGATTCGAATCGATTCACAAAAATCGATGTCTGAGCAAAACTTGCCCAATGCTAGATCATGCACGGTATTTCCGCAATAAGATATTTTAACGAAAGTATCTAGAATTTGCGTTCTGATTTTCTAATTTATTTTTTTCAAATTTTTAGAAAGAAAAACCATGTACAGATTAACCTGAAAAATCCAATCTATGTTGTACATATCGCCTAATATAGATGCATGACTAGAAATAACAAATTGCAACCGTTAATTTAATTCGACAATGAAGCCAAACGACAACTACCAACTTTTGGACTTTACTAACTGGAATGCGATATTTCAAATCATTCGAATCAGTTTAGCACATTCCGTCAAACATACAGACACATTTTAAACTTCTGAATATAGACAACTCGACAGCCAAGCAAAAAAAAATAGCTGTTAGTGGCACCACATCATCAGACATCAGCATAATCAGCTCAACAACAACAACAAGCGCGCATCGTCCGTCAGTGCACGATTTATTCACGAATCTTGTTTCTTTTCTTTTCTCTTCTTATCTCGCGATCGTCTCGATGATCCTCAATATCTATAAATATAACCTTGTGCACGATTGCTCCCATGTCAACTCTATAATGCTCGATACTATGACCACCACACATGGCTTGTTTCCATCTGCGAATGTCCGCGCACCACAAACCACGCATATTGAACGAAATGAATGAACAAACAAAAAACCCCAAATGACCACCGCCAGGATGTCCAAATCGAAATCTGTGCCATTCTCAACGATACCACCGGCACGCTGATGTCCTGTGCCTGGAAGAATCACAACTGTAGAATCGGATTGATCGTCGGTATGTAGGATAGATGGAACTTCCTTCGCTTCTTCAGAGAGTTTAGCTGAAGTCCTCGTGTGTTTTCACCTCAAAATCGCCCCACGTCGTCGCAATACTGTACTAATATGCGAATTTGTGTCCCCTAACAAACCTAGTGTGTTTCACATCTGTAACCGATCGTGATCGGAACAATTCGGATAATTCAGAAATTGGCATTGATCAAAATTGGTGGTGGGTTTATCGTTGGAAAATTAACGTTAATCTAAATTTGCTTGCTTTCATTGTTTGTTTTCCATTGGTTTGTTTTCTGTTTTAGTTCATTCCATCTAACATAACTTCACTGTTCCTTTGAAATCCCATGCCCCATCCCTGTGAGCAATTCCATCCGTAAACCACGAAAAAAACTAATAAAATTTTCTCTAATTCTCTCATGTTTCCATAAATATGGAATAAACTGCAAAACCAACAACAACAACAGGCACCGGAAGCAATGCGTGTTACGTCGAACGGGTCGACAACTGCGAGATGTTCGACGGACCGAAAGATCCGAACAAAAAGCACGTCCTGATCAACACCGAGTGGGGTGCGTTCGGAGACAACGGCATGCTGGACTTCGTGCGGACAGAGTACGATCGGGAGATTGATCACTTCAGTATAAACCCCGGAAGGCAAATGTAAGTATTATTGATGATAATCGAGAATGAATTCTTGATTGTAATAGGATCGTCGCCCTAGAATACTTAGGGCACTAACGCATAATCGTAAAACGATGAGTACAAACAACGCCTTGAAAAAAGCACTGTATTAACGCATAAAGCGTAAAGAGGGCCTGTAGTTCCTTACCACAGTGGGTTCAGAACAGCAGAACATCCTGAAGATTCAGGTGTCTGAAGTCAGTAAATGTTTAACCGAAACGCAGTGGCACAAAAACTAAACAGTTACATATCAAATGATACGAAGTTCCATAATCGTCCACAGCTATCACAGTACAAATGAATCAGTCTGCTCAATATTCGCCACGTGATAGCTGAGTCGGCAGTAGTGGCCAGTCAATGCTTTAACCAGCGTGCTGCAATTCTGCTTAGACAGATTTGTTTAGATACTTCACCACCCCTGGAGATAGCTCTCCTTCTCTCTCATTTTCTTGGCGTAACGTCCGAACTGGGAATAAGACTGCTTCTCAGCTCCATGAGCACTTCATCAGTTATCAACTGAGAGCATCCTCTGACAATTTTTGAACTGCTTCCAGCACAAAAAAATATCAGCAACAATTGCAATTGCTGATTTTTTAGCAAAATTTATGGTGAATTCCAGCAATACTACTTACTTTCTTTCAGTCCTGAGCACCCATGGTGGTGCAGAGAACCGAATTGAAAGATCTCCATCCTGGGCGATTGTCCGCTATCGCCTTGACCTGTGGCCAGGTCGACTTGCTTGATTTCGTTGTTAAGGCTGCGCCGCCATGAGCCTCTGGGTATGCCTTTGCTGCGATGTCCTGCTGGGTTCATATGTAACGCTTTCTAGCAGATTTCGTTTCCGCCCCTGCGTAGAGTGTGGCCGACCCACCTCCACTTTCGCTCCCGAATTTCTGTCACTATCGGCTTTTGATGACATCGACGATAGCGCTCCATGTTGGAGATCCAATTGTGAGGCCACCATGCACGAATTATATACCTCAGGCATCTATTGATGAAGACCTGCAGTCGTTCAGTGTTCTCCACTAATACACACCAGGTTTCACTGGCGTATAGCAGCACAGATTTCATGATCGAGTTGAAAATTCGGCTTTTGGTGCGTCGACTAATTTGATTGATTTTCCATACATTTCTTAAACTCGCAAAGGCAGCTCTTGCCTTCTTGATCCGTGAACCTATGTCGATCTTGGTGCCACCATCGGTCGCCATTTGACTACCAAGATATTGGAAGCTTTCAACATTCACCATTGAGTGCCCAGCAACCATAAAGCTGGCAGGGTTGGCCGTGTTTACATCCAACAAATTGGTCTTGTTGACGTTGATGGTAAGACCTGCCGCCGAGGAGCGATCGGCAAGATCATCTGTTGAGCTAGGAGAGCAACGTCATCAGACAATTCGAAGTCATTTAGATGCTCCATGGTAATGGGCTACCACAGCAATCCACGATTTGGTTCACGATCAATCGCACCTACCATGATCTCGTCGATTACGATGAGGAACAGTAGCGGTGATAGGATACATCCTTGCCTCACTCCAGAAACGACCCGGGTGGGATCGGACAAAACACCGTTGTGCAGTACTCTGCACGAAAATGCCCTGTACTGTGCTCCAATAAGGCCGATGGTTTTCTCAGCGACACCCTTGCGCTTGAGGACTCCCTACATGTTTCCATGATTGATACGGTCGAAAGCTTTTTCGTAATCGATGAACACCAGGTAGAGAGACTTTTGGAATTCATTGATTTGCTCCAGAATGATACGGAGCGTGATAATATGGTCCACACAGGATCGTCCTGCACGGAATCCTGCTTGCTGTCGTCGGAGAGTTACGTCAATTTTCTCCTGTATCCGGTTAAGGATCACTTTGCAGAGGACTTTGAGAAGGATACACAGTGACATTATGCTCCGCGAATTATCACATACAGTTAGGTCACACTTTTTGGGTACATTTACTAAGACCTCTTGCGTCCAGTCAGCCGGAAATGTCGCGGTTTCCCACATTTTGCAGAATGATTGATGCAGTAGTTAGTTGCGTGGATACTACGGGGTCAGCATTGAGCATCTCAAACGATATGCGATCGACCCCTGGAGCCCTGTTCGATTTCATGCTACGGATGGATGTTTCTATCTCCTGTACTGTTGGAGATTCGGTGTTGACACGGGTAATGCGTCGAACCCTTGGCGGATCATGCTGAGGTGTTGATGGCGTGGCCGACACTTGAAAAAGATTCCTAAGTGCTACAACCAGCATTTCAACTGGTCAGCCGGGTCAGTCAGTAACTGTCCATACGTAACATTCATCTTAGTCCGACTAAGACAACGTGAAACATCGTAGAGGGGACGGATGTCGTCCGTGTTAGCGGCTTTCTCGCCCACGTCGCCCACGCTCTCTTGTCCCATCTACATGAGCGTTTCACTTCCTTCTCGAGAGCCGAATAGCGCTGACGGGCTACGGCTTTGGCTCCTCCTGTTTTCGCTCGCTCTGTCGCGGCAGTGGCGTACCTTCGCTCCTCTATCTTCCTCCAGGTATCATCTGTGATCCACTGCTTTCTACGGAAGCGTAGCTCACCCAAATTATTCTCACTGGTGGCGACGAGGGCGTTCTTGATGGCGCTCCATTGTTCTTCTACGCTTCCACCTGCTGGAATATCCGTAGCACGGTTCTCTAGCTCCTCGACAAAGGACCTTTTCCCCGCAGCGTCTTCCAGTCGGTGTGTGTTGGACCGTCACCCGATTTGCTCCTCCTGTTGGTGGATCCTAGCAATGCGCAGCCGGATCTCGCTGATTAAGGGATGATGGTCGAACGCAATGTCGGCGCTACGTTTGTTCCGCACGTAAAGAAGGTTCCATCTTCATTTTCGGCTGATGCAGATGTGGTCGATTTGATTTTCCGTGACGTCATCACGGGAAACCCATGTCACTTTGTGCATTGGTCGATGAGGAAAGAGCGAGCCCCCAATCACCATGTCATTGATGCCGCAAAACTCTGCAAACAGCTCTCCGTTTTTGCTCGTTTCTCCGAGACCATGGCGTCCCATGACGTGCTCATAGTCCGAGTTGTCGGAACCTACCTTCGCGTTGAAATTGCCCATGAGGATCTTGATGTCACTTTTCGGAATCTTGTCCAAGACAGTATTCAGTTGAATGTAAACGTTTGGTTGGTTGGTGCGTATCATTGGATCATGGTATTGAAACCTTACCCGTGTTCTGAATCTGGCTACAATTATCCTCTCATTAATAGGTTCCCGCTTCATTAGCGCAGCGTGAGCGTGAGCACTGAGCAGGAAACCAACTCCACGGTGGCGAGGAGCGTGTTCACCTCGTAGGCAAGAGTATAGCAGAATTTGGCCCAAAGTTCAGCCAACGGACCTCGCTCAGTACTATGATCTCAAGCTTCATACGGCATGCCTCATTGGCTGGTTGTGCCAGTTTACCCTGCTGGGTTGGCGTCAATACATTCCAAGTTCCAATTCTTGTCCGTTGTTTCACGCTAAAGGTTGTGTCCGTTGAATCAGTTCGTGATCTTTCATTTTCGGTTTCTGTAACAATTTGTGAGTTTTAGGAGGCGAACCAGCTCTCAAGCTGAAAACCTCTTAAATAAAGATAAAAAAAAAAATTGTGAGTTTCGAGAGCAGTAGGTTGTTGACCTAAGGTCCCCTATCCACAGTGGTGGGGCTGCCACCTTAGGTATAGCTTCCGGTGGAGGAGCATTTTATACTCAGCCGCTGGATGCTGAAAACAGACGCTGTTTGAGCCGCACCTCCTAGGTGAACAGGTGATTGAGACGTACCTCCTCAATCCAACTAAAGTCAGAAGAACAACAGTGCTGTACTAAGCAGTACACAACTCTTAGCTGACGGTCTTTGTCTTCGATTGACCCGTGGTAGCATGAGGTAAGATCCAGAGCTATGTTGGATGCTCCAAGTTGTCGACTCAGTATTTGGCAGCCCTACCGTATATTGTCCCGTGATTCGAGGTGCTACTTTTGGGTTTTCTTTTAAAGCCATTCCCGGAAATCTTGCTGGAAGTTTTTCAGGAATATTTCTCGGAATTTCTCCAGAGACACCGCTCCAAATTCCTTGTAATATCGGAAGGAATGCTGGTGAAATCTCGCGAGAAACTCTTGGGGAAAGTAATGAAGAAATCTTGAGAGGAGATTTAGAAGATATTCCGAGAAAAACTGGAACACTTCAGAAAAAAAAACAAATTGTGGGAGTAATCCCTGTAGGAAAAATGAGATAAGGGAAATCCTGGAAGTCTAGAAACGAAATCCTCGGAAGAACTTCTGAAAAATCTCGCAAAAATACCGGTATGAAGCCATTGAAAAGCCGTCCCGGAAAATCATTAAAAGAAATCCCTGAAAGAACTTTAGATAAATTTTGGAAGGATCTTCGAGAGGAATCTCACTAGAAACTCTGAAAGCATACTAAGAAAACCCCTGAAAGGAATCCCGAAAGGTAACCCTACAGAGACCACATGAAAAAATCCTGCAGGAACATCGGAAAATATCAAAAGAAACTCTGGGAGCAAATCCGGGAAAACCTCTGGATAGAATTTTAGGAGAAATTTAAAAAACTTCAGTAAACTCCCAGGGAAAAATGCCTAGGTAACTTAAATAAAGAACTACTGGAAAATTGTTGGAAAAATTCTGTTAGTGATCGTGAGATAGTTGAATGATTGGTGTCATGAACATTTATGAATTTTCATACATTACATACCTGTCCTGGAAATCTGTAATGAAAAAGATATAAAACAATGGATTAAAAGTGGTACTAAAGCAAACAAGTATTTTTTTCTTCAATAAATCATCGTTTGTAATAATTATTGTAATTTGTAATGATCAGACGCAGTATTAAAAAATGTTTCTTCTCTCACTTTCAGACAAGAAAAGATGATCTCCGGAATGTACATGGGCGAGCTGGCTCGCCTGGCCATCGTCAAGTTCACCCGGGCTGGCCTGCTGTTCGGCGGCGTCGGGTCCGACATCCTGTTCAAACGTGGCCAGTTCTTCACCAAGTACGTGTCAGAAATCGAATCGGACAAACCGGGTACCTACATGTACTGCCGCGACGTGCTAGACGAGTTGGGTCTGGAGCATGCAACCGACGAGGACTGTGCGAACGTGCGCTACATCTGCGAGTGTGTATCGAGTCGAGCTGCCCATCTTGTGTCCGCCGGTATTGCTGCCCTCATCAACAAGATGGACGAAAAGAGTGTTACCGTAAGTGACTGCAACGGATATTCATAGGCGAGAGAACTAAACTTATAACCTTTCTTTACAGGTCGGCGTCGACGGTTCGGTGTATCGTTTCCACCCGAAATTCCACGATCTGATGAAGGCCAAAATCAGACAGTTTGTGAAGCCGGACATCAGCTTCGACCTCATGCTGTCGGAGGATGGCTCCGGCCGTGGCGCGGCACTGGTGGCCGCCGTGGCGTGTAGAGAAGCCCACTAAGCAGTACTGCAGTTTCTTAATACCCGCCCAACCAACCCCCCTCATCAAGCCCTATACAACTACTAAACTAGTGATCTAGAGAATAATTACTAAAGCAAAGCCCACACCCACACTGAGAAAAAGAGATATATAAGCAGGAAAGCATGCAGCAAAAGGTTAAGAAAAGAATTCTAATATAACTATCTGTAATAGACAAACTATTATTTTAAACTGTAATAATCAGGCAGAAGAATGAACCGATTGAAACAAATTAGGAAATTGCAGGAATGATTAGGGGAAAGTAAATTGTGGATATTGTTAATTATTTATTACAAAAGAAAAAAAAGTAAACCGAAATTGCAAGAGGAGAGAAAAAACACGAATGTGAATGCAGAAATATTTACCGTGACAACTGAGTTTAGCTGTACATTAATTAGTTTTAATTATTTTTTTTATAAATTAATAAACAATTATACCTTTCAAAGGCGAAATTCTTTGTAGCACGGCGTTTGAACTGAGGAAAATCACATGAAATGTGAATTCTCTTCCCATTATTACTTTTGATTCAGTTCCAGCACTGAGTAAAAATTGATCGAAATTGGTTTTCGGAATGGACGATGCTTTCCTCAATTGTATATAGAATAGTATTGCTAAACAAAGTTTTTTTTTCGCAAAATTGGACGAGTAAACTCTACCAAGACCTGTAAAGCCCCTGTCGGGGTAAATCCGACTGGCATATGTCAAGAATTTCAGATGATAGCAAACTGTGTTTTTCTTTTACTCCGATTAGATATAATTTCAAATCTGATACACTGCGTGAGTGTACCAATTGAACGCCGATTATTCGTTAGTTCACATAATATGAACCCACAGGAAAGATACAAGCAGATGCAAGCGGTACCGTGATCATCTATGTATGGTCTGTTTATGGTTCGTTCACCGTTGAACCTGGCTTGCCGAAAGGTATCCGATTGGGGAGAAGTTTTAGTTTAGTAACTTCACTGTATTTTTTATGAACGTGTCAATCATAAACAAGTCATACAGATTAATGAAAAGTTGCAATAATGCTTGTGAATGATCTAAACTGCATGTTAACCTTTCTGGACACGCGTTTGTTTGATCCTGAAACTGCACCGCGCTCGCGTTGTATACGACGAACGAGATTTTTTGGTAGTGTTGTACTTTCTACAACGACGTGCGTCCTGAAGGGTTAAACAAAAAAAGCAAAACAAAAGAACTATGATTAAATGGTGTAAAGCAACAAACAACACAGGCACATTCTTTGTTGTGATGTCATTTTTTTTTCTAGTTTTATCAACTCTATATGTTCGGTAATACTGATTTATAGTGATAAAAACTTATCCCACATTCGAGCTATTTCAGTGAAAACCTCTTAAAATGTGCAATAGACCTGACAAAATTATTAATTTAAGTAATTTTTCGGCGTGACGTTGCAACGATTGTTTCCCAGAGAATGTGTCTTGTACGAAATAATAGCAAAGTGTACATTATTAAATTACAAGAAAAGTAAGAGATCATAATAAAAACCTAATTGTAATTTACAATAGAAAAGAAATAATTATAATACTGTTGACAGTGAAAAAATGAAAAATAAAGAAATGCTATTGATATAGTAGAATACATCTTAAATTGCGTAGTTATTTTCTTCCATCCAATATTGTTGTACCTTACCTATGTAGGGTATTGGTTTCCTTCTTAAGCATGTGGCTCATATTTTCATCCTACGAAAAACAAAGGATTGAAGCGCTGTTTGTTTCGTTTCTTATTTTTCTATTTTTTGTTAGAAGTGAGCACCCATGAAAACAAAAAGAACGGAATCAATCGGTGCCGTAATCACTTGTTTTCGAATAGGATGAATATTGGAGCGTGAGATTAATGATGGAACACATACCCTACCTACCTAAAAAAAACTGCAGATTTAGTTGAGAAATTCAAATCCATGTACCTTCAGCTTCACTGAAAATTTCTTATTTTGTTCTATTATTTATGTGTATTTTATGCTAATTCTACTAAAACGTTTACAGTTTGGCGGCTGTTCGTTCATGACCTAAGTGCTGTTGACATTGTTTCACAAACCTAGCCTGTTTTAAGTAACTAAAAAAATACTAACTAAAAGAAACTAGGGTTAAGCTGGGTTAAGTACTGTTCCTTTTAATTCCACCTAAGTTTTTGCATCCTATGACAGATACGAATTCCGACCTCAACTGTAAGGCCGTCTTCAGTGTCTCGTGACTCGACTGAAAGAAAATTACTGCAACCTAATTCTGCTATGGTTCTTATTATTATATTGTGATTGACCTCTGTCTATTGAGTCAACAACGATTGCATATATCTAGGATGATCAGCACTTATTACTGACACGTTACATCCGGAGCCCTTTCAGAAATATTCCAAATTGTACTCCCATCAGCATCATCGTACTAGGTTCAGTGGGAGCCTCTTCAGAGATACTTGTGATCTTCAATCAAAACATGGCTCGTGCAACTTATTAACCCTCGAGCAATCGCGTCTTTGGACACCCTCAGCGACACCACGCACACGCCGTGTACTACAAACGAGCTTTTTTCATGATGCGTGTACTGAGTACAAGACGCGACCGCTCCCGAGTTAATTTGTGTGAATTTCTATGGAAGAAAAAGACAAAAGACAAAGGCTGAAATCTACATCAACTTATCGGCTATGAATAGCACTACCCCAAGCAACACACATGTTATAATAAAGTTACGACAGCGCAAGTTTTGGTTGTATAGAAGTTTATTTAACGTAATTCTAACATTGTGTTGAAATAACGTAAAATAAACTTCTATACAACCAAAACTTGCGCTGTCGTTACTTTTATATAACATGTGTGTTACTTGGGACGGTTCGCCAATTCCACTGGTAAGAAGTTAGGTGACCCCTAATTCATGGTGTTATGCGGCTACATGCTAACCAATGGTTGGAAGGATCTAATAAAACCACGAACGGAGCTTGTGGAGTACCAGGGTGCCTTCCATAATAGTAAGCCCTTACTGCGCTTACCAACAGTGCAACAGTGCAATGGAGCCAGTGTTTCACCGAGACAATCAGCTACCCTTTCTTAGTCTCACACTTGAAACTAAGTAAATGCGGTATTATAAAGTTGGCATTGATTAATTTTTTCAATAGATTTTCACCACTATGGTCTGATTGAAAGAGTTCATGAAAGAACAGCAAACTTATGAACCCGGTGTATGTTGTTGTTAATAACGCAATACGAATGTTACGTTTGGTTCATCCTAGGTGAACCACTTCTCCTGGCCTATTATTGCTACACTCGTCTCTGAACTAACTCACAGATATGTACATATGTGTTGTTACAATTGACGCATCTGTTGGGAATCACAATATGAAATATGTCTATTGTTCGGTTTATTTACCGCAAAGAAAAGGCAACGTTGCCTGTTAAATTAATTTCAAGGCAGGCCTTAAGTACTCTGGGTAAAATATTTAATAAGAACTTGAACTAACTAAAGTTTGAACTAAAGATCAAACAACTGTTTGACACTAATGAAAATTCGATCGAGTCAAACAATATGTTTGAGCATTGGTTTCTTTTTGGACAAATATTTGACCCTGTGAACTGGAATATTAAATAAGACAACCCCAAGTATGTGACGCTGAGGTAATCACATTTTTTTTCTTCCACGGATTTTTTTTCAAAAATTTCTCCGGGTCTTTCTTCACGAGTATTTTATCAACAGATTCCACCAAAAACTCCACTTGGGATTCCTGCAGAAATTCCTATCGGAAACCCTTCAGGAACTCGTCATTGGATTCCTCAAATTCCTCTGGGTATTTCTGCTAGGATTTTGTAGGAATTTCTGCTGGTGATCACCGGGGGTTTCTATAAAAATACCTTCAGATATTGTATTAACCCTCGAGCGATCGCGCTGTTGTATTTTGTACAACACGTTGAAAAAATCTCGCTTTTTGTACTCAGCATTAGCGTGGTGCTGACGCAGATAGCCGACCGCGCGAGTTACGGAAGGTTAAGATTGTTTCCAAGCATTTTTCCTCTGATCCAGAAGCTTTTCTCGCGTTATTTTCGGGAACTCCTGCTAGGAGTCCTACAGAAATTTTTACCGGTACCGTAAAACGGGGTATCACTGATCGGCTTGACCGACCTCATGAAATGTTAAAACAAACATTTTTTAATTGAATCAGTTTCTGCTAACGAATGGTTTTTCGTAATCTGCTATTATTTAGCTATCAAATGACATGGAATTCATGGAATTAGAATTTCATAAACATTGAAATAAATCGATTTTTCCTTCACTGTGTTTCATAACGCAATGAGATACATTGTCAAACATTCATGCTTGGTATGAATACAAGGTACAATTTTAGGTTAGAAACCACTGTATACTTCAATACGTCATCCTAGAGTTAAATTTCATAAACGAAACTTTTAGAAAAGTGTTCTTTTTCAATAAAATATACGATTTATTCAAAGTTGGTTATCAATTAGTTAACCAATGCCTACCTTTAGGCGTTATCCGCGGTTTAGAGGATTTTAATACTTAAATAACTAAAAAAGTACATAACTTGTAAGAATTTGGACAAAATATTTGAAATCAGAGACCCCAAATTTAGTAAGTAAGCATATTTTAGTATCAAAGTATATTGATCACTGACATGATCAATGATGTTACCCCAAATCAACTAAATCAAATTTCAGACTAAAAATCCTATTTTAACATGTTTAGAAGTTTCACAATACTTTTTCGAGTAGCTTAATGCATGCTCAGAGGGCCAGTACTTGTTTTAACCTTCCAGGATGCGCGCCATCATGCAGTTGAAACTGCAACGCGCTCGCGCCGTATACGACGAGCGAGGTTTTTTAGTAGTGTTGTACATTGTACTTTTTACAACGGCGCGCGCGCTGAAGGGTTAAAAATATAAAACATGTAAAGTTCACTTTAACAAGATAATTATTCAAGAAAGATCGAAAATTTTGATCAATATTAGGGTAATTCATGTATTTTGGACAGGCTGAGGACAACGTTGAAAAAATCGTCCCAAAGCTTCCTTAGAAAGCAATTGATTATTTTGCAAAGTTACCAGTACGCTTATAATATGATTGTACTTTGCGTTCCTGGTGACAAAAACCTTAACGAAAGCATTCTAAGCTGAGAAAATCGCAATTTCCGATCACCTGTAAGAAATGTATTTTGGACACCGAATATATGTTTTGGACACCCTCAGGTATATATAATTTGGACAGGGCAATTATCTCAATGTTTAGCCATGAATACTGCTAAATCATGGAGGTAGCATAAATTAACAAATATTTTCTTACAAATAATCAAATTTCTCCGCTTAACAGGCATCTATTTTGAGAACTATTACAGTTTTTGTTAAAATCGAGGAAACATTGCCAGACCCACAGAATACGCCTCCAAGTATGCAATCGCACTGCATCCCCATGTAGTTCGTCAGATGACCAAAATATATTAACCGTAGAAACCATGCAATGTATTTTGGACACATCCTATTTTAAGCGTTCTAGATGAATGTTAAGAGATTTGCTGCCTAATGCTTCTTTATTGAACATCTTCCATCGCAAAAAGGCTTTTGAATTTCTTACAATTATTAATTCAACCATTTTGAGGTGAATATTGTATGTGACTATGAAGTGTATGTCGTCTTGCATACCTGTGCATTTGAGGGGTTTTAGTGAAATAATTTACATTTTCGATAATTTTGAAGTAAATTCTTAATTGTTAAGCGTATTTTCAACGTAAGTCATCAGAATAGGGCCTATTTGATCCAATAATCGATAATGAGAAGTATCTACTTTTATTAGCTCTCCGGGACAAGGCATACATCGCCGTGCATGTCCAAATTATATACATGTCCAAATTATATTTTTTACCCTACCCCGGGTTACGGTACTCCTGCAGAGCTTTTCCCAGGAATTTCTACAACAAATCCTCTAAGGATATATCCAGAGTTGTTTGATGGGATTTATTCAATAACTCATTCTAGAATAATTGCTCCACGGATTTATCCAGCAATTAATCTAGAAAGGATTTTTTGAGATTCCTTCTGAAATTCCTTTTCGGATTTTTCCAGAAATTCTGCCGGGGATTCATCCAGGGATTTCTCCGAGGATTTCTTTTAAAACATATCTGCATGGATTCCTTCAGTTGTGTTCATGGTATCCAGGAGTTCCTCTTGGGGTTCTTCTAGGATTGCATCCTTGAGGAATATCTTTTGATATTGCTGCAGGAAGTGTCTTGTGATTTCTTCCGAAATCTCTGCAGAAATTCTTGCAGGGAATTCCCCTGAAATTTCTCAAGCTATTTCTGCTGGGATTCCTACACGAATTGCCCCAGTTTTTTTTTTAGGAAATCCTCCGTGGATTTCTCCAGGAATTTCATCTGGAATCCTAACAGTGATTTCTTCAGAGAATTCAATAGAAATTTCCCCAATGATTCTTCAAGGAATTACTTTACAGCAAAGAAGGGAATTGACCGACAAAGAGGAACAAAATAAGTAACAACCCCAAGCATGGGGCTCATCTATCCAGAGATTAATGAAAGGATTTCTCTAATAGCTCCTCCTAGAATTATTCCTCGGATTTATCCAGCAATTTGTCTAGAAATATTTGTAAGATTTGTTTGCGAATTCCTTCAAAAATTCCTGCTGTGATTTTTCCTGAAATTCTACCGGGGATGCATCCAGGGATATCTACGAGGATTTCTTTTAAAACAAATCTGCATGAATACCTTCAGTTGTTTTTTAGTACATACTTAAACATAGGATTTCTCTAGGTTTGCATTCTTCAGAAATATCTCTTGGTATTACTTCAGGATTTTTTTGTGATTTGTTTCACAATCACTGCAGATTTTTTTTCTAGAAATTCTTGCTGGGAAATCTTCTGAAACTTCTCAAGCCATTTTGCTGGGATTTTTCCAAGAGCTGATCGTGATATTCCACATTTTTTTTTTTTGAATTTCCTCCGTCGATTTCTTCGGGAATACATCTGATATCCAAACAGCGATTTATTTAGAGATTTCAATTGTAGTAGGCTTGTGCGTAATGTGAGGTAGATAATGTCATAATAAAGATACTCTTGAACCGAACTGTTCGTTGTTGCCTACATTTCAGAAGTGGGATACAAACCTGAAATTTCTGGAGCATTTCAAGATTTCAATCAAAATTGGGAGTTACCTATCGAGGAGGGCCTACGGAAGACCGGAATAGTTACAATTAATCGAAAAGAAAGAATGGATACAGGCAGAAATGAAAGCGAATGGTGAAGCAGTCACCAATCTGAAGCTACATCATCAAAGTCTATGCAATGGGCGCCTAAGGAATTGGAGGTGAATTATTGTTAGCGATACAAGTACGACACGGGACGCATTACTCTCGAACTGTAAAGTATTCGAGAGGAGGTATAGATTGTGATCATCAAGAAGAAACGCCGTACATACAGCAGACGAAACTGCATTACAACATCGATGACTGAGTCAACGAGTTGGAGCCGAATCAAATATGACGATGGAGTAGCTGTTCACATCGAGGACGATGTGTTTTTGTCAAGATGGCCGAACTGTAGTAGGCTTGTGCGTAATGTGAGGTAGATAATGTCATAATAAAGATACTCTTGAACCGAACTGTTCGTTGTTGCCTACACAATATGAATTCCTCCATAATTCTACGCCGAATGAAGCATTCGCTTCCACTGGTCTCGGTCCCGCGCTAATCGTTTCCAGTCAACCTGAACGTTTAGAGCCCTTAGGTCCTCCTCAACTGCAAAAAGCCAACGTGTGCGCGGCCTACCCCGAAGCCGACGGCCCCTTCCTGGTTCTCTGCTGAATATGATTTTAGCTTGTCGTTCCTCCGGCATACGAGCTACGTGCCCAGCCCACCGCAGCCTCCCGTGTTTTATTCGCTTCACTATATCCATCTCTTTATATACTTGGTACAATTCGTGGTTCATGTGACGCCGCCAGAAGCCATCCTCAGTTTACCGCCGAGTATTGTTCGCAGCGCTTTACGTTCGAAGACTGCAAAGGCTTCTTCATCAGCTTCTCGCAAAGTCCACGATTCATTGCCGTATAAAGTGACCGGAAGAATCAGAGTCTTGTACAACGCGAGTTTAGTCTTCGTTTGTAGCCTAAGGGACTTCAGCTGGTTTCGCAGATCGAAAAAGGCGGGCCTATTCGCAGCTACAATCCGTCTTTTCATCTCGCGAGTAACATCATTATCGCACGTTACTAGAGTACCGAGATAAACACATTCGTCCACAACATCAAACTTTTCACCACCTAGCACCACTTCGTCACCACTACCACGGCCGGACCGACGTTGATTTCGAACCGTCAAGAGTCACGCGAATCAGTCGAATCAGCTTCGCCGGAAAACCATGTTCGATCATAATCTGCCATAACTCGTTTCTCTTCACTGAATCGTACGCCGCCTTGAAATCAATAAACAGATGATGGGTCTGCAAGTTGTACTCCCGAAATTTATCGAGAATCTACCGCAGGGTGAACAACTGATCCGTCGTTGATCGGCCCTCACGAAAACCCGCTTGATATTCACCGACGAAGGACTCCTTAATCGGCCTCAGCCTGTTAAACAGAATTCCGGACGAAATTTTGTACGCTGAATTGGGGAGTGTTATTCCTCTGTAATTCGCGCACCCTAGTCGATGCCCTTTCTTTTATAGAGGGCAAATGAGACCATCCAACCAACTAGCAGGCAGTTCCTCCTCTTCCCATATTTTCAATATAATACGGTGTAAGAGTTGATACAGCTGTCTCTACCGAGCTTGAGAAGCTCGACCGGGAAATCGTCCTTCCCAGCAGCCTCATTGTTCTTCAGCCCTCTATGGCCGTCTTGACCTCGTATAGCGTTGGAGGTTCCACAGCTTGTCCGTCGTCGTCGATTCGAATTCTGTCTGTTGCTCTTCCATTCCCACCGTTCAACAATTCCTCGAAGTGCTCTCTTCACCTGGCAAAATGAGGAAGTGATGCTGATAAAAATTTGTGAAACAAATCTTGGTAAAACCGACAGAAGTTTTGTTTTTGTGAATTTTTATAGCCGTTTTTTTTCAAGGAAAAAATAGCTCTATGGAAAAATTGAAAAGGAAATATTGAATCAATTCTTGAACACAGTAACATTTCCAAAGATTTATCAAAAATGCAGACAGAAACAGTTTCAGAATTTTGTATTAACTGGCAATATTGTTCTTACATACAATATTTCTTCAACGGAATCTTGTGCGCAAGTACACAAACACCAGCGTCATAATTGGTAAATTGAGCATACCGACGAATGATTGTGGTAGGTATGTATGTGTGTGCTGAATGCCGCCCGGCCTCTCAGCTGTTCATAGCTGTTATCAGACAGATATGGCATGAATCTAGATATCTTCCCTTCGTTACGCAGAAAAGAAAATACAGGATAAGAGCAATAAAGATAATATTGAATGATCACATGTTCCAGTTAGAATTGTTATTTTTCATTTCATTCACACTATTTGTTTCTGAATGATTTTCTTTCAATACACTGAACAGTGATTGTGTATGTGTGGTTGTCAGTAACACATGTGCACCAGGGACCTACAAATGAATGTCATAATTTTCACCTCACTGCAGCATTGCGAATCTACTTAAATACCAAGGCAGTCGCAAAAGTAAACTTCCCATTCGCAAAGTTAAAAACTTTATATTATCAATTAATGTCGTTTCATGCATGATTTGCAACACCTGCATGTGAACAAGAACCGTACTTTGCTCGAGTATCAGTTTAACTGATTCAGCACTACGCTCTATGGGTACAAGTGTGATTACGTATAATTTTAAAATAGAGAAATAAATTTAAACCGAGTGATGAATCCCCGGATAATAGTGATAGGAGCTGGCGCAGCAGGGATAGCTGCTGCAACTCGATTGATTGAGAAAGGATACCGAAATTTGACTATTCTGGAAGCGGAAGACCGCATTGGTGGACGCATTCATACGATTCCTTTCGCCTCGAATGTGGTCGATTTGGGTGCTCAATGGTATGGATTGACATTGTTGAAGGGGTTGTGAGGAATATTATAATTCAAGAACTTTGATTTCAGGTGTCACGGAGAGGTGAACAATGTGTGCTATGAGCTGGGCTCAAAGTTGAATGTTTTTGGTTCGAACAATTTTAAGTATGAGGACTTTGACCTGGTTATGTCAAATGGAGAAAAGATTCCTCAGGAGAAGAGTCAAAAGTTAATGAGTGCAATATGGTCCATTTTGGAGTACCATCGTAACGAGTTGAGTCGTTACCGTGGTTCACTAGGTTCGTTCGTTTTGGAGAAGTTTCGGGCGATCCTGGGCACGCCGGATTACGCAGATGTAGACCACGAGACTGCTTTTCAGTTTTTGGAATTCTTCCACAAGTTTGAAAACTCTATAGAGGCATCGGATAGTTGGTTCGATACATCAGGGCCGGGCTACTTACACTACTGGGAATGTGATGGAGATCACCTGTTGAATTGGAAAGACAGAGGATACAAAACAGTGCTGGATATACTTATGGTAAGGTATATACCATTTCAAATATGAAACTAGTAGTAATCAAATTTATGATTAACAGAAACGCTTTCCTTCGCCGAATTCTGCAGACGCCATCAACATTGAAGATTACACCCATTTTAACAAAACCGTAGAGAACATTTGCTGGAACTCCGGCCCGGACAACATAGCTTCCGTGCGATGTGCTGACAACAGCGTTTATGATGCCGATCATGTAATTTGTACAATGTCGTTGGGCGTCCTGAAAGAACGCTACCAAAGCCTTTTCTCGCCGGAACTGCCCGCAATGAAGAAGAACGCCATAAAAGGTCTGTCAATCGGTACCGTAGATAAACTGTATCTGGAGTTTGACAAACCATTCTGGTCTGACGGTTGGCATGGGCTAAGTCTTCTTTGGAACCAAGACGATCTGGAGGAAATTCGCGCGTCGCCAAATAGTTGGATGGAAGATATCTTCGGATTCTACGTGGTTGACTTCCAGCCCAATATCCTTTGCGGTTGGATATCTGGTGCAAATGCTCGCCGCATGGAACGTACACGCGACGAGGAAGTTCGCAAGGCATGCATGTTTCTGTTGAGAAAGTTCTTGAGAGGCGTTGATGTCCCAGAACCGGTAGCGTTTAAACGTACCCAGTGGTATTCGAACCCGAACTTTAGGGGTTCGTACAGCTTCCGCTCGATGACGACGGACCTGCTGAACACGTCGGCGGAACATTTGGCTCTTCCGTTGTCCAGTGCGATCGGGATTCCCGTGGTGCAATTCGCTGGCGAAGCTACGCATGATCATTACTATTCAACGGTGCATGGCGCCATCGAAAGCGGATGGCGTGAGGCAGACAGGCTAGTTGGATTGTACCAAAGGTATGTATTGTCGAGTTTTGTGCAGTGTTTTCTATGTTTGTGGAAATGTTTGATACTTCGGTTTTCATTGTAGCTTAGAACATATTTGGTGAATATCTTTCATTGGAGAGCACTTCTGAAAATCGCTTCTATAATCCAGGGTAAACGACGATATTGTTTTTGTACCATTAGTCTAGTGACATAGGCTGTCTGAGAAAGTATAGACAAAACACTATAAAGCCAAATATCCCAAAGAAAACAATTATGTATGAAAATCAGCGCTTGTCCTATCAATTATTCAACAAAGTTGTATTATAATCAACTTAGTTCGAAGAATTTTGATGATGTCTGTAGTAGTTCCTATGCAACTAGGAGTTGAAAAATCTTCTAAGACTAGCTTGTGTTCATGGATTTGGCTTTGTATGAGAGCTAACCGGATCATAGGCGCTCGACGACCAATCTCCCGTGGTTCTTCGCGTTATACTCGGTCTAGTCCCCGGTGGTGTACCTAGCCTATTCCGACGGAGAAAACTCCGGCGAAGGAAGTTCTCCCGATACCGATAGTCCCGACCCGACTAGTCAAGTGCAGAGGGTCGAATCCCACCCCCGACAAACTCGCAAAATGTGAGGGAAGTAAAGCGTGGGTCCTGAGATGAACTAGCCTAGGGCTAAAAATCTCGTTAATAAAGATTAAAAAAAAGTTTCTGCCAAGACCTTCCCAGGTTCTGCAGACCAGATCTTACTAGGTTGCAAGCAACTACTATTTGGAAATCTTTGGCTGCGCATAGCAGTTGTTCCGAGGTTCCATGTTCCGTGATATAGAAACGACAGATATCACTCCACTCTCAATCTGGCCAATATATTTTCAAGTGATACCTGATTGGGCAGTGTCCAGTTACTAGGTCAATAATGTATGTACATAGAACTCTCTTGTTGACCTCTAAGAGCCTTTTGGTTTTATAAGCATTTCGTGTTATAAATCATTTTTACTGATTGCAATTTTTTATATCCATCCAATAGGACATCAGCCTCTGCTTATCCCATGTTTTCAGTTCCATGGGCCAGCAAACTGTAATTTGCTGAGTTCCCTTAGCACAACCTTCGCAGTGAAAGAATGCATTCCAAGATAAGCTTTGAAGTGCATTTGTAAGCGCACAATGCATTTAATGCAGCTTGACTATCCAAGAAAATACAAATATTTGCTTATGTGTATTTTCTCTCAAGGCAAATATTTGCGCTCCTGTCGTTCATCTGTACCTGTAACATTCGCAGTCATTTTCCAGTACGAGTTTGATGTGAATCATAACAACTATGATGCAGACCACTTCCGTGGATATGGTCGGGTATGCACTGGCTACTCTTTTAGCCACCAGTCTACATGTGCTATTCAGCCACGACAGGTTCATCTTTGATAGCAGTCCAGACAGGTGCGCCGTGCCAAACGTACCGAAGTGCCGACGTCGATACGCTGCTGGTACAGAGTCTCTTCGTACAACTACTGATCACCGATATTTTGGACATAGTGGTGATCAACAACGCTATGAACGCTTTAATTTAAATACATTCTCGCAAACATAATCGATGTGGCGATGAACTCGACGTCTCAACATCGTCGTTCAACACTCCAAGTTGCTTCACTTCTCGTCTCGAGTCAATGGTGAGTTATCCGACTAAAGCTTTGAGCTGTACTGCCTTCCGGTTGCTGATCGTCAACACTTCGGTCTTGCAATAATGGGCTGATGGAAGCTTCCTATCCAAGGGCGTAGCCAGCTTTTCGGTCAGGGGGGGATTCAAGCACCCTTAGCAAATTTGTACCTGCTAGCCTTTATAACTAAACGTAATATGATGAAATTGAATATAATAACATTATATTCTAAAAGTATTATTTAACCCTTCAGCAGTCACGCTGTTGTATTTTGTACAATACATTAAAAAAACTCGACTGATCTACATAAATCAACGTGGTGCTAGTAGCGGTGACCAATTTCTGGAAGATTAAGGATTATTATTCACTCGTGCATTATTTTGCTTTTATTATTATTATTTTTTTTGGAAATGTCTACAATTTAAAATTAAAGCTGAACTCTATTGGAAGTGAAGAACTCTTTCGAGGATTATCCTAGAATTTCTTGGTTCCTGTATGAGTCCCTTTAAAACTATCTTCCAATACTATTCGCTGGAGGGATTCCTCCAGAAATACCTTGAAATAATTTTAAAAAATCATCAGGTGATCCTGGAGAAGTTCTTGGGTGCATCCCTGAAAAGATGATTTAAGAATTAATGAAGTTTCCGAAGACACTTCTGAATGAATTTTTGAAGAGAACTTGAGAGGAATTTCTGAAGAAATAATTTGAGGAATTCCTGAAACAATCCCTGGAAGAATTCCCGAAGCAATCCGTAGAAGATTTCTTGGATAAATCCCTAAAGAAACACCTGGATGAATTCCTGGAGCAATTCCTACAGGAATGCCTGTAGGAAGCCCTGTAGAATACCTGGAGAAATTCCCGGAGGAATCCCTAGAAGAATTTCTGAAAGTCTATCTAGAGGATATTTTGAATAAATTATGCGAGGAATACCTAAAGAATTATCTGAAGACATTCATGAGAAAATCCTAGAGGAAATCCTAAACAAATTTCTGGAGGATTCCTTGGATAAAATTCTGGAGAAATTCCTGGAGGAACTCCGGAACGGAATCCCTAGAAAAAAATAAGAAGAAATCTCTTGAGGAATTCCTGGGAGAAATTTTAGAGAAATTTCAGACGGAATTGCTGGAGGTATCCCTGAAGTAATTCTTGGGAAAATCTTTAGAGAGAATCCTGAAGGAACGCCTGGAGAAACTTCTGAACAAATTCCTGGTGTAATTCCTAGAAGATTTCTTGGATGGGACCCAGCACGAATTCCTTAAGAAATTTCTTGGATGAGTTCTTGGAGCAATCCCTGGAAAAAATCCCGGAGGAATTCCTGGAGAAATCTCGTGAGGAATTCTGGGAGAAATTGCTGGAGAAATTCCTAAAAAAAATCCCTTGAGAAATTCCAGGAGGAATTCCTGGAAGAACGCTTGGAGGAATTTCTAGAGGATCCTTTGGAGCCGCACTTCCCAAACTCTGTTTTCGCGGCGCAACAGCCATTTGCAGGCTCGCTAAAACGAGAAGAAAAAGCGTGCTTGCGATACGTTGGGGCGCCGCGAAGACCGAGTTTGGGAAGCTCTGTTATGGAGGAATCTCTGACAATATCCCTGGAGAAATTCGTGGAGAAATCCCTGGAAGAATCCCTGAAGCAATTCCTGGACGAACCTCTGGAGGAATCCCTGAAAAAAAACCTAATAGTATTCCTGCAGAATTTCCTGGAAGAATCTCTGAAAAAAAACATAGAGGATTTCCTGAAGAAATTCCTGAAGGAATTGCTGACATAAATTCAGGAGGATGTCCAGGAGCGATTTCTGGAGGAATTCCCGAAGAAATTCTTGGGGTATTTTCTGGAGGAATTTCTGGAAAAGTTCCTGGAGAAATTCCTGGATAAAAGCCTGGAGGAAATCCTAGAGGTATTCCTATGGGAATTGCTGAAGGAACCTCTAGAGGAACTCTTGAAAGAATTACTGGATGAATTTCTAGAGGAATTTCCAGAGGAATTCTGGGAGATTTCTATTTCTGTTATTTTTCAATTTCTGAAAAAATCCTTTGAGAAATTCCTGGAGGGATTTCTAGCGGAATTTATGGAGGAATTCCTGGAGAAAACCTCGAAGGAATTCTTGAGAGAATCTCTGGGGGAATCCTTGAAGAAACTTGTGGAGAAATTCCTTAATAAAATCCTGGAGGAAATCCTAGAAGCATTCCTGTGGGAATCGCAGGAGGAAGCCATGATGAAATTCCTGGAGAAATTTCTAGAGGAATTCTTGTAATATATCTACTGGATACATTTCTAGAGGAATCTCTAGAGGAATTCCGGAGATTTCTATTATTTTTCTATTTCTGCAAAAAATACCTTAAGAAAATCCTGGAGGAATTTCTAGCGGAATTTATGGAAGAGTTCCTGGAGAAATCCTCGAAGAAATTTCTGTAGGAATCCCGGGGGGAAACCATGAAGAAATTTGTGAAGAAATCCCTGAAGAAATCTCTAGAGGACTTCCTGAAAAATTGCTGAATGTATTCCTGGAGAATTTCCTGGAAGAATTTCTGAAGAAATCCTTAGAGGATTTTCTGAAAGAATCCTTAGAGGAACTGCTGGAGGAATCCCTGAAAAAAATCCCGGGAGAAATTCGAGGAGAAAGCCTTGGAAAAATCTCTCAATCAATTCGTGAAGGAATCTCAGAAGAAATGCCTGGAGGAATCACTGAAAAATTGCTAAAAATATTCCTGGAGAATTTCCTGGAAGAATTTCTAAAAAAAATCCACAGAAGATTTCCTGAAAAACTCCTGGAGAAATTGCTGACACAATTTCTGAAGGATGTCCAGGAGCAATTCTTGGATCAACTCCTAGAGAAATTGCTGGATGAGTTTCTGAAGAAATTTTTGGGGTAATTCCTGGAGAAGTTCCTTTTAGGAATTGCTGGAATTTCTGAAGGAAATCCTGGGGGAATTCTTGAAGAAATTTGTGGAGAAATCCCAGAAAATATCACTGAAGAAGTTCCTTGAAGACTTTTTAGCGGAATTCCTGAAGCAGTTCCTGGAGAAAAATCTGGAAGAATTCTTGGAGGAATTCCAGAACAAATTCTAGAAGGCATTCCTAGAGATAATCTTGGAACAACTTATGAAGAATTTCTTGGATTGATTGATTGATTGATTTGTCTTTATTAAAGAGACTTTCAGCCCTTGGCTGGTTCGTCTCTAATTTATTGGAGAAATTCCTGGATGAATTGCTGACATAATCTATGATGGAATTCCTTGATTAATTTCTGGTGATATTTCTGGAGAAATCCCTCAAGAAATTCCTGGAGGAATTCCTCGAGGAGATCCTGGAGAAATTCCTGGATGGAATGCTGGAGGAATGCCTGCATGAATTTCTGGAGGTATTCCAGGAAGAATTCATGAAGCAATCCCAGGAGAAATTCCTGAAGGAGTTCCTGAAGCAATTCCTGGAGAAATCTCTGCAAGAATTCAAGGAGGAATCCCTGGAAGAATGCCTGGAAAATTTCCTGAAAGAATGCCTAGGAGAATACCTGTTGTTTTTTTTTTGGATGATTCCCTGAAGTAATTCCTGGAGAAATTTTTGGAGGAATTCCTGTAGGAGTCTCTAAAAAATATCCCTTGAAGATTTCCTGGATAAATTTCTGTAGGAATTTCTAGCGGAGTTCTTGGGAGAATCCTGGAAGCAATTACTGGAGGAATCTCTGGAGGAATGCCTGGAGGAAGTCCTGAAGGAATACATTGAGGAAACCCTGGAGGATTCCTTGGAGGAATTTCTGAAAAAAAAATCTTGTAGGAATTCTTGGAGGGATCCCTGGAAGATATATTAGAGGAATTCCTGTAGGAATTACTAAAAAAATATCCAGAGGAATTCCTGGAGTAATATCTAGAGGAATTTCTGGTGGAATTTTTGGAGGAATCTCTAGATGAATACCTGGAGGAATTTTAGAGAAATCCCTGCAGGAAGTCCCAGAAAAATCCCCGGAAAAATTCCTAGAGGAATTCCTGAAGAAATTAGTGGATGAATCTCTTAAGGAATTCGTAAAGAAATACCAGGAATAATTCCTGAAGAAATGGCAGATGGAATTCTTTGAGAAATTCTAGAGGAATCCTTAGGAGAGTTTCTAAACAAAACTCCAGAAGCAATTTCAAGAAGAATTCCTACGGAAATCCCTAAACAGTGGCTGAAGGAAGTGCTGAATTAGGTTCTGAAGGAGTTCCTTTAAGAAGGAACAAGGAGAAATTCCTAAATTAATCCTAAGAAGAGTTCCTGGGAGGCTCTTTGGGAGAATTTTTAAAATAAGTTGTTCCAGAAAAAAAAACAGAAGCAATTCCCGAGTTATGCCCTGCAGAAATTATTGGAGGAATCCATGGAGGAATTCCTGGAGAATATCCTAGAGCAATGCCTGTAGTGATTAACGGAGGAATCTCAAGAAACGCTCCTGGAGGAGCCTCTAGAAGAGTTGCTGGAGGAATATCTAGAGGATTCTCTAGAGGCATTTCTGAAGGAATTCCTGGAATAATTCCTGTAGCAATCTCTGAAGAAATTCGCGGAGGAATCCCAGGAATAATTCCTGAAGAAATTGCAGATGGAATCTTTGGAGAAATCCTGAAAGAATTTCAGGAAGAGTTCGTGGGGGACCTCTTTGAGGAATCCCTGTAGCAGTTCCTCAAGAAACCCCAGGAGGAATCCCGGAAGCAGTTCCTAGAGGCATTTCTAAGGAAATCCCTAAACAGTCCCTGGAGGAAGTACTGGATTCAGTGGCGTCACGTAACCTCACTTTTTACCTGTGCACCAAGTATAAATTCTTGAATTTTTTGAACAAATTTGCTTGTAATAATTAGAAAATGACGAGAATAACTGCTTTCACTCATTTCTATTTCGATTTTGATCATAAATCCCTTGCAATTGCAAGTTTTAGAGTCGGTGCACAGGTAAAAAGTAAGGTTACGCGACGCCACTGACTGGATTAATTACTGGAGGTGTTCCAGAAAGAATTCCAAGAAGGAATTCTAAAAAGTGTTCCTGGGGGAATCCTTGCAAGAATTTTTAAAATAATCTCTAGAGTCCTTCCTTTCCTTTTCTTGGCGTAACGTCCTCACTGGGACAAAGCCTGCTTCTCAGCTTAGTGTTCTATGAGCACTTCCACAGTTATTAACTGAGAGCTTCCTCTGCCAATGACCATTTTGCATGTGTATATCGTGTGGCAGGCACGAAGATACTCTATGCCCAAGGAAGTCAAGGAAATTTCCTTTACGAAAAGATCCTGGACCGACCGGGAATCGAACCCGTCACCCTCAGCATGGTCATGCTGAATACCCGTGCGTTTACCGCCTCGGCTATATGGGCCCTTAATCTCTAGAGTTGTTCCTGCAAATAACACAGAAGAAATTCCCGGGTAACTCCATGGATAAATTCCTGAAGGAAAACCTGGAGGAGTTCCTGAAGAAATCCCATGAGGAATCCCGGAAGCAATCCCATGAGGAATTCCTTTAGAAATCCCAGGAAATCTTTCTTGACAAATTCCTGGAAGAGTTTCTGTAGGAAAAAAAAAAAATATGAAGGAATCCATGTCTGCAATATTTTTTTGTTGAATTATTGTTGGAATCTTTAGATGGACTCGCAAAAGAATGTTTTGTACAATGTTTTAAGGAACTCCTGGATTAATTTTTAGCTAATCTCTGGTAAACTTTCCTGTAAGGGTTTCTGGAAGATATTCCTGGTGAAATACTTCAAATTATTCCAGATTGAATTATTTGGAGCAATCTCTAGTGGAATTCTAGAAGGAATATATGCACTGGAACCCCTAATATACACTCCCGATCAAAAGTTTGGGGTCACCCCCTCAAAAACATGTCATTTTTTTAAGCCCATATCTTCGCCAATTTGCGTCCGATTTCAAAACCCTGGGTCTCATTCAAAAGATAATAAGTCAAAGAAACTTTAAACATGATTGAAAAGAAACTTATTCAAAAAAATATGTATGTAAACTTATCCCAAAGTCGCCAAATTTTCTAAAAAATGAATATAAACTTACGGTAGTGTCGCTGGAAATTGGGTCGACCAAATTTTAAGATGAGAGCGGTAGTATAACCCATTTTCTATTAGCTTTCAACTGCTTTTTACAGAACTTAGCTGAAAAATCTAGAAAAAAAAGTTATTAAGTAAATTGATCCTTGATGTCATCGACCAAAATTTTGGGGTCACCCCTCAAAATGAGGTATCGGCCAAAAGTTTGGGGACACTATCGTAAAACATGGAAAAGTGATTTGTTGATATCTTAAGTTCTGTAAAAAGCAGTTGAAAGCTAATAGAAAATGGGTTATATTAACGCTCTCATCTTAAAATTTGGTCGACCCAATTTCCAGCGACACTGCCGCAAGTTTATATTATTTTTTTTTAGAAAATTTGGGAAAATTTGCGTGACTTTCGAAAAATTGAATGTGTTACAAGTTTATTCGAGATTTAATTTGTGAGAGATTCATAAAAAAATGAAAATCGGTAAAAAATTGGAAAAGTTATGACACTTGAAGTGAAAACATCTTTTTATTACTTACGAAAATTCAACTTTGAGGCGATTGCGCCATCTCTAAATCTCAATAAATATTTTTGGCTCAAACTCAGAGGGGTCTTCTTTTGTGTCATTTGAATCCAAAGAGCTTATGAATTTCAAGTTTCAACACAAGCTTTTCAAAAATAAGCCGCAGCCTAGTGCATCCACGTTACGGGAGATCTCCTGCCTCTCTGCCTGATTATCCTGAATCTCCGGCCTGATTCCGCTCTTGAGAACCACTCTTGCCGGCCTAAATGAGAAGCGTTGCTCTCAAGACTGACTCAACTTTGCTAGATCCACCGAACACGGCATAATCGGATGCCGAATACATCACTCGGCTGGATCTGGAGTTCTCACTCTCATTCTCTCCCTCGCTTCTTTTTCTCGAGCAAATGACAGTTGGTTTCGTCTGTTGAGAATTTCTACACAAATTCAAATTCTGTTCATTTACAGGACGCTGCCAAAACAAGCCAAATAAATGAAACGAGTATAATCTGTAAATGCAGTACCGTCAAGGTACCATTCACCGTGGATCTAAGAGGATTCGGGGCAAATAAGGTCTGTCATTTGACACCAGTCTTATAAACATTGTTGGTGCCGCCCTTAATTGCCTTCATTATAGGTTAAAATTAAAGAGACGAACCAGCCAAGGGCTGAAAGTCTCTCTAATAAAGACAAATCAATCAATCAAGGTTAAAATTAAAGCAATATCCACAGAAGTAGAAATTTTTCACAAAATTTGGTAATATAGTACAATTAGTAAAGGGTAGTAAGGTCGCCTGATTCCGTGGTAGGTTACCATTCACCGTGGTAGTAGGGACCCATTCACCGTGTATGAGAAATTTTGTTCTATCTATATATATAAAAATGTAATGGCATACGCGGGACCGCGCATAGCTTGCGAACGGAGGGCGATTTAAGTCGTCTAAGTTTTGTTCTGTTAGTTTTCACCCAAGGAAGGTTTATGAGACAAATTGAGAGTTTTTGAAAATCGATACTTCATACATTTTGAACGGGGACTTGAACATGCCTAAAGTCTTGAAACGTCAAAAAACGCAGTAGGCAAGACAAAGTTTGCCGGGTTCAGCTAGTTTTGTTTAAAAATGATCAAAACAACCCAGCCAAGGGAATTTTCTTAGTTTAAATTCATTTCAAGTAATAACTTGCAAGATTTATAAAACGAATGTTCAAATTATCAATTTTTTCTAGATATATGGGACAATATGGGGCACGGTGAATGGAGACCATTGATTTTTAGGGTACCCATTCACCGTGCCTTTTTGTTTCAATTAAAAAGTACGAGTTATCGTACTTTCTTGTTAAACTTACTTCGGTAATGCAAAATACATACCTAATATGTGAATTTAATTGCTTCTTAGTGGAATAAAAACGTTACTACATTTAATTTATCGCTTAAATCACCTTAGCGCAGTTTTCGTTTTTTTCACTATGAATGCAGTGAACGAGCAGAAACCCGCTTCATGTAAACACATTTTAGTGTCAAAATGATACTTTTAAATGTTTCTAATGAGCGTTTTGACATGGTAACAATACACTAGTGTTGTATTGGTGAAATTGTCATATCATTCAATCGTAATATGGAAATAATGAAAAAATATTCGAAGGCACACAGTGAATGGAGCCCCCACGGTGAATGGCGCCTTGACGGTAACTGTTTTCCTTTTCAAATATTATCAGCTTCATAGTTTCCCTTACCACACATAGGGTAATTCGCCAATTGTTGAACGGTTAGTACTGGCATTTTGGTTTTCGTTTGTTTTTCCGTGCATAATTCCACTTTAGTTGAAAAATATCCAGCGAACGTCTAGATCTACTCATCCCTTATACTGCCCATTGAATTTGTATTCCCTTAAATTCCATTTTCTTAGAAAAAATAGAACATTTGTATGGGAAGTCTGTAACCCAAATGTTGAACGCTTCCTTGAGCTAGCTCATCCTAATGTTGGACGGTTCTCGCCAATTGTTGAACGGTTGAAGCTTTGTTCGTAATTGATGACGTATAACCCGACATCAACCTATCATTCACCTGTTTTTATTTTGGCCACCAAACCCAACATAGACCCAACAATTATCCGATGTGAGTCCAACAGTGGTCAAACATTTGATAAAATTTGACCCGACTTTGACCCGACATCCGATATTTTTTCACTCTGGCGGATTTTTTCCGGGTTTTTCGTGTTTTGTGCCCAGCTAGTCCGAGCTAGTGACGATTCATTTAAATGGCAAGGAATTGCTCATTTAAAACAACTCCAGTGGACTGAAAACGTTTTAAACATGACTAGATGCAAAAATGGCTGAAAAGATTTGATTAGAAGCGAAAACGACAGAAGAAAAGTATGCCTTTGAAAGCCCCTGAAACACTTCTGGAAACCCATGGGACGCACTCAACCCCCAAGAACACTCGTGGAGCTACCCTGAAATCCCTTGAAAACCCGTGGGTTGCTCCTGAACCTCCTGGAACGCCTTGAAATACTCCTGGGACCCCCTTAACACTCTGAATTCCTCTTGAACAACTCTGGAACGCCCTTGAAACCCATTGAAAACCACTGGAATCTTTCTGAAGCCCACTGGAACACCCCTAGAACATCCCTGGAACGCCCTTGAAACCCCATGAAATGCACGGTTAGGTAAAGTGAAAAAAAAAATCTAGCAGTCATGCTAACATCGTAGGTTATGCCAGTGTTCAACAATTGGATCATGGATGCATAATGATAGCGTGATAAGAAAAATATTTTTTCAAATTGAAATACAATGAAAATGTGATTTTAAACAATGTTAAACTGTTAAGGACATCCTTCCAGTTCTTGTAACTATGGTGTGCCTTGGATATTTGTGATCGATTTGCCCGCAAAGCTTATTTCGTAACAACAATTTCTTAAAATAAATCTTAAGAATTGTGCAGTTTTCGTGTCATCAGCGGTACTAAATTTTCAATCAATTGTTTTGACATAAAATATGCATAATTTTGTAACTTAATAAGAACAATATCGTAACCCATATGTATATGCATCTACATCATACGTTTACGTTGGATGAAAATTACTAAAGTAAGATTTATAATAAAATATTCAGAAACTGTTCAACATTTGGGTAGTGTTCAACAATTAGCGAATTACCCTAGTTGTATCGCAAGCTCAAAACAGCTCGAAAGCAGTTCGTTCGGACTCTGGTTTAGCTGATTGCACTCATAGCGAAGCATTTCTGCGAACACCTCGTTAGCGAAAGCTTCTATCCTTCAATTCTGCTATTTGAAAATATCCACACATTCCATCGGTGGGAAACCGTTCTTCTAGACAGTATGGGATCGCTTAGTGTTCGCTATGGGAATAAATTTTACAGATGCTCCAATTCGTGCTTCTCGAGGACTACAAAACGTAAGGTCGATGATGTACTCTCTGCTTTCTCGTGTAAGTATACATTAGGGTGGCCCACACTTATATAAAAAACAAAAATTTCGAAAAATACCAAGTCTTATTTCCTCAATCAGTTGTTTTGGACTCCCAGAAGCTACGTTCAAAATTTGAGTAAAATCGGTTGAGCCTAAGGAGGCGCTCAAAATGCTTGAAGTTAGTATGGGAAAACTTGGTCAAATGTATGCAGAAATTTTAAGTTTTCGAATTTTGGCGCTAGGTGGCGCTGTAAGCGTACAATAATCAAACCCTTTGGTATTATTGTAGGTGACTATATGCCAGAGAACTTTGTCGAAGACCGCGAAGCGATCCAACGTCTGTGAAAAAAGTTATACCCTAGGCAAAGTGAGGCAAAGTTTTGAGATTTCATTATTGATATTATTCCTTTACATGTATTGGAAAAATAACAATAAAGTTTTTCCTCACTTTTCCTAGGGTATAACTTTTTCCACAGACGTTGGATCACTTTGCGGTCTTCGACAAAGTTGTTTGACATATAATCACCTACAATAATACCAAAGGGTTTGATTATTGAACGCTTACAGCGCCACCTAGCGGCAAAATTCGAAAACTTGAAATTTCTGCATACATTTGGCCAAGTTTTCCCATACAAACTTCAAGCGTTTTGAGCGCCCCCTTAGGCTCAACCGATTTTGCTCAAATTCTGAACGTAGCTTCTGGGAGTCCGAAACAACTGATTGAGGAGGTAAGACTTGGCATTTTTCGAAATTTTCGTTTTTCATATAAGTGTGGGCCACCTTAGTATACATCCTTCGTTGACTAGAACTAAGTTCAATCTAGACAGTGCTTCCAACAGGTTCCAACTTCGGTAATTTATTATGCAGCTTTGCCACACTCACTTAACCATTCTGACATCCAAATCACAGGCAATAACGATTGAATTCCTACCACTAAGTGATTGAACCAATCTATATCATCCGACATGGGGGTGTGATCAGCTACATGTATACACGTCGCCACGAAGCCTTCTGTTTCTCGATATACTTCCTTTGGGAGATATCTTCCAACGTTCCAAATCGTAGCTCCACAGATTAGGCATTTAAACAGGAAGATGTTTCCAGATCCAGATAATTCAATGATGGTTAAGGCTAACAACATGTCTAGTGGTCAAACATACATAATGTATTCGCCAATATAGAAGCGATTTTCAGAATAACACGAAAAAAAATTATTACATAAAACGTAGGAAAATTTTTAGTATCCGTTGTCCCAGTTTGTTACATTGTGGAAAAATTCAAAGTAGTTAGTTTGTGCATGCGTTTATTTTTCCTACAATTGTATATTTTCTCTGTTTTCTTTCATTTATACAGGAAGGCACATCTCTAAGACAAAGCGTGTTCCTATTTGCTATATGAGACCCCCTGTTTTTAGTTGTGTTTTTACTTCATTATTACTTTTATAAACTATTTTTGAAGTGCAACAAATAGACTCCAGATTGCATTCCTGCTTCCATTAAAGATGTTCGTTTTATAAAAATGATAAATGTAAGTTTAATTTGCAAAGGTGCCAATAAACCAACCAAGTATGCCATTTTTTGTAACATAAGTAATCCAATTGCTCTCCGAAGACCGAGAATGATTTTGCCTATGAAATAAAAAGAATTCCTTGTTTTGAGTTGCAGATCCACTCGCAGACGCGTATCTATTTGTAATAATGGAAGAATTTGTTCTTTCCGTCGGCAGCCCTTTGCAGCGCCAAGTGGACGCAGATGTGGATGTCCTGATACTGGGCGCGGGAATAGCCGGACTTGGTGCTGCGAAAGCTCTGATCGGTTCTGGCAAGAGCTTTCTACTATTGGAAGCACAGCCGGAAGCAGGCGGAAGGATAAAAACCATAGCGATGCAGAATTTCGGAGATCGAGACCGACAATGTAAGGCCATGGTTGATGCTGGAGCGCAATGGCTGCATGGTAAGCAAAACGAGCTGTATCAGATTGCGGAGGAGCATGATTTGCTACACGAAGAGCTTTCCGAGGAAGGCTTGGGAGAATACGTTAGAGATGATGGACTAAAACTGGACAGCTTTTTCGTGAAAAAGGTGGATTTTCTGATTGGACAAATTCTGGAGGATTGTGAGGAATTTGCTCAACGAGAAAGTGAGAACTTTCCTGCTTCAGTGGAGTTGTTTCTTAGAGAAGAGTTCAGCAAAAGATTGGATCCGAGCTTGTCCGCCGAGAAAAAAGAATTGGCATATCAGTTGTTGGAGTGGCACATACGATTCCAAGTGATAGATAACTCTTGTCTAACCATGTCGGATGTATCCGCGAAATTATGGGGAAGTTATTCCTTCAATGGAGAAAGCTGTCAAGCGCATATCAATATGAAGTATGGATTCCAAGCTTTAGTAAACTGCCTGATCGACAAAATAGGGTCGGATAAAATAATATACAAAAAGGAAGTCACCGAAATACGATGGAAAGATCAAGACTCCCGCGTCCTGGTGAGGTGTACCGATGAAACCAGCTACAGTTGCCAGCATCTCATAGTAACCTTCTCCCTGGGAGTGCTGAAGGCAACAATGAATCGCCTTTTCCAGCCCGCTCTTCCCAAGTCCTACCGGAGATCGATCCGGAACATAGGATTCGGTACAATCAACAAAATATTCCTCCAGTTTGAAAGCGCATGGTGGGAAGACGCGGAAGGCTTCCAACTAATCTGGAGAGACAATCTTGAGAAAGGAGCCCACTGGACGAGATTTCTTTCCGGTTTTGACATAGTCAGTCCTGGACCGGCGAATACTCTGCTGGGATGGGTCGGCAGCTGGGGAGCTTTGGAAATGGAAAAATTGTCTGATGCTCAAATTGTAGCGGATTGCGTTTTCCTGCTGGAGAAATTTACAAGGAGAAAAGTACCGTACCCGATTCGTCACTATTGGTAAGTTATGTTTGATAGCTGATTGGTCAAGGGTAAAATGGGTCGATTCGATATGAATTCTATTCTAGAAAATTCGGACCGCAAAATGGGTCCTTCTTAGTAAATATTTTAAGACTCGTTGAGTATTAGAACTAACTGATTATTTTGATGGCATTTTTAGCAACTTTAGAAGCGTTAGAATAGGGTACATAGGGTGACAATGGGTATTATCGGCAGGTTTGTTCTCTTCGTCATGGGGGGTTTTTGGCAGCCAAATTGCCTGAAACTTGGCTATATACTTCAGCTTAGTTGGGAAGGATTTGAGACCAACTCTGAGTTCAATAGGTTCCAAAAAAAACCCCAAAGACGAAGAGAACAAAACGGCCGAGAATAGGTAATATCCCCTATGTTGGACTGAAAGAAAAAAAAATGTGGAAGGATCTCCGAATTCATGAAACAAAATGTAAGTATACCAACTGGAAACACATGGAAATCTTCGGATACTTCAACATTTATAACCATGGCGCTTAAGTCATCATGCATACATTTATATGCCCGGCATTCTTGCAATATGCTCTGCCCACCGTATCCTTCCGGCTTTGGCCACCTCCTGGATGCTGGGTTCGCTGTTAAGTGCAGCGAGCTCGTGGTTCGTCCTTCTCCGCTACACATCGTTCTCCTACACACCGCCGAAGATCGTCCTTAGCACGCGTCGCTCGAAAACTCCGAGTGCTTGCAGGTCCTTCTCGAGCATGGTTCATGTCTCGTATCCGTAGAGGACCACCGGTCTTATTAGCGTTTTGTACATGGCCCGAGCAGAGGAGAATATCAAAATAATAACAACTGAATCACAAAACCTGTTTTTATATCTTGATTTGTTATTATTAACTTATTGAGGAATAACTTTGCCATAATAGGTTTTGCTGAGCAATCTTATTTTGTTATGATGCTGCTATTGACATATTTTAATATTATAATAAGATGTTTTGTTGTAGAACAAGTTCTGTTATTATTGTATTGTTGAGAGTGTACCATTATTTAATCATCAATAGCACAACAATTAAGTTTTGTAATCTCAACTACACCATGCAAGATTTATAGCAAAAGAAATGTAAAAGTTAACATTTGCTGATTTCCATACAAAAAGCTATGTTTGGAGTCTATGACCCATATCTTCGGTGTCTATGATTCGAACTACTTGTAATTTCTTGTAAATTCAGTGGAAAAAAATGTAGAATTTCTGTTGGTTTTATTTTGGAAATAAAAAAGTGAACAGCCATGATCCACCTTAACTCATCAACAAAATTAATTTTGAAATTATCTCAAGGCCGTTTGGGCCAGGAAGGAGCGTGCCATTCTCTTTGAATGCCTGGCTTATGAGCTATAGCTGGGTTATGGCCTAAGTCATGGCTGTTTATTACTTTTTATTTTCAAAATGGAACCAACAATAATTCATTTTTTCCTCTGAAATGGTTCGAACTTAGGGGTAACATACCTACCTTGCGAGGATAAAAAATCTTTGTTATGATTCTGATAATATAACCCATTTTGCATCCATATTTTATCAATAACTTTTGAATTTCAAAATTTGTTATTGAAACATTGTATAAATTCACTGTTATTAAGTTGTTATGAAACTAACAAAACCTGTTATTTAACTGGTCTACCAGGAACATTTTTTGTTATGATTTTTGTTATTTTGCCGCTTTTGACAGACAAGTTTATAACATGGTATGTTATGCTAATAACATGAAAATAACTCTTTGCGTTACTCAGTTATTTTGCCAAAATAACACATTTTGTTATGCTGTTGGTATTTCCTTCTGCTCGGGGGTGCATTTGCTGCGTGGGTGAATCTTTTTCGACCGCAGTTTCTTCTGGAGCCCGTATTAGGCCCGACTTCCGCTGATGATGCGCTCCGAATTTCACGACTCACATTGTTGTCAGCCGTCAGTAAGGATCCGAGGTAGACGAATTCCTCCACCACCTCCAAAGTATCCCCGTCTATCGTAACATTACTACCCAGACGGATCCGCTCGTGTTCGGTTCCGCCTATCAGCATTAGAGGGTCTTGTTTCCCGGACTGAAAAAAATCCCGGGATTCGGGATTTTTATTTTTAAAATCCCGGGATTTCCCGGGATCCCGGGAAAAAATCAAAATTTTATTAAAATCATATAAAAAAGTAGTGGAATATATTCTAAAGCATTTTTATCAAATTTCATCGACAAAAAAAATGTTCAAATAAGAGAAGATTTCGTCGTTTTGTAAGATACTTCTAAAGATAATATTGTTTCTGGAGTAATGAAGAAATTGAATCCATTTTTTTCCTCGGAGCAATTTCTCTGACAGAGCAGAGCATTTTGGTCATTAAAGAAGTGCCATTTTTTCTGGAATCTAAAGCTTCTCTTAGAAATTTGTTCCAAAATTTTTACTTGTAATTTTTCCCTTGATTTCTCCATAATTTCTTGTCCACAGTATTTTTTATGACCTAATAAAGAAATTATTAGCAGGACTATGAGAGAATCCATGTGACAATTCTATTTAAGAATCTTAAGAGGATCATCTTGAGATTCCCAATAGGTTTCTCAGCAGAATTCTCTGAGGATTTTCTGCCAAATTCAGAAAGGATTCTTTCCTAAGAGAAGTCGCTGCAGAACCATGAGGGTTTCTCAATAGAATGTTGAGATTTCTATCTGAAAAATCCTCAAAGAATTCTCCACATTAACCTGAGAGAGTTCTATGCTAAAACCTAAGAATATTCTCTACAGAATCCTGATTTTCCTGCAGAACTTTGGGCATGCTAAGATAATTAATCACAGAAGTCAGAGAAGATTCTCCTTTAGAATCTACACATGTTTCTCTGCAGAAATACGTATGAAACTTTTCTGAACTTAGGGAAAATGTCTCAAGGAATTCCATTGGAAAAATATCTTATAGATTACATGAAATAGTTCTGGAGAACTTTTATCAGGAATCAATTACCAATACCAATACCTCCAAAAATTCTGCAATTATTCTGTCAAGATATATGTGAGCGAAAATTCGCCAAAATTATGTTGAAGATGTGTCAAGCATTCCTTTGTCTAGATCACTAAAAAGCATCAATGCATTATTTTTAGGAGTTAGCTTCAGAAACATTTGAAAATATGTATCACCTAGTATAGCATTTATTTTCGAAAAAATATATAAAAAAAATGCAGAAGTTCCACCTGAAAACATTTCTCATGTTCAACATGTTTCATCGCAACAAATTCTGCTACGTGAAATGTTGCAAGAAATATGACCATACTAGATGGACTTGAGATAGCTTAAAATAAACACTCAGAATCCATATTTTAGTAATTTCCATAGAAAAAAATGGCATCAGGACCAGCCAGATAGAGTAGAATCGAATGCAAAAATGAAAACATTGTTAGAAATGATTTAGAGTGACATATGTTTTATTAAAGAAATTATTGCTGCTTTTTTAATTTTCGGGAAATCCCGGGAAATTTGGGAAAATATCCCGGGATTCGGGATTTTTTAGATCCCGGGATTTCCCGGGATTTTTGTCCCGGGAAATCCCGGGCAAGACCCTCTAATCAGCATGTACTTTGTTTTGAGGCATTCACCACCAGTCCGACCTTTGCTGCTTCGCGTTTCAGGCGGGTGTACAGGTCTGCCACCGTTCCAAATGTTCTGACGATAATGTCCATGTCGTCCGCGAAGCACACGCACTGACCGGATTTTTTGAAAATTGTTCCCCGACTGTTGAGCACGGCTCGTCGCATCACACCTTTCAGAGCAACGTTGAAGAGTAGGCATGAGAGTCCGTCACCTTCTTGCAGTCCCCGGCGAGATTCGAATGTACTGGATAGTTCACCCGAAACCCTTACGCAGTTTTGTACACCATCCATCGTTGCTTTAATCAGTCTAGTCAGCTTCCCAGGAAAGCCGTTTTCGTCTATGATTCTCCATAACTCTGCGCGGTCGACACTGTCGTATGCCGCTTTGAAGTCGATGAACAGATGATGCGATGGGACTTGGCATTCACGGCATTTCTGAAGGATTTGCCATACGGTGAAGATCTGGTCCGTTGTCGACCGGCCGTCGATGAAGCCGGCTTGATAACTTCCCACGAACTCATTCGTTTTAGGTGACAGACGACGGAAGATGATCTGGAATAGCACTTTGTAGGCAGCATTCAGAATAGTGATCTGAAGTTCTCACATTCCAAATGGTCGCCTTGCTTGTGAATGAGGCAGATTACCTTTTCCTTCCACTCCTCCGGTAGCTGTTCGGTTTCCCAGATCCTGACAATCAGCCGATGCAGACAGGTGGCCAACTTTTCTGGGCCCATCTTGATGAGTTCAGCTGCGATATCAGCCTTACCAGCTGCTTTGTTGGTTTTGAGCTGGTGAATGGCATCCTTAACTTCCCTCAGCGTGGGAGTTGGTTCATTTCCGTCCTCCGTTGCACTGGCGTCGTCGTTTCCTCCGTTGCCGTGGTCTCCCGTGCCTACGTTCTTCACGCCATTCAGGTGTCCGTCAAGAAGCCTCTGTCCTTATCCCTGCATATTTCGGCTCGCGGCACGAAGCCGTTGCGGGATGCGTTGAGCTTCTGATAGAACTTCCGTGTTTCTTGGGAACGGCACAACAGTTCCATTTCTTCGCACTCCACTTCTTCCAGGCGGCGCTTTTTCTTCCGAAAGAGCGGGTCTGCTGTTTCTGTTTGTAACGTTCCACGTTCTGTCGGGTTGCTACAGCATTACCGCTCTCGCTGCGTTCTTCTCCTCCAAAACCGTTCTGCACTCTTCGTCGAACCATTCGTTCTGTCGATTTCGTTCCACGTACCCGATGTTGCTCTCGGCTGCGTCGTTGATGGCTGCTTTCACTGTACTCCATCAGCAGTCCTCTAAAGGGGCCTCATCGAGCTCGCCTTCGTCTGGCAACGCGGCCTCGAGATTCTGCGCGTATGCTGAGGCGACATCCGGTTGTTTCAGTCGCTCTAGGCTGTACCGTGGCGGTCGCCGGTACCGTACATTGTTGATGATGGAGAGTTTTGGGCGCAGTTTGACCATCACCAGATAGTGGTCGGAGTCGAAGTTGGCGCCACGATAGGTCCTGAAGTCGATAATGCCGGAGAAGTACCGTCCGTCATCAGAACCTGGATGATTTGGGATTCAGTCTGCTGTGGTGATCTCCAGGTGTAATGATAAAGGAGACTGTGTTGGAAAAACGTGCTGCTTATGGCCATGTTTTTGAAGGCGGTGAATTCAATGAGTCGTAGGCCGTTTTCGTTCGTCTGCTGATGGGCGCTGAACTTTCCAATCGTCGATCTGAATTCCTCCTCCTGGCTTACCTGAGCGATTAACTCTCCTATGATGATCTTGACGTCGTGGCTTGGGCAGCGATCGTACTCGCGTTCGAGCTGCGCGTAAAATGAGTCCTTGTCATCATCAGTGAGTCCGGAGTGTGGGCTGTGCACGTTTATTATGCGTTTAGTATTAGTTGAAGAATCGGCCCTTGATCCTCAACCTGCACATTCTTTCATCGATCGGCAACCAACCAATCACGTACCTCAGCATATCACTCATCACGATGAAAGCTATTCCCAACTCGCGTGTGTTGCCGTAGCTCTGGTAGATGGTATGATTACCTCTAAATCTTTGCACCATGAATCCTGTCCAACACATCTCCTGCAGCGCTACGATGCCGAACCCGCGGTCCTTCAGTAGATCGGCGAGTATGCGGGTGCTTCCAATGAAGTTGAGAGATCGGTAGTTCCGCGTACCGAGTTTCCAATCACAAGTCCTTTTTGTTCGCTGGGGTTGTTGCTGTTAGTCTCAGTTCGTATTATTCTGTTGCTGATTTTCCGTTACAATGGTTTTTTTACGGCTGGCTCGTAGGGCCTGACACCAACCCCCTACTTTCCGGAGGACCAGAGCTTAGAGTCCTTCCCTGGCACTCGGACGTTGATCAGCCGCCCCTAACATAGGCATCAGACGCTGTTGTGAGCCGCTCCTCCTGGAGAACAGACGCTCAGGTTTGCCGAAGCAAACCCCCCTTCCCTGTCAGCCTACGACCAAAGTTCCCAGCGGGGTTGGTTACCCGATCTTCCCTAAGGTTGCTTGCTCGTAGTTTCCAGCCGGTACCACGAGGAGGTAAGGATAGGAGTTGCTGGGCAGAGCACTATAGGATATCAGGCGGACAAAAATCAAAAAAGTGACTTACACCAATGCTTGATCTGAAATTTTCTATCAAAAATAAACATATTAACTAAGAGAAATCAAAAATTTCAAGTGTCTAGTTGATGTAGATACAAAGATATTGAGTATCAAAGTCGAGTAAAGCAAAAAAAAATAATTTTTGCAAAAAAAAACAACACATAATTTCAAATCGATATTTTCTTATTAATATCATCATTATCTATTGGTTTCAATACATCATTGGTAAGGTAATGACGCAAGCTTTCCAACATACAGGAGGTTTTGTGAAATAGTTGAACAATTGTAAGAAAAAAAAGGTACAAGAAGAAGAAGTTGAAAAAGGCATGAGATTAAAATTTTGTTAACCGGCATCTTTTTTTTCCCAAACATTCCCAGGCTCAAAATCGGTTTATGATCAAGCTTTAGGTCTACACTTATGATTTTGTATGGGAAATGCTGCGTAAATTGCGGTCTTGGGAGATTCAGCGTTTTTTACGCACGGGACCGTCCGGGCGCGCCCCTTGAGATTAAACGACGATTGTCAAACATTCTAAGCAAATTCCCTTGGAATTCATTTTTGAAAGTAACTACACAATAGATTTGATCATTCTAAGCACAAAATACAAAATAAAAATTAAAAAAATAAAACAAATCCAAACTTTTTATATATTATCAGATATTTAACCATATTGAAAATACGCCCTTTTCAAAACTTGGTCGTGATGTTTAAAAATGTTCATAAACAATATATTTTAGTCGAACCAACTATAGAATACTAACAAATCCTCGAAAATATGACGAAAATATTTTTGTCCGCCTGCTTGTATGGGAATCCCCCATAGTGCAGAGGTGCAGAGGCTAGTGGATCACAATGGAATCTGAATTACGCAGCATACCCAACCTTTACCGTGCATGCATTGCATATTTTATTTAACTTAATTTCTTGAAAGAATCTTTAAATAGGATTTCTAAATAGCTAAAAATTCTTATAGTTTTGTCAGAAACTCTTGTAAGAATTTTCTTTCAATGTTTCTACAGAAATGTTTCATTGAAAAAAACTTCAGGCATTTCGAAAAAAGAACTCTTTTGAAAATTTTCAACTCTAGGAAAATCCAAAAAATATGAAAATTTATTCGCAAGGACTAGTGAACCAGTTATAGCTATAGTACCTCAAATTGACCATAAATGATTTTCAACCTTTAACGATGCAAAATAACCTGAAACTTCACGATTTGCTTAAATTAAGATAGATTTTTTTCCTTAAAATTCCGCCAAAGTGTACCAGTTATGGCTAAACTCCTCTGTTTCTTTAGAAATTCTTCCAACAATTACTCCGGGAATCTCTCCAAACACTAGAATTTTTTGAAGGTATTTCTTCAGCAGTCTCTCAAAAAAAAAAATCTTCCAGAATCATTTACGGGAATTCCACAAGCGTTTTTTTTTTAGAAATCGTTCCATCTCTTTGTCTGTTTATCCGGCAATTCTAGAAGTTATTTCTCCAGGATTTCCCCGAAGAGTTCTTCTGTTGATGTCACTAACAGTATCTCTAGGAATTTCCTCAGCAGTTTCTCCGGTAGTTCTCCCGGATAAAAAATTACCATTCTTTACATGGTAAATATTATTAACAAATGACTGGTTTTATTGTTCACAATAAAACACATAGTAGATATATTGTTACTTTTTACAATAGAAATCAAGCCCATATAGTTAGTACAATAAGTGAACATTAGCTTTATTAGTGACTGATTGATTCGATTGTTTTTCAATAGTTCTATAATAATTTAAAGTTACTATCAGTAAAAATTAATTTAAATTGTTTTTAAATAGTTGCAAAAGTGCCTGCAAAGTTCTCATGGACTTTTTATTAAAAAAGAGTTTATTTCTCAATTACACTTAAAAACAATTTGTAACAAATGAATAACAATAAGTATTATTGTTGCTTGGATCATGTTTGTATAATCAAATACAAAATCACTTGACACATTTTTTATAGTTTTCGTTTTAAATTTGAGATGTTTCGGTTATCGAATGTTATTCGCTAAAACTGACAGACGTCAAGCCGTGTTGGCAGAGGAAGCTCTCAATGAATAACTGAGGAAGTACTTATAGAAAACTAGCTGAAAAGCCAAGTGAGGATGTTAAGACAAGAAAAAGAAGAACAATGATTTTTCTAATGTTTTCCAATAAATTAAAGGAATCTAGTAAATAGTAAACTGCCATTGACAACAATATAAATACAATTAGTTTAATGGGGTCAATTGAACCGATGTTAAAATAAACATGCAATAATATTTGTTGTTATGTAAACAGTTTTCGCCTTTGAAAAACCAAAGAATTCATATTTCTCGGTAACATTTTTCTCCAGTATTTACAGATACTAATGGCCACATGAATTGTGAACGATTTATGGTATGGATCATACGACCTGAGGTCTGACTTGTGATATTTGGCAGTTATTTGAAAAGATTGAAGATAGATCTTATCAACAGCTGCCAAGCAATACATACCAGACATACATCAGAGTGTTTGATTCTTATCATAAAATGTGCATATCATTCTGGCGGACGTTAGTGCTCGTAAATGCTGGATTTAAATGTTAGCGGGAAATATAAATTCTATGGATTTTCAAAAGCGAAAACTGCTTACAAATAACAACAAATATTATTGTATTTTTATTGTAACAACGATTCATTTGACGCCATTCAATTAATTGTATTTGTATTGTAAGAACAATGAAAAAACATTAAGATATATTGTTATCTTTTGAAAATTGCCCTAAAAATGTCTCATAAAAACACAATACATTCTATTGTTTTTCGCGAAAAAGTGTATGAAAATTTTCTCAAAATTTTATGGTTAAGATACATAACGACCACCATTTTTTATTGTAAAAGTGCCATTTACCATTCGCCGAATGGTATAGAACAATAGGGGTGATGGTGAGTGTGTTGTGTAAATTACAATATGTTTAATGGTGAATATTTTTCGAAAAAAATGGTGTTGTAACAATAAAATTTATCGTATTTTTATGATACTTTTTATCAGGGCTTCTAGTAATTTTTCCGGGAATAAATTAAACTGTCTCCAAAAATTTCTCTTGCTATTTTTCTTAGAATTCCTCCCACAGTTTCAGCAGAAATCACTCCAGCAGTTTCTCCAATAATTTTCCGAGTGTTTTTTTTCTCCAGGAATTCCTGCTTTTTAATCAAGAATTTCTACAGGAGTTACTATGCAAATTCTTCTGGAGTTCTTCCGGAAATTCTTCCAGCATTTCTTTTAATTATTGCTGCAGAAGTTCCATGAAGTTTATTTTATGGATTTTCAGGGGAATACTTCCAGGTTCTATTGGAAATTATTTCAGGAGTTCCTTTTAGAATTCTTTCAAGAGTACCTCGGGAAACGTTTCCCATAGTTGTTTCGGGAATCCTTCCAAAATTAATTCGGAAATTCACCCCGGAGTTCCCGAAGGAATTGTTTCAAGAGTTGGTTTCATCGCCATGTGGTTTCCTTGGGAGCTGTTTAGGAATTCTTCAGGAATTCTTCCAGAAATTCTTCGTGGGATGAAGTTCATCCAGAAGACTCACTGAAATCTCTTCAGGAAAATTCTTCGGGAATCCTTCCAACAGTTGTTCAAAAATTTGTCCAGGAATTCCCGCAGGACTTGTTCCAAGAGATGGTTTTTTGGCCGTGTGGTTAGCGGCGTCAGTCGTCTAGGCGTTTCGAGGGCCTCTGAGTGTGAGTTCGATTTCCACTTGCAGGTGCTAATCATTTTATAAGCTTTTTCTTTTCCAAAGGTTCGCCAGAAACGGTATCTACAATATTTGGATTAATTGATAAAGCTTTCGGAGTTTCCTTAAGAGTTTTCTGTTCCACTATTGACCGTCCAGTTCCAAACTGTTCACGACCGTTTGAAACAGTCGACGTTTCAAACGGTCGGTGAACGCTCGCTGGCGGATTTGACAGCAGAAATGAGCGAGAAAGATTTCGCGCGCAAACGCGTATCTAAAAACATTCAATTGGTGAAACAAGGACAGCTGACCGGGCGTCAACTGATAACTTGATCAGCTGTTGCCGGCAGCCAAGCCACCAGCTTTTTGGCGCGGAAGTCGGGGGGTGTTCAGATGCAATGTTTATCAATTAATAAATTTGTGAAGATATTCTTCCGCGATAAATGTTTTGTATTTCTAAAATAAGGTGTAATAAGGACAATTTACCTCGCAATTTACATAATAACCAAGATAATTACCTATGTTTTAAGTTCTTAAGACCTGAATGTTGGAATAATGATGTGCTCGAAACCAATTTGCTGATTGATCGATTTCTATAGAATACATCGAGAATCCTCTCGAAATTCGACGACTGTTCTGAACAGTTTCACAAACAGTCGGGATAATCCAACTTTGAACTGAATACACAATATTGTTCAGCAAAAATGTTTGTTGGGTATACACAGGCATCAAATTTCTCACTCACATGATCGGATTCCTCGGATTTATCCACCTCCGCGATCATGATTTTTCACTGCATGGGGTGAAAAATAAAAGTCTCTCACTCCAGCGCTCGCGATAATTCTCTTTCTCTCCATGTACAACTCGCGGATAAACAACAAAGCATCAAATTTTTCACTCCGTCTCCGAGTCACATTGATTGATGCACCAAGCGGTAAGAAGAAGAATTTTGACATCCAAGCGGTGTGCCGTTTACATCCATCGACCAATCAGCGACGAGGATCTAATCGATGGCACACCGCTTGGATGTCAAAACTTCTTCTTCTTTTCGCTTGGTGCATCAATCAATACCGTCTCCACCGATGCACGTTTTGACATTTAGTACTGCCGTGTTTACATTAATTGTTCTTGTTTTCATGGTCATCTAGATAACACGGAACCGCTCAGACGTCAACCGGGTGGAAACATGGGTTGGTGCAGACTTAGCAACCACTTTCTTCTGCGAGAACAAACGATTTGTGAGTGAGCGCTAGTTGGAGAGAGCATACTTTTATCACGCCAAAGAACCAGAGTGAGAGGCTTTTCAATCGTCTATGGGTGCAAGGAAAATATCACAGGCTGCTTTATCCGGATAATATCGCTGTGTGATAGATCGTTACTCGCGTGAGTGAGGGAAAAATTTGGTGCCTGGGTATACATAAGATTCGGAGATCCTTAGACAGACACAAAAACATAAAGTTGGACACTTTTTTTTTCGAAATGATAAATCAACTCTCTATTTCAGCACCCGTTGGAATTCGAATCCGTTCGTTCGGGGATCGTACAGTTACACTTCCGTGAACTGCGATTACGAACCCGCATTTCTGAAAGCCCTACAGGAAACGCTTGTATGTAGCCGATATAACCCATTAACAGGGGAAACAGACGAGAATCGAGATTCAAAGGATATATCCCAAGCTGCTGCAACATCATCATCGTCCCCCACTGTGCATTTCGCTGGTGAAGCGTGTCACGGGAAGTACTTTTCCACCGTGCACGGTGCATTTCTGTCCGGAATGGAACAGGCTGGAAAGCTTGTTTAGGTTGTTTTTTTATGGAATGTTTAACATGAGATTTTACTTGAATTTAACTCATCAAATAAAAAAAATCCAAACCCACAGGAGAGCAAACGAAAAATTGTCTTACCTTAGATAGCCCTTGGGAAGCAAAGCGGGTCCAGAAACCGGAAACAACTTTTCGGTTGTTGTCACTACACAATTTCACAACACTACAACCCACGGTCACATTTTTCCACCATTTCCATGAACGCACATATTAAAGGCAACATTTTCAGCATTCAACTAAAATGTTGGACAATAATATTGTTTATTAATACATAATCAGGTAATAAATTGAACAAATATATCTAAAATTCCGCCCCATTTCTGAAAACCCATGGAGGAAACCGGAAGACGCGAACGGGTAAAAACAAAACAAAAGCATTGGCGCAGCGCGCGTAGTCCATTCACTGTGGGATTCTACAACTAAATGATGGCCAAAGTAAAAAGTGTAAAAATAAATCGTTAAATGGGCTCCGCTTCCGCACAATGGATATACGTTTTGCATCACGCATACGTAATAGGTAGTTTGACAAATTAAATTTCCCATGGAAAAAAATAAATTGAAAATTTGAATGAATGCGATTTGATGCATCAGCCCGAATTTTATACTGCCACACAACACAGGAAAACCGCTGAGCACTAGGCTGAGCACTAAAATGTGTAAGCCCTACTCATAAGTGCATAATTTCCAGACCACACAAAAATGTGTTACAGTTACACATTCTCAAAAACAGCTCGTACACTCGTCTAGATGCGAAATGTCGATATTTTTTTTGTTTTCCAAGGTCACTAGTAAACCTAGCTGGATTGCTGTACAAAAATTTTTGCGCATTCAACGATTTTGCGAACTAGGAGCTGATTTTGTGAATGTGCAAGGGTTACACATTTTTGGTGTAGTCTGGAAATTATGCACTTTAGTGTTGAGCGGCGTTAGCATGAATCAATTTGAAACTTATTGCTTCAGAAATAAATTCAGAATTAAAAGAATTAACTAAGTTTGAAACCTTGAAAATATATGCAGAATTTTACTGCCTTTTTTATTATAGACACTATAGATTTCATAGACTCGCGGAGACATGGTTGAGCAATACGATTTTAGTGTGTTTTACCTTGAATTTAGAGTGTACCAAGCAAATATGACGTCACGCAATTCATTGTTGCTATTGAAATCGTGACGTCATGCTCGTTTGGCTACACGAACTGACAGTTCGTTTGGCTACAGTTGTCTACGTCTCCGCGAGTCTATGGAATCTATAGTGTCTATATTTTTTATCAGTATCCGGATGGAAGGGATAGGAATCTGATTCTGTTTTGTTGTTATGAAAAATCCGAAAAATCCCTACCATCGGCAACACTGCCACGCCAAAACGTCAGTCCCCCGCCAGCGCGTTGCCGTCTGCCTCTGTCATCATCAACCATCATCGTTTTTCGTAAAAGAAACGCGAAAGTGAAAAGATTGCGGTCGGTTTCGGGTCGTGAAAAATGCATCCCAAAAGTGCATAAAAGTCGCGTAATTCCGTTCGAAAAGTAGTTCTTTCCGTTGCCCGTATGCAAGTGAGTAATGGGGAAGTGAAGTTGGGTGGTTTACGTTGGGATTACGCCAGAAAAATGCATTTCAAAAGTGGTGGGGCCAAGCCTATGATGCGTCGTGAGAAGTGAAAATTTTCGTCTGCTTCAAACATGGAGGATGTCGACCCGATACGGTTTCCGAATGCGAATGTATTTTTTTTTGTGCAAATCGATCGAGTTAAAAGTGGTTGAATGCGAGTGATCAAATCGAAATCTGTGATTCTTGTAGCGTTTAACGAATTGATACCGATTTCAACAAAATTGAAAAGTGAATGGTGGTGCATTTAATCCCGTTTATCGAATTATGTGAAAGGGGGCTTCGATGAAGACGTGAAACATAACCTCAATATGCAGATAATCATCATTGTAATTGTAATTGAATTTATTAATCATACGTGAACCATCTTGTACATTTATCGGGTCAAGGAAACTCATTGGCTGTGATCATCCTTGAGATGACGAAAATCTTTGTTTTCTGTGTGTCTGACTCGCATACAAAATAATTGCTTGTGGTAGAAAATATACTGCTTTACATTGATTGAGCTACTGGAGCAATAAATTATTGAACAATTACAGGGTTTATGGAAGGCTAGGTGAGTATTATCTTTATATTCTTCTGACAGTTTGCGATTGGTAATATCCTTGACAGACACACGATTTTTGATTCACAAAACCATCTTATCCTTTCAAATTCCATCTGTTATAAACGTTTTGGTTTATTTCTTTACTTATTGCGCGATATTCATAGTTTTTCTAACAAAATCATTGGTATCAGTAGGTTGACTCACTTTATTGTTATTGTTATTGGAGAAATATCTTTCCATTCCTTCAATATTGCTGACTATTAAATAGAACTTCAGAACCTCTTGAGTAAATTTTTATACCAGTTTCTTTTATCCCATATAGTTCAGCTAATCACTGAGAAGCAAGCCAAGTTGCAGTTGCCAGTAGAACTTTGTAAGGATTTTTTTCTTGTAAATGAATTTTGAAGTGGAATCTTTGGTAAACTTTCTAATGGGATGAATAGTGCATTTGCTGGATATCTAGTGCATTAATTGTACCGGCCTTTGGTATTACAAGGGAAAATGAAGCGTGGATCTCTAAATGAATTAGCATATTTATAGAAACCTAGCTGTCCCGGCATACTTTGTCTTGCCCGGTTGTGGTAGTTTGATAACTGTTGAGGTCATTGCAGATTGGTTTATTGGTTTATTGTTTTGTTGTCTAGATTGGTTTTATTGCGATCGGGTTAATTTCTTCCCAACTCATAAAAAAATCAGTAATTTCACAATTTTCCTGATTTTTCTTAACTTTTACTACTTATAAACACAGTCACCATAAATACAAATGATAAACAGATAAGAATAACGAGACTTCACACGCTATGTCCAAAAGGAAGTATTATGAAAAGTGAATGTACCTCAAAATTAATTCGCTAGAACCATATATTTGGACCTCTAGATTCAGAAGATGTGTGGTTAAAAATCATCCATCTTGGGTTTTTTTCCCATACATTTTTATATGGGACGAAATTAACCTTAAAATGACTTTTTTCGATATTTGTATGGGAAAATAGGAAAAAAAAAATCAAAAATGTCAAAAAACCCAAGATGAAATATTTTAAACCGCACAGATTCTGAAACAACAGGTCCAAAGCTACGATCCTAGGAAATAACATTTGAGGTACTTTCGATTTTCAAAATACTTCCCTTTGGACATAGCGTGCTTCAACAGGATGTTTTGAATTCGATTTTGCTATAATATACGAGTTAAATTTTAAAATAAAACGTTTACTAGCACAAAACTTTCTTGTCAAAGTTAGCTTTCCCAACCCACTGACAGGCATTGTTGTCAACATGTCTTTTGTTAGAACGGCCCCAAAATATGCTGATCAAACGAAATTGGACCCCTAATGTCTCTACTGTCACTCCATGCTATAGGTATAGGCGTGTCAATGGCGTGGCTTTCAGTGGCGTCTCGTAACCTCACTTTTTACCTGTTCAACGACCCTAAAACTTGCAATTGCGGAGGATTTAGGATCAGAATCAAATTGCAAATGGACGGAAACGGCTATTCTCGTCATTTTCTACAAATTATAAGCCAATTTGTTGAGAAAATTCAAGAATTTACATTCGTTGAACAGGTACATTTGGGGTTAGGGAATCGCCACTGCTATTGATACATTACATATTGATCTTACATCCCAAAGATCTTCATCATGGAAGCTTTTGAAGAAGCTTGACCTCTACCAAATATAATAAACTAGCTGTCCTTCTTCTTTTTTCTGGCCAACTAGCACCGTTCGGCGCCAGTTGTGTTTTACGTCGGCTGGGTCTAGGAGCTAAGCCTTAAATTCCGACGCCCCAGGGAGACACCTGAGGACCCTACATATCGAACCCATCAACACATGGGCCGGGACCTACGGCTTTACTTCCTATCCGAGGGAAGACGTGATCACGGATTTTATGTCTCAGAAAATCCCATCGGCGTCGACGGGAATTGAACCCCGACCGACTGGGGTGAGAGGCAACCACGCTTACCACTACACCACCGACGCCGACAACTAGCTGTCCCGGCAAACTTTGTCTTGCCAAGCTGTGGTGGTTTGACAACTGTTGAAGGCATAACGTCACCGCACTCTAGATTGGTTTCAATTCGATGGTGCTGATTTCCTTCCCAGCTCATAAAAAACAGCATTTTGTCTACTTTCTTACATTTTTAGTTCACTTTCCTAACTTTTCTTACATATAAACACAGCCACCATGAATACGAATCTAACTATGCAAGATTCATTCTGATCGGTTCAGCCGTTCGTGACTTTTGTTGCCTCAAAGGGAAGTCAAACTCATTTTTATATATATAGATATTAAGTATTTAAACATCTTTGCCTCTACGGTCTGTGAAGACTTGATGGAACTCTGATCTGGCGAATCTCAGGAAACAATGTAGAAAGAGTTGGAACAGACGACGTTCGGCTGGTTTGGAGGCTTTCAGGTCGGCTCGCAAGGCCTACAAGAAGCTGAACGATCCGGCTAGAAAACCCTTTGTACAAATGTTTCCAATTTGAGTGAATTCAGTCGGTTAAACAAAATTCTTGCAAAGTCTAAGGATTTCCGAGCGAACGAACTTCGTTTGCCAAGTGACGACCTAATCCAAGTTAAACATCTATTGGTCTTTTCACGGAAAGGCGATACCGTAATGGCGTTCGACCTCTGTGTCTCTTTGATTCTGAAATCGATGTGGCTCTACAGGTAAAATTTGTTGGAGTTGTTCTTGATTCCAAGCTCTCCTGGACACGTCACATTGTATTCAGAATCAAGAAAGTTTGTATCAGTGGGGTGACACGGCTGTCAAACTCGGTACATCGCCGCTCCACCCAACATCATTTTTGGTACGGCGCGTTTTGGTACCCACTTTCTGGTCGGTTTACCCTAACTTGCTCCTGATTTTCGGGTGTGTGGCTCGTGTGTTGCTAGTGCTTATTCCAGAAATTTCACATTTCAAACGAAATCGTTGTTTATGATGATTGTTTCTCTTTCCTTATCACTTTGCACGATATTATATGTAGCAGCGATGCAGTGTCGATGTTTCCAGCGCATTTTTTCTATGAGTTAAGCAATCAAAACAAAAACATTGGACGCCATGTTGAATTGAATGCTGGGTAGATGATTCTGGCCCTTCGTCATCCCCCTGGTTTGTATGGCCTCCCGAGCAAAGTCTGACAGCAAATCGAAAACTTATTTTGATGTTGTGATATTGCAAATTATGATTACTCAGGTTGATGTCGTTTTGGTCGTTTTAACGGTTAAAACATCAAAAATGAGAGCAGAAAAACGTTCCTGTTACAGCAAGTTGAAAACAATTCCTGCTATCAGTGATGGCAAATTGATTACTGTTTTTGCTATCAGTGCGAAAAAATGGAAAAATCGTTAAATTTAGAGTTTTTTCGAATAATATGGAAACCTAAATGCAATACGCTAATTGCACTGATGGTATATCATTAGATGCTTTATACAAGGTCGCCTAGAAGTTTTGAAATGACTTAAAAACTTAAACATTTGTAATTATTTTAAATGACAGCAAAACGATATCAAAATTTGAAATCGAAATTAATCAAGTCAATCTGATATCAAAATATGATATCAATTTGCTGCTGATTACAAATCGTGTTTTCGATTTGCTATCATTTTGTTGTTAGACTTTGCTCGGGCTACGAGCAATGCTGGCGAACCATTGGTACAATTTGGGGTCTAAAACCCAAGTATATCAAATGCTTTGGCACAACTGTTGTTCGACCAATTTTGGCTTATGGATGTCTTGTGGGCGTGGTAAATGGGCGAACAAAGAACGATCCAATCAAAATTAGGCCATCTCCAAAGGATGTGCCTAATGCCGATGTCTAGAGCTTTCTCTTCAACTCCCACGGCGGCGCTCGAAATTCTCTTTGACGTTGCCCCACTACACATTCAGTTTAAACAACAAACACTTTCTTACACTTACCGCCTATCGGTACTCGGTTTACTAGAGAAAACTTCTATGAACCGCAGATCAACACACACTTCGTTGTTTCCACTTCCGATGAATTGGGACAAAGTTGTCCTTGTTTCAAGTGATATTGCAAATGCTTGTAATTTTCCATATAGGACATTTTCCCACGTAATTCCCTTCCCGGGAAGAGTGGACATCTGGTTGTCTGGAGAAAAGTATTTCAGACAGCATCGTATGTTTGACTGATAGATTCCTTCTCGAGCTGGTGCTGGTATCTATAGATACTATACCTACTCTAGCAGAGGCGCCTCGTCCACATGTTCGACCTGTTCTTGGAACGGGTATAGGCTGAGAATAAAACTCGCAAAATATTCTTTAAGTAGATATACCAAAAGAATAAACTAAAGGGTGATACGGTCAAAATTTGGTCACACAATTTTTTTCATAACTTTAGATTGCGTACACCAAAACAGCTGATTTTTGGACCAGTAATGCTACATTATATGTAGCTTATACCATAAAATTTTCATCAAAATCGGTTTAGTATTTGCGGAGATATTGTGAATCCTAAAAACTGCAATTTTAAAATTTTGTACAAAGTGGATTAAAAAATAAGAACACATTTTTACTCTTTTTTTTATAGAGCCAGAAATACTGAACCAATTTCAATGAAAATTTTTCTGTGTGTAAAGTATACATATCAAAATGTTATGTAAAAATTTCATTCAATTTGGTTCAGCCGTTACAAAGTTATATTTGTTTAGGTGGTCAAATTTTGTCAAATTTTGTCGAGTCAAGTCAAATTTTGGTCACACAATTTTTTTCATTACTTTAGATTGCGTACACCAAAACAGCTGATTTTTGGATCAGTAATGGTACATTATATGTAGCTTGTACCATAAAATTTTCATCAAAATCGGTCTAGTATTTGCGGAGATATTGTTGAACCCTGAGATCCGCAATTTTAAAATTTTGTGCAAAGAGGATTCATACATTTTTACTGTTTTATTTATAGAGCCAGAGATACTTAACCGATTTCAATGAAAATTTTTCTGTATGTGTAGTATGCATATCAAAATGTTGTGTAAAAATTTCATTCAATTTGATCCAGCCGTTACAAAGTTATATTTGCTTAAGTGGCACCCGATCAGGTTTTTTCATATTCAAACTGCTACAACTTTGAAAGTATTCATACAAAATGGCTCAAAATTTTACTAAGAACGTATTTTCATAATAGTACTATACTGTAAAATTTTGATAAAAATCGGAGCAGTATTGGTAGTTCTATAATCAAAATTGTGCTTTATTGACCTTAAATTTCCGAAAATTTACTATGGAGCGCCTTTGTACAAAATTTTAAAAAGGTAGGTCGATGGTTTTGTCTATATATCAACCAATACTCAATCGATTTTGATAAAAATTTTATGGTATAAACTACATATAATGTAGCATTACTGGTCCAAAATTCAGCTGTTTTGGTGTACGCAGTCTAAAGTTATGGAAAAAATTGTGTGACCAAATTTTGACCGTATCACCCTTTAAATTTAAAACTCCCACCGCACATATCCCATAACAACTTGCACACAAGGCGCTAACATCGTTCCCGGTTTATGAAGAACGAAAGACGACTCCAAGCCATCCACCGGCAGAAACCATATAACAAGAGCATGCGAGAGCCAGCCTTGCGCAGCTCTCTCTTGCTCGACTCTTCGAAACTACATGCCACCGGTTCCCCGATTCATGCGAACGATGGATGCTGTTCCCAAACCAATCGTTTCCTCCCTTTTTTGCCACCGAATGGCAGTGTTCATTCGAATTCATTTCACTTTACTCTGTCGCTCATACGTTCCCTACTCGTCTAGAACCACACTGAACGAAACCCCCCGCCCAAGATCGACTGAGAGGCGATACGATCACGCCCCTTAACGACATTTGGTCGGAAAACGTATGGTCCTCTGACCGAATGATGTCATCTTAAAATCGGATGACAGCGATATGGAAATAGAATGTCGACCATATGGTCGAGCAACTTTGTTTTTTAGCGATTGATAACAATAATGTCACCGCTATCTTTTTCAAAAAATTATGTGCTTGGCCAGGGTACCCTTGCGGGCGGGCACCCTCTTCAAAAAATATGACATGTCCAAGATAGGACATGCGAAGAATAATTGTCAATGTCCCGGGTGTCACGATCAAGGAACTTGTTACGCTATCGATGAATAAATTTGGTGCATCTGTGTTGCCCTCGCCCTGCAACTAATATTCATTCACATAGCGTGCGTCGGCTCATACGCGAATAAGACTATCGTCATCCGCTTTTTGGGATGATTGCCGTATGACTGATTCGTCATTCGAAAACACGATTTTGGTAATTTGGACTGGATGGTCGGACAAATCAGTCGATTTCGGGATGGGGTTTTCGTTCAGTGCAGCAGCAACGTTGTCAACGTTTCTTTCCATTTTTCACTTCCCGCCTGCTTCTCACGCGTACACGCACGCTAAGCGCAATCGACTAAAGTCTTTAAAATCATGTTGAAAATTTACAGTTTTAGAATGCTAAAAAATGTATGTTGTATCGTTGTTAAAAATTAAAGCATTATTAAACAATATCTAAAAAAATGGAATAAGGAACATTCATTGCACAGTATTTAAATCAATTTAAATAAATACTTTGCCAGCTATGCTTACCGATCAGGTTCTCAAATATGTGTAAATGATTGTTAGCATGCTGCTCGGTATACTCTTCAGAGAAAAAAGCGATGGATACCAGAGGCACACAGCTAAACGCAAAGAGCTTCTTCAGTGGAAAGTTTACATGTGTGTAGCAAAACCAGAAATGAATGAAAGCTTGGATTGTGGCTTCTCGGCTTGTCGTTCTACGTAGGCTGAGAACAACTTGCGCAGCTAGAGCACATTTTGGCACACCCAATGTCGTGCGCGCTTGTTATGCATTAGGCACCCTACACACTACTCAAACCGTTTGACCAACATTGCCACCGCCCCCTGGTTGGTCGAACCAGCGAATGTTTCTGCAACCGTATGACGAACTGCCAAATCGTGTTGCACCAACATGTCACTTTGGTTGCACCAACATCATCCCCCATTTGAAATCGCACTATGTTTGTGCAACAACACTACACACGGTACGATCGGTTCGTCAAACATTGGCTCCGCCCACCATTGGTTTGAGTAAAATCAAACTGGTTTGATTTTTGCCAACCAAACCATCAACCGTCAAATCGGTTTGACGAACTGCCAAATCGGTTCGTCAAACAGCATCACACACGGTCAAACACAGCACCAACTCAACCACCAACCTGGGGGCGGAGTCAATGTTGGTCAAACCGTTTGAGTAGTGTGTAGGGTGCCTAAGGTACATCCAGCGTGGATGAAGCTGGGGGTGCCGAATGTGCTCTAACTCGTTGGCAACGGTTTCCAAATTTTAAATTCGAGGTCATGATACGAACTAAAACAATTTATGGAGGTGGAAATTTCGTACATTTGCGGAAAAGAGAGCATGTTGGACATGATTGAAAAAAAAAAACAAGTATCGTCGGTGTGTGAAGAACGTTAAAAAATGACGTCCACCGAAAATTGATTTTTCTAAAAGTATGTGAGATACCAAACTTCGGAAGTCGCTCAAAGGCGCCTCTGAATGCGAATCGCATCATTATTTGCGATGAAAATGCGGAAGATATTTTTCAGAAAATGGTTAACAAACAAGAAGATAAAAATCAGCTTATGTTAAAAATCACAATATGTACTAAAACAAAAAAAAAACAGCAAGCATAGTATAATATAACTCTAATGTGTTTTCATTTAGTAAAATAGTAATCTGTAGAACAGGTCAGTCTGCTAGTCACGAGACGCCTCTGTACTCTAGTGAGCAATAAATAATGAACAGGTGGTGAATCTGCAAGTTGTACTTCCGGAATTCATCTAGGATTAGTCTCAGAGTAAAAAAGACACGGACATCGTCTTCAGCCAGAGGCTATACAGACTGAACGAAATACTAGACAACGGACACGACACACATTGCGAGCACCAGTTGATACGAGGAAGAAACATTTCTTCCAAAAAGCCTCATCACTCGGAGTGGGAATCGCACCCTCACCCCATGATATATATGGTACGCTTGGTGACGCTAACCGCACGGCCACGATCGGTCTTCACTAAATCCAGCTAGGTATTCGCCGACGAAAAACCTCTCCAACGGTCTGAATCTGTTAAAAAAAATACGGGACAATTTTTTGTACGCCGAGAAAGACTCACTCATCCGGGTTTATTTTTATGCCTATAAGAATTCATACGCTTATTTGTTTTTATGTACAGAGAAGTACATTCTCAACAAGTTTGCTAAAAACAGTTTTAAATTGTATTTAGTGAAGGTTATACATCTCGAAGTCACTTTGGTATGTACTAATTTTTGTTAGGTACTTCTTTACATTTATCGGGAAAAGTATCTAGGTATATCACTTATTGGTTTCGTGTTTCTGTCAAGAATATACCATATTGTACCTGTTTGAAGGATATAAAAATAATACCATTTATCTTATCGATTTAGTTCTAGAGTTTCGGCATATGTATGTTTGCTTTAGTTTCGCATCATTATAAGCAGTTTAGGTGGTGTTTACAAAACAAAACTACGATATTTTCCGTTCATTTTAAAACGTGGAATTTATAAACTTTCAGGGTTCCCCCAGCGTAGGGTAATTGGTGAAAATGTCGGTTCATTACAAATTTAAAAGCGCACTAGATTTCGATACCATCACCTTCGATGGGTTGCACATTTCGGTGGCGGACCTCAAGAAGGCCATCATCCACCAGAAGCGACTCGGAAAAACGATGGATTTTGATCTCCAGATTACCAATGCGCAAACCAAGGAAGGTAAATAGTCTTTTTTGGGTGGGAAGGAATGCAGTGTTTGTACGGTACATAACGAGACGTCTAATTGTGAATCGACAGAATTCAGCGAAGAAGCTGCACTAATTCCGAAGAATACCTCACTGATAATTGCGAGAATTCCGTTGAAGAATGCCCCGAAGAAGAATTGGGTTCCGAAGGACGACAGCAACCAGCAGCAAACGGTAACCTCGCGGAAGGGACATGACAGCGCCTCGGCTGCCGTTCAGTCCAATGTGGATCTTTCGACGATGAGCGGAACGGAGGAGGACAAGATTCGTGAGATGATGTTCCAGAGTACGGCCGAGTACGATCCTACCAAGTGAGTGATGATAGCCTAAGGATACCTAATGGAAATCTAGACTTAGAATTTGGAACAAGGCTGCAGTGTTGTCCTGGTGCGGGTGCATTTGTATGTTGCTACCTTTCTGTGTCATGCGGGTCATCATGATACTCAAATAAACGATAAACCAGCCCATAACATGCAGTTGTTCATGTACGTACTGACATTCACATTACACTTACACATTTTCAGAAGCTTTTTTACGAAATAACAAAAAATGCGAGAACATTGTATGAAGAAAGCGGCTCAGTGTTCGCTCAATCATCAAAATGGAACGCTTTTCAGTTAATACTACAATGTAGTAACTACGTGTCACCACAATAGATCAAATAAATGGTCGCAGTGGTATCATGTCCCCAACACAGGAAAAAAAACTACGTGTCATATCCCTATCTGAAGAAATTAAATCTATTTCATAGTGAGCAACTCTCGCTGAGACCGGCCCACTATTTATACCCTGTAGTTAATAGTTATTTATCCCTTTCGTGACAAACCAGCACAATTGTACTGTTAAGCAATAACAGATTTGCATATTTTTTCATCTGTTTAGTTTTTGTTTTATGTGATGTAAACTGTTTTAGAAATCGATATATTACTTATACTTGTATGTGTGCAAACAAACTTTTGATTACGTTGCACGTGAGATTTACCACAAAAAGTGGACAAAAACCGTAAAACATGAAAAAGTTTTATCTGTCACATATTTTATATTTTCGATTTTTCTAAGTAGTCAAAGCTAGAAATCGAAAAATGAAGAGTAGTTCTTCCAAATGAGGGACAACAATTGTTGTTTGTTTTGGGAAACCTAAGAGTTCTGAAGAGCTAAAGTTGAGCAATTTGTATGGAGATATCACTTTTTTGTGCAATGGGATGCAAAATGATGTTTTTACAGAACGAGTCGAACATTTCTGGCATTCGATTTGAATGAGTCGTAAGTTTGCTGTGGATTCCTATGTAGATTCGGCCTATTCTAATCGAGTTTCAGATTTATCCTACGAGACTGGACGCAACATGACGATGATGCTGCCGAGCAATGCCTTTAAAGCGCGTTTGACAGATCTCCTGCTCGATTCGAATGACATTGACAGTAAATTTAAAATTGCAATTGGAACATTTCGTGTTTTTGCGAACAATATGAAAATCGGTGGTTGTGAACATTGTGAAACTAGTTTTTCTTCATAAATTTAAGATGGTGGCCGAAATCAATATGGCCGAACCTGTAACAATAAATATTAGCTCTTCTTTTCAACAACATTTTGTTTGGAGAGACTTGTTGGAGAAACTTTCAAGATATAACAATTTGAATAAGCCAACAAACAGTCTATTTTACGGGCTGATTTTATGGATGAAAATTTGACAAGAGGTAGTGTCACTACCACGTAAAAATCAATATCATCATCAAGATTGTTGTCGGTTCGTAAAATGGCTCATTACAAAAATCGAGGCGTCCGCAAACATTGTTGTAGCTTTAACTACGTAATAATTTCCCTTTCTTTTTTGGCAAGGACTTTCAGAAAATCCCAGGGGGAGCGACACTAGTTTTGCCAAGCCAAAAAACCTCAAAAAAGCTGAAAAAAGTAGCTAAAACCCGCAATTTTTTTTGCGGGTTTTTTCGTTTTTTTCGGCCTATTTTTTGGGGGTTTTCGGCTTGGCAAAACTAGTGTCGCCCCCCCCCCCCCCGGAAAATCCCCACTTATTTTTCTTAAAACAAGATGTAAATAGTGGGCCGGTCTCAACAAGAGTCCATACTTATATTTATCCTAAATCTGTTGTTTTCGACTTTCAGAAGCTATGAGGAAAATTTTAGCGAAATCGTTTTAGTCTAATGGGGGTGCTCAACGAACTTGAAATTAGTAGGAGGAAAACTTAATTAAACGCACGAAGAAATAACAAATTTCAGATTTTTGCTGCTAGGTAGCGTTGCAATTGAACGCTTAATAACTTTATACATAGCATAACTGACACTGAGGAAGACTACAATTGATAGTGTAAATATGCGGATAAGCATTGAAGGACGGAATAACCTTTACCTTGTGGCAAAAATCTAAAACGTGTCATTTTTGCATACAACTGATCAAGTTTCAAATTAAATACAAATTATGTATTCTTGAAGTTTTTTTCTACGACGGTAATGGTACTGCGTTATTTCAAAAATCGTCGTAAAAAGTCAAGTCACGGTAGATGTAAAAAAATTTCAGGAGTTTCATGGGGGTTTCAGGATGTTTCAGGGGAGCTTCTACGGACGTTTTAAGCGGTTCCAGGATGTTTCAGGGGTTTTACATGGGGTTCGAGGGAGTTTTAGGGGGATTTCGGAGGCATTTTTGAAAGTTTTACAGAGGATTTTCGGTGGGTTTTAGAGACGTTACACAGGCGTTTCATATGCGTTTTCGGGGAACTCGTAGAGTTTTAAGTGCGTTGCATGCGGTTCGAAAAGGTTTTAGGGGGATTCCGGAGGCATTTCATGAATCTTCAGAGGATTATCGGCGGGTTTCCGAGTCGTTACAGAGGCGTTTCATAGACGTGTCGGAAGGTTTCAGGTGCGTTACATGGGGTCCAAGAAGAGTTTAAGATATATCAAGAAGCTCCAGAGGCGTTTTCGGGGGTCTTGGGTACGTTGTAATGGGTCCGAAGGGATTTCAGGGAGTTTCGGACGATTTTCAACGGGTTTAACCCGTATGTGGCCAGCAGGGTACCCGGGTACCTTTTTCGATTTCAAATCTCGATATTTTTATGATTATTGAGAGTAGCAAGTTGAAACTCTGCTAGATCTTAGAACTCGTGAATATATATCTATTAATGGGGTTGACCGAATTCCCAAGTGAAGAGGGGCAGGGGGGGGAGGTTTCTGATTTTTTTTTTATTACGTGGAATGCCGGCAGGGTACCCGGGTATCCACAAAACTGAAATAATCATATTTCCGTCAATTTTTCACCGATTTTTTAAATTTTTGGCTCATTTAACTCAGAAACTCATTATCTATCTGGAAAATATGTGTTTGCGCCGATCTGATGACTGTAGGTTTCGGAAAATTTGGATTTTTGGGAGCATGTCCTTATACTATATTGACCCCCACATTGCTGAGTCTAGGATACCGTATTGTGGCTATTGCCAGCCATGGCCCCACGGGAAGCCTGATCCGAAATCGCAGCTACAAAGTCAACACGTTTTATGATCCCAGGCTGGTCAGATACTATATGCTGAAGCAATTTTAGGATTATCCAGCTTTCCACGCTCGCCATAATGGCGGATGCTATAAATTAATTTGACAGTATCTGTGCCCCAGTTGAACTGAAATAATTAAACAATATTCTTAGCAACCCTTGACTACCATGGAAAATGTTCTGTTGACCGGTAACTACCGAGAAAAATGGCAAGAAATCAAAAAGTGTCCAACAAATAAAATTTCTGATTTTATTGTCCTTATTAAACTATTTTCTATTTTAGGTTTTGTAATATAAGAAAATGACTGAGGTAAATCTTCCGATCGACCACCAAGGATACCACTTCAATAATTGAGTTAACCCAAGATCCAGACTGATGACCCCGGAGTAGTTGTACGGTCCTAGATTTGGACTGGCCTTCCTGGGTGGTACTCAAGACCTTCTACCTCCCGGGTCCAAGGGCGTGTTAGTAGAGGAGAGCTTCAGATGCGGGCGTAGGCACCGGTTTTGAACCAGTGTTGAGTGTGGGAGTCCGTAGAGGACATAGTGGGGAATTTCTTGAATAATTTTGCAGTTACGGAAGGAGCATACCAAAAATCCTCGTTTTTGCTGACTTTAAATAATCGAGTTCTTGCAGCAAATTGTATCCGCTTTAAACTACAGCTTTGAATATAATCCCTTATTGTCTCGTGGGGGAATTCTGGCGCTCAATTCCGTCAAGGAGTAGAAATGTTCTTTCATTGTTCATCACAATAAACTAGAAAAAATAATAGTTATAAGTGGCATTCCTCTCATTCTTTCGCATTTTTTTTATGAGTTCCAATTGGCACTACGTGAGAATCCCTTTGAAATTGCGAGTTTATTCTGGTAATATTCCGTGGGATAGTGATGTTGGTGAAGATATGACGGAACCACACCTCAAATTTTCAAAAGCTCAAACCTGGGGAACCGATAGTTGGATTGCGCTGGAAAGTTGATCGTTTGGTTACCCGCTGATGGTGACCAATCGATCAACTTTTGAGCGCAAACCGACACTCGGTTCTTCAGATTTCGACTTCTAAATAAAGAAATATGTTTGGTGTTACGGGAGATTTCCTTTCGGGATTATGAAGAAAAATCAAGCGACATCTGTCGGAGATTCCGTAAAAACTAAAGAATAATTAACATTAGAGACATCAAAGAATTTAAGCGTTTTTTTTTCCTACAGGGAGATACAAAGAATATTTTGACGAAAATCAATGGGTATCCTACACGGGTTTTCAGACGAAATCTTTAAATTCTAAGTAGATTTTGAAGATAGCGTTGGTGTCGTACGCAGGCATGAGAATGAGACTTTTTTCTGTTTACCGTTCAACGATACTGGCAGTAAAATAAAAACAAAACACCGGCAGCACCAATACCATCAGACGCCGCGCCGACGGCAGTCAAGCAGACGCTTGATGGTTTTCGCTTCCCCACGAAAATATTTATGAGCAATCATGCTGTGGCGGGTGATTGCGAAAAATGTCAAATATTTTTAACTGCTAATAACTCACTTGTTTTAATAAATAATTTAAATCTATTTGCACAAATAGCTAGAGCACTCTCCTAGCTTTGTGATGCATGTAAAGAAGTTTGTCTAAAAGCGGTTTGAAACGCAGAAAAATGCGAAAATGGGAGAGACAGAAATTTTTGTCGTCGTTGTGCTCGAGTACTGGCGCTCTCGCGCTTGAAAACCGTTTCGAGGAAGAAGGCTGCAGGAAAAAAAATGTTATGACATTTATTTTTCGAACAGTTTGAGTTTGGCTGGGCTTGTGATGTTCGTGTGGAAAAATGTCAAATGTACAGTCGGTAACCGTTTTTTCCAGTACATTTCTCATCCCTGGTCGTACGGTTACATTTTGTTTTATTCTCGTACGATGTGAGACGGTAAATTTGTTAGAGACAGCAACGTCCAAATGAAATCGGTGGGCAAAAAAGTGTCGAGCCAAGTCTTACGTTTTTTTTGGAAAGTGTTGGAGGTTTCAGGCTAGTTTAGTCCACCATGACTCTGATAAGTCCCAGGGTGAGACTGGCAGATCAGCGAAGCTTTGCTCCACCAATCCTGCTGGATTTTTTATCAATTTTCTCAACGCGGTCCTACCCCACGTCGACCACATCGCGAGCATACAACTGAGCGGGACCCTGTGGCTGCTCGCCATCTCTGTGAACTTCAAGATGACCGGGGCTGCCCGCCAAGTACGAAAGCATCAAGCCAAGCTCTTCGGTGGTCTTCTACGACTTCTACAGCCATCCGTGTCAGCAAGCACCGGAGAACCCTTCAGTGGGCCTACCCGACTGTTACTGTGGACAGTCGTTGTCACGTCGCTACGCATTCACGCCTTCTCTCCGCCTCCGGTAAGGCCGTCGATCCGTGACGCCTGAAGCCGTCTTGCGAGTCATCGTCAAGCTCTCGTCTACCTGCACGTTTATCAAGTGTGGTGAACTGTTGCTCCACTGTGTCGCCCGGCCCATCCATCTATGCACTCCTCTACGGACTTCCACATTCGATACTGGTTCAAAACCGGTGCCTACCGGTGTTTCCGGCCCATTCGTCGGCACCATCCTCTACCGATAATAATATTTGTTTTTAGGACTCCCACATCTAAAGCTCTCCCCTACTAACACGCCCTGGGACCCGGGAGGTAGAAGGTCTTGAATACCCACTCCGGAAGGTCAGTCCTCGTTTAGGACTGCGCAACTCCTCCGAGGTCGCCAATCAGGATCTGGGTTAATTATGATTGAAGTGGGATCCTTGGTGGCCGATCGGAATCACGGTAGAAAAAAAAGAAGATTTTACTCCTAGTTTTACTCAGTCATGTATTCATCTTTCTTAAATTACAAATCCTAAAATAGAAAATAGTTTAATTAGGACAATGAAATCAAAAATTTTATTTGTTGGACACTTTTTGATTTCTTGCCATTTTTCTCGGTAGTTACCGGTCAACAAAACATTTTCCATGGTAGTCAAGGGTTGCTAAGAATATTGTTTAATTATTTCAGTTCAACTGGGGCACAGCTACTGTCAAATTAATTTATAGCATCCGCCATTATGGCGAGCGTGGAAAGCTGGATTGATACCGATATTGTCACGAACCTACCGAAAATGTTGTATAAAAACATAAACCCGGAAATCCGGATTTCCCGGCACCCACGGTGATCGGAGCGGTCTAACCAAATAGAATATCGATAGATAATGAGTTTGTGAGTTGAATGAGCCAAAAAAAATAAAATCGGTGAAAAATTGACGGAGATATTATCATTTCAGTTTCGTGGGTACCCGGGTACCCTGCCGGCATTCTACGGGTGTTTTTATTTTGCTGGCCACACTACGGTTAAGAAGCATTATTTATTTATTTATTTAAAAAATTACATCATCTGACGACAAAGGTCTACATGACTAAACTAACGCAACTAAACAACAAAACAAAATGTTACAAAACTAACAAGAACATTTAGAACATTATACAAGACTACGTAGACGAGTTTTAAAAGTTTCACAACTAACATTAAAATCAAAAAGATTATACACAGAATTAAAAATTTCACACATTGCACGTATAGGTTCCTTTTGTCCATATGTTGTCGGATGGAAAGGAAGCCTAAAAAAGGGCCTGTTTCGCAGAGCTACCGAAGTTGCATTTATGTTCAATTTTGCCATGATATTTGGAGCATCAGTTTTCCCTAAGAGCAGCTTCGCAACGAATAAAGCGTGAATGTTTCTTCGTCTTCTGGCTAGCGATTCCATGCCCAGTAGCAAGCATCGGCTTTCATATGAAGGAAGATGAACCGGGTCCGTCCAAGGAAGGTGTCGTAGCGCGTACCTGATGAACTTCTTCTGTATTACTTAAGGGCAAAGTCTTCGGTATACCAATCCGTGTGGTCAATTAATGATTTTTAATGAAACTCAACGTACATATGTACAGATGGAAATATTATTAGTAAAATTGCGAAAAAATCCACAGCTCAGGTGAGATTTGAACTCACGACCCTTATACGCTAGACAAGTGCTTTTCCAACTAAGCTACCGAGCCAATTAATGACACGGCATTTTGGTTGGTACAAGGTAATTCCAATCTCATCGATCATGCTTCATCTTTCCCTTAAATTTCACCGCAAATATATCCATCTCTTATGTACACATGCATGAAGAGCGATGCGATTTATTTACTGTTGAAACTGTTTGCCTAACTTTCAGGCGTCTCTTCATCACCGACTGTGGTGAGGAAGAACAATTGAAACCTGGTAGGCGACCAACGTGTCGTTCGCACTCTTTCATATACGACAGATTACTAAAGGGTGAGTCGATAATTATTGTGCCATTTTCAAACTAGCGTAACTTTTTTCCTACTTCACCAAAATCAACCAAATTTTGTACACTTTCTCCTTAGAGTCTATTGTTTACATAAAATGAACTGAGCAGTTATCAGTGAGATTCCGCTGGATATAGAATAAATTTAGTTCACAGTTCTAAAAAAGATGTTGTACAATCACATGCTAAAATCTAAAATCATGGTATAGTGCCTTGGAACAATTGATGATTATACATTATCGGATCATCTTAATGTTCGTCAATAGGTTTCAGGAACGGTTGTCAGTGAAACATAAGCTTGGAGCTGGGTGAAAACCAGGCACGATGCGCATAAACAAACCAGAGAGCTTTAATTATTTGTTGCAAGTGGAGCCTGAACATGTCCACATGGAGGGCGTTAATTGAAAATGTCGTGAATTTCACTAAAACGCATCCTAAATCTAAACCTATACCAGAAAGTTGAAATACATACATATACGAAACTACAGTAAAAATTTGGTTTCATTTCGTTAACTGTAGACAATTTGCGAATCACTTGAAGGTAGGGTGGCACAATAATTAACGACTCACCCTTTACAGAAGAGGTACGACATATACGACAGATTACTACAGAAGAGGCAAACAGTTTCAACAGTAAATAAATCGCATCGCTCTTCATGCATGTGTACATAAGAGATGGATATATTTGCGGTGAAATTTAAGGGAAAGATGAAGCATGATCGATGAGATTGGAATTACCTTGTACCAACCAAAATGCCGTGTCATTAATTGGCTCGGTAGCTTAGTTGGAAAAGCACTTGTCTAGCGTATAAGGGTCGTGAGTTCAAATCTCACCTGAGCTGTGGATTTTTTCGCAATTTTACTAATAATATTTCCATCTGTACATATGTACGTTGAGTTTCATTAAAAATCATTAATTGACCACACGGATTGGTATACCGAAGACTTTGCCCTTAAGGTGAAACATCAAGAAATCCCTTTCCAATATTGCATACAAACTTTAGAGGCACAAATCTGACGAAAGAAGCATCAAACTAAGCCGCACTTGTTAATCCTGGCTTTGCTCACTTGCAAAAAGAGGCAGCTTTTCCAAATCGAGCGCATTTGTTTACGAATTTTCAAGATTGGTGCTCTTGAAAACGCGAGTAGGGGACCAAGTCGGCCATTGTGGAAGCCATGTTTGTGTTCTTTGAAGTTTCTCCTTAAGTCATATTCGAGCTTCTACCTCTTCTGTAGTAATCTGTCGTATATGAAAGAGTGCGAACGACACGTTGGTCGCCTACCAGGTTTCAATTGTTCTTCCTCACCACAGTCGGTGATGAAGAGACGCCTGAAAGTTAGGCAAACAGTTTCAACAGTAAATAAATCGCATCGCTCTTCATGCATGTGTACATAAGAGATGGATATATTTGCGGTGAAATTTAAGGGAAAGATGAAGCATGATCGATGAGATTGGAATTACCTTGTACCAACCAAAATGCCGTGTCATTAATTGGCTCGGTAGCTTAGTTGGAAAAGCACTTGTCTAGCGTATAAGGGTCGTGAGTTCAAATCTCACCTGAGCTGTGGATTTTTTCGCAATTTTACTAATAATATTTCCATCTGTACATATGTACGTTGAGTTTCATTAAAAATCATTAATTGACCACACGGATTGGTATACCGAAGACTTTGCCCTTAAGTCATATTCGAGCTTCTACAGGGTGGCCACCCAGTCGGGAATTTCGGGAAAACCGGGAAAAGCTCGGGAATTCTACACCACCGGGAAAAAGTCGGGAAAACCTCGGGAATTGTTGCTAGCCACCGGGAATTGCCAAAATTCTTAAATATTTGTAAAGTCTCCAGAAGCATGAGTACGAGAATCTGTGGGAAATGCAGTCAACAACTGTTGAACTTAATAACATAGTGGATGAGCTGGCGTAAAAACCATTCTTGAAAATTAATATCTTGTCGTCGAGTCATGACAATTAAAGTTAATCATAATGATGTTACCTTACATCACAATTTGAACAGTTATTCTAAAGATATTCTAAAGAACATTCTGGTGGAAATACTGGTTGAGACACATACAAATATTTATAGATTCATATGACACTTATGCATTTCAGGATGTACAAGTTCCAGAAAACATCAAGCGTCCTATAAAAGTTTTATAAAACATAACAAAAATTATAACTTCTTTCTAAAAAAATATCCTTGTACAATCTCTAGGAGAATACTTGATATAGCCTTTGTCCTTTGAGCGAAAAGTCTGAGAAATTTGGATAGGATGCTGGTAAAATTTTGAATGAATGAATGAATTGCTGCAAGAAGACATTCAAATTAAAAATTCTGAAAATCTGGATGATTTATTCTGGTGAAAACATTCTTAAAATTAAAAATAGTTAGTGAAAAATATTTGAAAGAATATTCAAAGGGATTTTTATTATCTGATGAAATTCCTCAAAGCACGCCTAGTGTAGTTTATAAAAATATTTCTAATGTTTTGCTTGAAAGATTTCTGATGTTTTTTTTATGAAGTTCTTTGATGTGCTCATTTGTTAAACTGGTGAAAAAAAAATAATCGGAGAAAGCCGGAGTAAGTTATCGGGAAAATCTCTTTTTGGCGAAGCTTTTGCATAAGTCCCTGGTAAAACTCCTGGTTCAGCAAATTCTCGAGAATTTTGAGTATTCGTAGTTTCTAGTGAACCTACCAATTGAAATTCTCGCGGGAGTTCCAGTGAGTATTCAAAAGCATCTGGAGGAATATAGTTTAAATGGTTTGAGAAAATAATTAATTCCCAAATCTAGAATCTGCCTCTACATTTTGGGAGAAATACTTTCTCAAAAACTAATCTTTCAAGAATTCTTGAAAAAATTCCTGACATATCTAAAAATGTAATCAGAAAGTAAATCTCTGAGAACTTCATATTGGAATCGCTGATGAAATAACTGAATGCTAGACGATTATCAGACAAAATCTTAGATTTCTTTGTTCTCTCAAATTTCTCCTAGAATTTACGATTTCAGCCAAAGTAACCTGCCTGACTTTCTGCAGTAGCCATAGTTCGCCACTGGTTTTCTATTAAACTACAGACTATAGAGGTCTTAAAAATGACCATCAAAAATACTACTTGGCAGATTGAGTGGAAGTTTTAATTAGAAAATGCTTTCACGAGTAATCTTTCCAGATATTCCACCAGAAGTTTATTCAGAAAGTTTTTTTTTCTTGGCGTTCTGTTATTGCCTATTAGTTTCCCAAACGAACTAATCAAAACATTTTCAGAAGTGACTTTTGGAATATTACTAAAAAATCCACTTATTATTAGATTCGTAAATCCTATAATCATAGTGTATTCTCTGAGAATTTTGACCCCCAGGATTATCCTTTTTATTTTTATTTACTTAAACAACTGCATAATTTGTACTAGTCATCTTAAAATTTAAATTTAAATGAAGATGTAACGATGTAACTACAATGCCCATCATTGGATACGAGACAAACAACACATGAGTTTAGCTAAATATTAAGTAAATCTATATATATATAAATGCAGTGGCATACGTGGGACCGCGCATAACTTGCGAACGGATGGTCCGATTTGGGTCGTCTAAGTTTTGTTCTGTTTGCTTTCACCCAAGGAAGGTTTATGAGGCATAAAACATGGGAAAATTGAGAGTTTTTGAAAATCGGGTTTCCATACACTTTGAACGGGCTTGGCTAGGGACTTGAAACGTCAAAAAACGCAGTAGGCAAGACAAAGTTTGCCGGGTACAGCTAGTTAGTTATAAACTTATTTTCAAGTTCATATGAATACTATGTTAAGTCCAAGGATTTGAAAATATTCAATTTTAATTTTCTTAAATTTTTCTTAGTAAGTTACGTTTAATTTTCACTCTAAATCATTCTATTTTAGAATCCGGGAAATTTTCAAAAAACTATCGGGAAAACCGGGAAAAACTCGGGAATTTTACTTGCCGCTCTGAGTGGCCACCCTGTTCTACCTCTTCTGTAGTAATCTGTCGTATATGAAAGAGTGCGAACGACACGTTGGTCGCCTACCAGGTTTCAATTGTTCTTCCTCACCACAGTCGGTGATGAAGAGACGCCTGAAAGTTAGGCAAACAGTTTCAACAGTAAATAAATCGCATCGCTCTTCATGCATGTGTACATAAGAGATGGATATATTTGCGGTGAAATTTAAGGGAAAGATGAAGCATGATTGATGAGATTGGAATTACCTTGTACCAACCAAAATGCCGTGTCATTAATTGGCTCGGTAGCTTAGTTGGAAAAGCACTTGTCTAGCGTATAAGGGTCGTGAGTTCAAATCTCACCTGAGCTGTGGATTTTTTCGCAATTTTACTAATAATATTTCCATCTGTACATATGTACGTTGAGTTTCATTAAAAAAAATTCTTCTGTATTGCTTCAATTCTTGTTGTCCAAACATCAGTGTATGGACTCCATACAACAGCTGCTGTTTCCAGAATTGATCGCACAAGAGAACAGTAGAGCGCCCTAAGGCAGTAGGGATCACGAAACTCTCTTGATGACTTCATGATAAATCCCAGATTTTTATTAGCTTTTGCAATAATACTGTTGTAATGGTTGTGGAAGGTCAGCTTGTAGTCCAGAAGGACTCCAAGGTCCTTGACAACCAGTTCTCGCTTGATCAGTTCACCTTCAAGGGTGTATCCATGTAGTATTGGTGATTTCTTCCGGTTGAAACTGATAACAGAACATTTCGAAACGCTGATGTCAAGTCGATTCGCACAACACCATTCGGAGAATTTGTCAACTAGTTTCTGCAGGTTGCAACAGTCTTCAGTCGTACGTATAACAACATAAATTTTGACATCATCAGCATACACGATTTTACATCCTTTCGGAAGCACTAAGCATATATCGTTGAAGAAGATCGAGAAAAGAAGCGGTCCGACGTTGCTTCCTTGTGGAACACCTGACGTGCTATGAAAGATCCACGACTCAGCGTTTCCTAGTTTTACTGAGAGTAAACGGTTGGTAAGATATGATTCTAGCCAGCGAACGAGGTTATCGGAAGCTCCAATACGTTTAAGCTTAGCTAGCAAAATGGTGTGATTAACTCGATCAAATGCAGCCTTAATGTCTGTATAAACTGTGTCGATTTGTGAGCCATTCTCTATGTGCTGCAAACAAAAGGAGCTGAATTCGACTAAGTTTGTTTCAATCGAGCGACCGGGGTAGAATCCATGTTGATCTATCGAAATATACTGCGCAACGGAACGCTGTATGGATTGGCTCACAAGAATCTCAAAAAGTTTCGAGGCAGCGCAAAGGGAAGTAATCCCACGGTAGTTGGTGACTAGATTGCGGTTTCCTTTTTTGTATACCGGGAATATGACAGATCTTTTCCAGCAGCTTGGGAAGATGCCTTGAAGAAGTGACTGATTGATAATCATCCCCAGTGGCTTCACTAGCGAGTTGGCGCAGTTACGAATAACATTGGAAGGTATTCCGTCAGGACCAGGAGAGTTAGATGGTTTTAGTTGTCTGATGGCTGACTCTATTTCAGGCAGCGAGAAGCTAGTTATATTGATGTCACAGACGTCAGCAGGAACATGCTCAAGTGCCTCATCAATTTGCTGTTTGGTAATCTCGCCAGTCATGAATACACTAGAAAAGTGCTGGGCAAACAGATTGCAAGTTTCATCTAGGGAGGACGATGTAGATTCGCCATACACCATTTGCGCGGGAAGTCCAGATTCCTTGCGTTTCTCGTTGACAAACGACCAGAACCGTTTCGGATTAGTTTTCAAATCTCTCTGCTTTCGTAGCACATAACCTGAATAAAGGTAGCGATTGTAGCTCCGGTAACGATTACTGGCTCTCGAGAAATTTTGTTTCGTAAATTCGTTACGATTGCGGCAATATATCTTTAATGCAGAGGCTCTTTTACGTTTCAGCGTTCGAAGTCGAGAGTTAGACCAAATCGGCTTTGGCTTCGTGCGTGATTTAGGCACAAACTGCGTTAGGAGATCATTTAAGCGACGGTTGAAAACTTCAACGATACTATCAACATCAGGCGCTTCCATAGTAGACCAGTCAATAGCTAGTAGAGCTGCATTAAGACCCGCATAATCAGCACGGCAAAAATCAAGCTTCCTTTCATCCAGAACTTCCTCAAAGCGCACCAATGGAGGGCAAGTCAAAGTGATCAAGAGAGGAGGGTGAAGCTGATCAATATCGACCAGCGCGTCGGGAGCCAGCATAATATCGCACTGATTAAGTGCAATACTGTTGACAAACGTCAAATCTAATGTACGATTCAAATGGTTTGTAATATGGTTGATCTGGTTCATATCCACAATCGTCATACCATCAATAAGCGCTGTGTTTGCTGAGTTGAATGTAGAATTGTCCGTATCAATGCAAGCCGGTCCGGATCCAGTAGCTTTCCAAAGCAAACCGGATTGGTTATAATCGCCGAACACAAGAAAGAAATCCTGAGGCTTAAGCTTTTCGGAAATTTCTGAGATACTATCAACATGACGTTCAATAAGTGTAGCGGAGCTAGAGACATCTGGGGGAATGTACACGACACCCAGATAAATTTTCCTAGATCCACCGTTCAGACAAACCCAAACCTGTTCTAAGCCGCAGTTATTCTCGACGATCAATTCAGACGAACTGAAACGATTTGAAACTGCAATCAACACTCCGCCGCCTCGAGTCTTGCCCGTAGCTCTACGATCACGATCAAAACGAAAAACTGTGTATCCGTTTCCAAACAGTTGACAGGAATTGAAGTTATCGTTCAGCCACGTCTCGGTGAGGACCACGATGTCGAGTTCTGAATCGCAGACAGCAGTATAAAGCAGGTCAATCTTCGTACGTAGACCCCTAACGTTCTGGTAGTAGATGCTGATGCTGTCGTTATTCACGTTGTTCTGGGAAGAGTTGTCAATTGATTGTGGTGCAATATCTAAGGCTTCGGCGGGACATATACTCTTAGCTTTACCTGACGAAACAGGGTTCCCAACTGTTTCAAAATTGGCATCATCGCTGGGGGGATGGGCTGGCATCTTACGAGAGGGGTTGTTCTTGTAGTAGAAGCTGATGCTGTCGATATTCACGAAGTCCTGGGAAGAGTTGTCATTTGACTGTGGTGCAGTATCTAAGGCCTCGGCGGGACATATACTCTTAGCTTTACCTGACGAAACAGGGTTCCCAACTGTTTCAAAATTGGCATCATCGCAAGGGGGATAGGCCGGCGTCTTACGAGAGGTGTTCTGAAAGGCATTTCCGTTTAAGTGTTGTGCAGCATCTACTGCTTCGGAAGGACATATAGGGTGGGGCGGGGCAAGATGGGTCACCTAAGGATGGATCACCATAACTTTGTAAGTGCAAATCGTATTGGTTTGTATTCGTCCGCTACTCTTTAATACACTAGTTAGCTATGCTAAAAGTCGATAAAAAGTTCTTTAAATACAAAATATGATGTTAAACAAGCAGTTTTAAAAATTGATCGATTTTGCGCCGTGAAAAAAGTGCGGGGCAAGATGGGTCACCTTTTAAGTAATTCACATTTTCTCAACGAAAAACGTCAAAATATAAGATTTGTTCCGCATTCATATATGCCCCATATCCATACTGAGTAAACAAGAGCTACTAGTAAACATTTTATAAATTTATTTGGAATATAAAAAACTTTACGATTTGAGTGGTCCTAAGGCGACTTGTAAATCGATGTTTTCACTAAATAATTATCATAATTTTATGTTATAATTTTGATCGTTCATTTCACTTGATTGAAGTCATTTATGAGATAGTCTTGTAATAAAAAATAAATAACTTTTGAATGCTCCAAAAATACGTTCAAAATTGAAGGTGACCCATCTTGCCCCGCGGCTGTTTATATGGAGATTATATGGAATGTATCGCATAAGAAAAATGGCTGAAAACCATTTTATTTTTTATTTCCAATGAGAGTGAATAATGTTTCAATCAATGCCCCAAACTTTTGTATATTCATGCTGGTCATCTAACAAAATTATTAACATAATCAAAACATGAGTAATGCGCCCCAAAATGGCACTGACCCATCTTGCCCCGCGACCCATCTTGCCCCGCCCCACCCTACTATTCTTTATGTTACCTGACAAAGCAGGGTTCACCACTGCTGTTGAATAGTACTCCTCATCCAGCGAATCATCTATTGTAGCTCGTCCACCGTTGATCAATTTTGATTGCTATATGGAATAGTCGATCCGTTGGCGCGATCGCTGTAGTCGTTTCTGGTATATCGGACAATCAACACTCCATGCCGAATGACACACATCTAGTTGTTCTTCTGGCGCTGCCTTCATTTGACGATTCTTCAAATCACAGTTAACACATTTACAAAAGTCGGACGTACACTCATGTGCCTCATGCGGTTCAGCACATTTTGGACAGCATTGCGGTTTGCTGCAGGAAGAGGCTATGTGCCCGTACTCAGAACAGTTGAAGCATCGGTTAACATTGATTGCCTCAGTAACTTGACATTTATCCCAATCAATCATGACTCGGCGCATTTTAATCAGCGTGTCGAATGTACAAGCATCGACTTCGAGAACTGCAGACATGGTGTTGTTCTTTGCTCTCACGTTCTTAGTAATCCGTATCACCTTTAACTTGGCGGATTCAAGGACTCCGTTCTGTTTCTTTAAGGAATCTAGCACGTCATCTTCGTTGAGTTCTGCTGAAAGACCAGAAATTTTCACTCTGGGGCGAAGCGCTTCCTGCAAACAGATATCGTATGTGCCAGATAGCTTGTCATTAGCGACCCGTTGCATTTTCAACGCGATATCACTATTCTCACAGCGGACCTCGACTTCTCCGTTTTCACGACATCGGATGTCTTTTACAGCAAACTGCGATGGATCCAGGTTCACACGAATATCTTTTTTAGACACTTCAGCACTTTGTTGACTTTTCGGTTTGAAGAGTACAGTTTCCTCGAGCCGTCTGATAGCACTTGATTTAGGAGTGGGAGTTACCACTGTCGTTGACGAAGATTGATCCTGTCTGCGCTCCGGGTTCAGGATTCGTCTCTTTCCCGATCTTAACACGCCAGCGTCGGACACAACAGCAGCGATAGGAGTTGTTTGCTTAGTGGCTCTGGCTATCGGGTTTCTCGGTATGTTAAGGCAAATATATTAAATTAAAATTAAATTAATTTAAAATCTTTGGTTAAGGCGACGACGGGTAACGGCAGCGTAAGAGTTCATCGTTTCGTTCGTCCCGGATGCCTCCCGGGGAGAATCCGCGGGCCCAGCAGTCGGATATGCTGGCGAGGACATGTTCATCGTAGCACAGTGAGATGCACCACAACCCGTTGACAGAAGAGATTTCCGAAAATCGTCAAGCTGACTAGCTATCATTTGTTTTGTCCGCTCTTCGGAAGCAGTAATTACATCATACAGCTGTGAAATTTTTGTTAGCATTTCAGAACATGTTTTCTGCATTTCGTTTAGGCTTAGCTGATTTTTTCGGCACTCAAAGCACATATATCTGAGCGAAACATTCCCCTTTAACGCCGTAATAGCAGCTGGATTCAAATCGGTACATTTGGCATGACAAATATGCGCACATCCACCATAGCAGTAAACACGATCGAGCTCGGAAGCGATACGTAGAGAGCAGACACTGCACAAAACCGATGTCATTGTAGTAGCGAGCAGCTACACACGCAGCCCAAGAGGGCTTCTCGAGGAAGACAAACAATGTGTTGTTTGTGTACAGTGCAGTAGAATCAGTAAAATAAAAACGGATGTAGTTATTCTAGGCGCCAGAATTTCAGCGATCCTCGAATATATGCTAAAAAAGCAGGCTTAGGCGAATCCAACGGTATGTATCGTGAAACGAAATAGTGACTTTAACACGAGTGACAAACAGTTTACACCGCGACGAGATCACTAGCATCGCAATACCGCACAGTGGTATTGGTATTATAGAGGGCTTCAGGGACGTTTTCGGGAGTTCCCGAGAGTCTTTTTGGGGGCGTTACCCTTTGAAACCCACAGTACCCCTCCGAAACTTATGAAGCTTCCTGAAATGCCTCCGGAATCCCCCTACAACCCCTTCGGACCCCATGTAACAAACTTGAAACTCTTTGAAACCCCCAAAAACTCCAATGTAACGCAGCTGTAATGTCTCTGAAACCCGAAGAAAATCCTCTGAAGCTTCTTGAAATGCCTCTGGTATCTAAAGCCCCCCTCGGACTCCATGTAACGCACTTGAAACCCCCGTAAACCCCTATGTAACGCCTCTGTAACATCTCTGAAATCCACTGACAGAATTTGGAATTTCATCGCGAGCCACTGAGTGGTCTATACTCAGCTTGTGCTACACTCAACGTGTAGGGTGGGGCGGGGCAAGATGGGTCACCTAAGGATGCATCACCATAACTTTGTAAATACAAATCGTATTGATTTGTATTCGTCCACTACTCTTCAATACACTAGTTAGCTGTGCTAAAAGTCGATAAAAAGATCTTCAAATAAAAAATATGATGTTAAACAAGCAGTTTTAAAAAGTGATCGATTTTGCGCCGTGAAAAAAGGGCGGGGCAAGATGGGTCACCTTTTAAATAATTCACATTTTCTCAACGAAAAACGTCAAAATATAATATTTGTTCCGCATTCATATATGCTCCACCATACTGAGTAAACAAGAGCTACTAGTAAAAATTTTATAAATTTATTTGGAATATAAAAAACTTTACGATTCGAGTGGTCCTTAGGCGACTTGAAAATCGATGTTTTCACTAAAAAATTATCATAATTTCATGTTATGATTTTAAGAGTTCATTCCGCTTGATTGAAGTCAGTTATAAAATAGTCTTGTAATAAAAAATAAATAACTTTTGAATGCTCCAAAAATACGTTCAAAATTGAAGGTGACCCATCTTGCCCCGCGGCCGTTTATATGGAGATTATATGGGATGTATCGCATAAGAAAAATGGCTAAAAACCATTTTATTTATTATTTCAATGAGAGTGAATAATTTTTCAATCAATGCCCCAAACTTTTGTATATTCATGCTGGTCATCTAACAAAATTATTAAGATAATCAAAACATGAGTAATGCGCCCGAAAATGGCACTGACCCATCTTGCCCCGCGACCCATCTTGCCCCGCCCCACCCTATATTTAACACATCGTGAAACGACATGCTCTGGAACGCTTCCCGAAATGTGATATTCATTCTTTTACGCTTAGCGATGCCCGCTCATCGCTGCAGCTTTTCTATATTGGAGTATCTTCTTTGTATTCGTTCGTGAACCATACGACTCGACGAGAGAACATAGACACGCTTGGTTATTGAAACAGAACCAACGAAAGGGAAGAAAAACTGCTGAGTGATTCACTTATCACTTCGGCTGCCAAACACTGCCCACTGAAAACCTCCGAAATACCCTTAAAACCCCATGTAACGCACTTAAAACCTTCCGAAACTCCCGAAAATGCCTATGTAACGCCTCTGTAAGGTCTCGGAAACCCGCCGAAAATCCTATGAAGCTTGTTGCCTCCGGAATCCCCCTTAAACCCCCTCGAACCCCATGTAACGCCCCTAAAACATCCTGGAACCCCCTGAAACCATCTAAAACGCCTCTGAACCCCCTGAAACTTCTGAAATATTTTAACATCTATACTAAATTCTGAGCAAATTAGGATTGCAAATTTTGACAGGGTATGAAAGATAAAATCTCTCTTATGGTAGAAATTTGAGCTCCGCCGGGAAGCAATAGCGACCAGAATTTTTGGGATTTATATTTATTTTATTGTAAAAAGTAATTCAACAACCCGATGTGGAAATAAACATTGTTTGCAGTATGCTTTGCTTATGCCTATGCTTATGCTGAACCTGGCCTGTAACTCCTGAGCGATGGCTCAGTATTAAAAGCAGACCCTTTTGAATCCAAAGCGGTAGCTATAAGCCTTCGTTGGTTAACAGAAGCAAGTGAAAGCATCAGCAATCAAATTATGGCTGAGAGTGAGCAACGATGGTTTAAGGTGGGTTGTCCTCTTCGCCGGTATTCCATACAACGACCCGTGCATGTGAACGGTGTAATTTATTCAAACAGTATCTTACAAGTCTTTTCAGTCATTTCATATCACTCATTTTTGCTCCCAAACATGTTTTTTAAACGCTTTCAGGGCTTTCAGTCAATCAGAGCGCCTGTCAAATGAAATGCTATTCCTTGTCCACTGAAAAAAATATCTCTCAAATAACTAGCAGGACACGGAATGCAGGGTGGATTTTGAATTTATGTGTGATGATGGGTCCTTGTCGAGTTGATGTCCGGTTCGATTTCTTCTATGCCGATCAAAGCTTTAAACCTGGAACGCCTATAAAATGTTTTGATTTTGAAACTCCTCAACGCTGCCGTCAACTTTATATTGGCTCCGACTCAACCAGCAAAGTCAAAGGAATAACTTATGTTTGACTACTTTCGATTTCCGACCACTGTTTAGTCTTTATTTTTCAATTTTCCTAACCGTTGGCGGGTACACCACGACCTTGATTATCGGTACTAGGCATCTCGTTATGCATAAACAACTTGTTGTTGATTCACCTACCTCTCATGTTGGTATTCATGCCTCTTTATTTTACCCGCATAATGTCAGCTTTATCTCAACGATTTCCATCGAATCAAGGCTAGTTTGGTTCATACTGTTTTTTCGTACAAGCGTTACCTTGTTATTGTGATACGCATATCATTCACTTACTTCACGAAACTAAGTCTAGTTATTTTCTATGTTTCATCTACCCATATTTGCACTAACACGGAATAAGGTTTAAACACAGGTAAACTTATGTAACAGAATTATTTAATGTTATGCAGAAATGATAAAATTATTGTATTCTTTCCTAAAAAAATACTATTTCCTTATGTGTTTACCAGCTACCAAAAAATTCGAGGAGCATCCCAATCTGGAGAGGTCCCCGTTAATTACAAGTGCTATCGGTGTAATAAACCAGGTCACTGGATTAAAAATTGCCCCCTCGGTCCACTGGTAAGTGATTACTGTTCTCCTTCGTTCAGATTGAGTTTGCTATTAATTTTGATTCGATTTCCCAACAGCCAAAAGAGGCGATGGAGGTCAAACGCACTTCGGGAATTCCTCGCTCGTTCATCGAGCGGGACAAGGATCCGGAAAACAATCCAATCATTCAACCGTCGCAAGTTCCGCCGGAGGAAAAGCAAGTCATCCCGGAGGACCTGATCTGCAGCATATGTAAGGATCTGTTCACCGACGCGGTCATGATACCCTGCTGTGGCAGCTCCTTTTGCGACGAGTGCGTTCGGACAGCTCTACTCGAATCGGAAGATAACGAATGTCCCGACTGCAAGGAGAAGGGGTCCTCCCCGGGATCGCTTATCCCGAATCGGTTTCTGCGAAACTCGGTGAATGCCTTCCGGAACGAAACCGGCTACACGAAAACCGTGGTGCAGAAAGGTGGGTTTCAGTAGCGTAACAATCTTCTGTTTAGGGTGCAAACTTATGTTTTTTTTTTCTTTCAGTTGCTTCAAACAAGCAAACCAAACCGGCCGAGGACCCTTCAAACGCATCGGTAGAAACGACGAATTCGTCTACCAATATTGCGTCCGTAACAGGAACATCCAGTGGAGATGTTGATGCTGAACAACAACCTGTGGAAAACGCAGATGACGAAAAACGTGACGCGGGTGATCAGCTACAGGAAAGCTATGAGGATGTATCTCAACATGGAGATATTGATTCCCCACCAGCGGATGATAAAGGTAGGTTACAGACAAATCAATTAGCTAACTAACTATGATACTGGGTAACTTTGACCTATGTGGTTTTTTTGTGTTCTCAACACCAATTCAGGTGTTCGTCATAACGATTCAATCCAATAAATTTATTATGTACGCATCTCGGATCGCGTAGGACACATTGAGTTTCTACTACAATTTTATTAGCTGCATCATTGCAGCCCGTGATATATTCAAATTATTTGAGTTTTCCTAGTCAATCAAATCATTTTTACTTTTCAATGTTATGGGAAGGAGTGCGCGCTGATAGCTCACAGTAATAAAGTTGTCAAAGTTATTCGCTTTATTTGAAATATCTCGCCCTACGTTTACTATATCTCAAGCATATTCTACAGTATTCGACAACGAATCGGATTACGAGGATAATATTACAGTAACGGTACCGCCAGCCCATCTTCAAAGCAGGGGAGCTTTTCGCGGACATTACAACGGACGGCAGGCCCATCATCGTCACGACACGCCACCCGTTGGCCGTGATTATCCTCCGCCGTATAGCAGAGGTAACAGCGATAGCGGTGCAAGCCGGACAACGGAACCAATTGCAACTGAAGAAGCCGGCTCCCGTACCCCGATCGTGGAAGAAAAGGAGAACAGTTATAATGCCGCTCCCGCAGCCGCTTCCAAACATGAATATGAATCACGGTCTCCAGAATATCATCAGCCAGCAGCCAGGGGCCCCATACAAATGCCGCCTCACAATCATCCTCCGCACCAACAAGCTCCACTCTTGGGCAATCATCCACCGTCCCACCCAAATTATATGGCTCCACAACCGCATCCAGTTCCGGCCGGTCCATACCCGGGTCCTCCTCCACATGGAGCACCGCATCCTTACCCCGGAGGATACGGAATGCCAGGCGGATATCCACCGCAACGTCCGTATGATCACCACGGCGGAGGAATGTACCACGGAGAGCGGCCTCGAATGATGTATCCACCTCGAGGCGGCTATCCCCCACATCCACCACACATGAGACCACGCCATATGGGTCCCATGGGGCCAGGAGGATATCCCGGCATGCCCAACGTTGGACCAGGGTAAGTGTTTATCAAGATTCCACCATTTCAGTTTAATCATTAAAATTTTTCCATACACAGCATAATCGACGATCCATTGGAAGCATTTAACCGTATCATGAGGGAAAAGGAACGTCGCAAAGAGCAGGAGGCCAAACAGGCTAGCCGGCATCGTTCACCTCACGGAGACCGAAACCGTCGGTCTCGATCGTTCGACAACAGCGGTAGTGGCAATCGACGAGGACGATCCGCGGAACGGGAACGGCGAAGATCGCCGCGCGGGGGACGGTCTCCGGATCGGCGCCGATCGCCCGAGGAAAAGCACGGTGACAAACGGGAACGTGAGCAGGGTCGGGACCGGGAACGTGAACGGGACAGGGATCGCGACCGGGATCGAGAACACGATCGAGATCGAGATCGCGAGCGCGATCGCAATGGTGGAAGACGTAGAAATCGTTCCAGTTCGTACAGTTCAAGCGGATCGAGATCCTATTCGAGGTGATTCAAAAAAATGACCTTTTTGTGCTCGGTGGTAATCTTAGCTAATATTTAGATCCGATTGCAGATCTCCCGGGAAACGTGGCAAGTCTCCGAAACGGCGTTCAAGAAGCCCCTACCGAGAACGTCGATCGAAGAGCCGTTCTAAGTCGTTCGACGATAGAAGGTAATTGGAAACGATTTCTTCGGAAATGTAAGACTATAACTGTAAATTGTAAACTGTTTGTTTTGTTCGATTTACAGACACGGTAAGCACGGCAAGGACAGACGAGAAGAACGTCGTGGAGATGAACATCGTGGCGAGTATCGTGATAACAGAGAAAGATCTCCGGGATACCGGGATCATTATCAAAGGTAAGTAATAATTAAATTGTATTTTAAGATACATCTGATTTCATAGAAATCGTCAAATCATATCGGTACGCAAGACAATGTAAATTGATTGTTTTTCATTTGCTAAGATTATAATTTATACGACTTTCCATAGTTTTTATCCTATATTGTAAAACAGTTGTATTTATTAGCAATCAATCCTCATAGTGAACGGATTGTTATAATATTAAAATTTTCTTATGTGCGACCAATGATTCTACATAATCATGAAAATATTAGAAAATACAAAGTGCATTAATTATAATACTAAGTGGCAAGTTAGAGACACGGTCATTTTTTGATATGTTACGCCCAAGACCATGTAAACGTGGAGAACTATACTACGAAGATATATTTACACATTTATTGCACCTAAACACAATTTGGCCCTTTCTACGTTTTTTTTGAACACTACAATCCAATATCTTTCAATAAAAAAAAAAGAAATTCCGCATCTACCAACTGATTCAAAAGTGATTCGGAAGCTATAACAGAATAACATAGTTTTGGGTGGTGATAAATCTTGATTTTACAACCCATCAAGTATTACGGCATTGAGAGATCCACTATATATTCGATTTCTATGGCATTTGCTACCATTTGGGCAGAGGTCCTGTTTTGGCCACTAGCTACTAAAACTCAGTCAATTTTAAACCAATTTACTTGATTTTGGGACACGGTGAAATACGTATGGATTCTAGGAGTGTCCAAAATTAGTTCCCCTCTCCAAACGGTCTAAAATCCTATCCACTTTTTTATATGGCTATTAAAGCTCAAGCATCCGTCATCATTTTTCGGAAAATGAAAAGTACGCTGTAAATCAAAACAATGACCATGAAAATGTATTCACTGTATTCCCTTCCTCATGAGGAATACAGTGAATACATTTTCGTTGTAAAAATGTAGTTCTCAGTGAAAAAACTGCTTTAAAATATTTGATGATGACGATGATTTCAATGACGAATTGTTCCACGTTAAGCGTGATAACTACGATCTCTTGAAAAAACTTGGAAGTTTTTGGGTGTTGTTGGTGAATTGAAATCCTCTTCGGAGCCACCATCCAGAATTACATCGCGGACCACCAGTTCTGACAGGTCTGGTCAGTACTCCGCTTAATGTCTCTACGTCTGCGATTCGTGCAACTCCATCTTTGTCTGAGCGACATCCTGGATCCACATACTTCGCCGAGAAATCACCGGTATAGATACTCGAGGATCCGTGGCGGACATATGTTGAATCGAAATCTCTCCATCTGACAGAAACTTTTTTACGCCTTCTGGTACCTTTACTGCTTGGCGAACTCCGCTTAAGCTAAGCATCGAAAAATGGTTCGAAGCTGTAGACTTCTGCTGCTCGTTGTTCAGTGGTAAAAAGTTAACGGATTGTCACTCTTAAATCGCCAACAGACTAAGGATCTCATTGACGCGGATTCAAAATATAATCAAATTAAAAAAGTGTCCTGTATGGACAAATTTGACTTTTTATTTAAAACATAGCACATCTCAAAAACTAAAAACAAAACATACATCTCTGATTTTTTGATATGTCACGCCAACTTTCCTGAGTTTTCTGATATAAATACAAAACCAGAGTACCCCTTTGGTCCCGAGACCATAAAAACGTAAAAAAAAACTAATATATTTGCATATGTTTTGCACAAAAACACAATTTGGCCCCCTCAACGTATTTTTTTAACTAGAATTCAATAACTGTCAAACAAAAAAAAAATCTGTCAACTGGTTCAAAATTTATGATTTTTTGAAAAAAATGGTTTGGAAAAATCTTGAATTTTTGACCACCCTATTGTATTAGGTTGTGCAGGATACTAAATCTACAATATTGTTGTTGGTGAATTGATCTTCGTGAGATCAATGTAGCAATCTCGTCCAAGTGGCCAACCAAGTTAGGGAAATTCCAACTTTTGGGCTATGCAAAATGGCACTAAGGCAAGCAAGCGGCATTATACCAAATGCTGCCCCTATTGGGGACCACAAAGGTGATGATTTTGTTTGCGATATTCCGTGAGAAAGTGAAGGGAGAAGATTTTTGGCTTTCACTCTTACGCCCATAAGAAACCCCAACAGTGTTTCTCGGCTCATAACCAACCGCCGTAGTCGCGAGTTCATAGATTCCGCTTATCTAAGGCTAGTTTAGCGTTAGCTTGGATACTAACAATGAATGCATTGTTACTTGCATGAATGCAACATGTTCCTTCTGATAATCGTGTCCAGCCTGCTTTTAGGAACAAAGCTGGGGAGTTAACATTGGTTCAAAAGCTTTAACAAGAACACCAAGAGTATAAATGTTATTATTCTTGGTCGCGCCTTTTTTACCGTAACTTGGGATAGGGAAGGAAAGCAAGCAACGTTGACGTAACACTTACTTAATGAGAGGCCTCCGATTCAGTGACATCCTCATAAGTACTACGGACTGGGATATTAGGAGATGTATTTTGTCAAGGAATCGTCTGAAAAGCTGGCGATGGGTCCATGGCATTTGTTGTTCAATTGGTTGATATCAAATATTTGAAATGCTGGTAATCAAAATAGAGTGTGCTTAATTCACGTACAAATTTATGGCATCTTATTGGTCGACTTTTTCGGATTATTTTGTGATTTTGCAATTATTTTTTGCTGTTCAGTGTAAGTTTACAACAGTGATTTGAATTATACTAAGTTCAACATGTTTTCCATGCTGACATCTGATCTAATTTACCGTGCGGTACCCATATTCTGAACGGTTAAGGGAATCTCACAACAAACACTAAAATAAATGGAAGTTCTTGTTGCTAGAGATAATGCTTCACATTCCCATCAAGTGTATTTGTTGTCTAGTTAAATGTATAAAATAAATTAAATCTCATAATAACTTCCAGTCTCTGATCTAGACATATTTTTGTTTGTGGACGACGTGTTCCTAATTATGAACACCATAAGAAGCCGTGGACCTAATTCTGAACACATAGTGTTACTTACTATGCACAAACAGATTCTCTACGTTCGCAGTTCAGTCAAAAACGATATGTTTTGTAACGATTGGATAATAGAGGGGCTTAATAAAATTAACACCTCAACTCTCGATTCAATATATGCTTCACATTGGCGTAGCTAGGGGGGTCCCAGGGGTGCCTGGCACCCCCTAGAATAAATTTGGCACCCCCTAGATTTTTTCCTTCACAATCACCTAAAAGTTAAACATTCATATGATTATTCCAATGTTTATTAATGGCGTATTTGAATAAAACATTAGCTACGCCTGCAGTTACTTTATTATCTGTTTTATTTTTAGAGATGGTAAGATTTGGTAAGAACAATCGTCAGACTTACTTTCTGGAAATTAAGCACCAAAATAGTGTATAATCAATCCTAGCTGAGTAGTTTGTTTAGAAATCTCTAAAATTTTCCTGAGACATTGTATAACACATGTGTATCTATGCTGGAGGTATTCAGGCTCAATTCGCGGATTTTTTTTGTGACTTCTCTGGGCAAATTCTCACGGTATCGGTTATTTGATTAAATTTTGTTTAGTTGGTTTCATTGGAATGCATTCTTGTAAACTCCAGCGAATTCGTTTGAATAAAGCTTATAGTAATAAAATATTAAGTGCGTGACATCTCTAGTAAAATTTTTCGGTCAAATAGACTAGAAGACCATGATGTAACTAAAATAAAACGTTTTAGGTTTTATGAGCGGTTTTGAAAGCCACGCTACAAGTTTAGTTGGTCTCCAAAATGTTGGTTGGGATGTGGGTTTCTTACGGTTGACCTATGCAATAGAAAATATGTAGACACTCTGTCAAACATAATTTCAATATTTTTAAACTTGATAAATTTTCAAAATATGGTTCATCTCCATACAAACGAAAGCATTTTCGGATCGATCACAACGATCATAGGGACAATTCCTTTTTCATAGCTTGCGCATGAAAATTATTTGCTAGAACAATTGTGAGAAGTATGAATCACAGGAACTTAAAAAAACAACGAAAAATATATGTAGTACAGGAATATTGTGTTTTCGGTTCGAACTAGACATTATTTGGAAAGCTACTATTAAATATTATTGCCCGTAAATAATTACATGAACAATTGAATGATTTCCAAGAGTTTTTTTTTGAAAAACAGTAATTTTAAAAGATATATAATTGACTATTATATGCTATTTTCCATTTTTTTTCTATTCGATTCGAACTTTCTATTAAACATGATTGTTGCAATTGCAGGAGGGGATTTAAGATCGACTCTTCCAGCAGAATGAGAGACAAAGCTATATAATGACTCTCCTACTTTGCAACGTCTATTCGTATGAACATCAGGGTATTTCTACAGGGATGCCTATTTTATATTGCGATACATATTTAAATTAGAAATCGCTATTGTGCGCAACAACGAACCCTTTAATTTTACTGGTACATGAAGAACGTTTAATTGAAAATTTTGTTTTACAAATCGAACACGAAATCGAAATAAAGTAGGTAATTATTTCAATCATTGTGATTTTCTTTGGAAATTTCATTGGGAATTCCATCGGTATTTTCATCAGTATTACCGTCAAAATGTTTGCCAACAAAATTTTATATTTGGAAGTTGATTTGGTATTTTTTTTTATCAGTTCGTTTATTTTAAAGGCTCAGGCGTGCGTAGCACTTAACGGAGCCGACTTCAGTAAAGTAAAATTTATAATAAAAAAAATGAATTTAGTTTTATGATTTACAATAGAATAAAATTGAAAACATAAAACACACAAAAAGATTAATCATGATAAAATGTCATCTGATTCAACGGAGTACCGGTGGCTTCAGCTATTCTTCGTTTATCCTCCTCAATTAGAAGTTGTCGTTCATTCTCGTCCTCAATCCATTCGTACGTTGCAATCCGGGTCCTAATCTTGTTGGGAGTCGCATCAGAAATGGTGGATAAACTGTTGTCGCTGTCGCTCAAGGACGGGTCGGCTTTGTTCTGCTTTTTGTGTGCCTGGTTTAACGCCGTGTCAGAATCTGGATCAGAGCGTTGACGCTTAGCTTCTGTTTTTTTTCGTTTTCGATTGTTTCTTTTTATTCGCTTTATTGTTCGATACTGATCCATCTACACTATCAGCATCGCTGGATATCTCCTCTACTTTCTCCTCCATTTTATCAACTTCGGACGCTATTGTTGCCGATCGTTGTTCGTTCCCCTTTTGTTGCTCGTGAAGAAGCGGACATGACTTCTTCAAATGAGTGTCTGAATTACACTTGAAGCACTTTTGGATCAACCCGTCATAGTACAACCTATCCTTTCGATTGCAGAAACACAGAACCTCCGGGATTTCCTGCTCCAGGTCTATGTAGATACCGCAAACACCGGTAAACATGTTGAGCTGGTACTCTGCCGGAAAGCGCTCGCGAACGGTACGTTTAACCGTCCCGTACTTTGCCATCACTGAGACCAGATCGGCATCTGATATTTCTGGCAGCAAGTCAAAAATACGCACATATCGAGTGTTACCTGCTACTGACATTTGAACCTTCACCTCCTTTCCATCGGTGTAATGGAAAGACAACGATTTTCTGTTGTTCGCGTACACATAATTCATTGCTTCTTGGCTTTTAAAACGAATGAAAACTGACTTCTCTTCGGTGATCTTGTAGGCCGTTTCCATCGAAGATGGATCTCCTTTCAGCGCTTTTATAAAACGGGCCATATCAGCCACAGTTGGTTGTGCAGCATTTCTTGGAAAGAGAAATGCCATCGTGTTTTCCACTACTACTGTGCTCGAAATATTGTATCACGTATGACAACACAAAAACCGAAAACAATTCGACGACTGAACAAAAGCGTCTGTTCACCTCGAGATGCAAACTTGAACTGACCAATTGATTTGGTAATTTCTGTAAAATTCCTCGATTATTGCTTTATAAATTACTTAAGTAATGCTATTGAAAAAACTGCGTCAATTCCTTTGGGATTTTTTTCGGATATATGGTTGGAAATATATTAGTAAATTCCTTCAATACTTTTCCATTATTTTCTTTGAGAATTTTGGTGGTAATTGCTTTTGAACTTGTTTCGGCAATTTTTTGAGGATTTCTTCGGCATGTTTGTTTATTTTTTTTTTTTTTTGAGAATTTCTGCGGTTGTTCTATTAGAAGTTGATCAGCAATATCTTTCTTCTTCTTCTTTCTTCTGTTTGCTCTTTGCAGGAGCAAAAGAGCGAAAAATGGCGCAGCGATCTAGCGCTATATTGCCAGTTAATTTTCGTTTATACTCCGGTGGAGTTTACTTTCTGTGAGCACGCCGCGAAACACGACCGCACGTGTCGTGCGTTGCAGTCGTACTCAGCAATATCTTTGAAATTTTATTCTTTTTTTGAGGATTTCTTCGGCATGTTTGTTTATTTTTTTTTTGAGAATTTCTGCGGTTGTTCTATTAGAAGTTGATCAGCAATATCTTTGAAATTTTATTCTGAAATTTCAACGGCAATACGTCTGAAATTCCTTTTGCAGTTCCTTTGCAAATTTCTTCGTTAATTCAACTGTGGCTTGGAGGCCGTGTGGCTAGTGTCACCAAGCATTAAGTTGCAATCTGCTGAGGAGCGCGGGTTCGATTTCCGCCGCAGCTGTCATGAAAAGTTTTCGGCTGTGCCACTAGGCGTTGCATGCTAGTCCGCTGTCTAGTGTCGTGCTTCGTTCAAAGAGCGAATAGCTTACTGGAACCTGTTGCGACCCCTCGGTCGACGCGCCTTATCAGGACGATCTTCATTGAGGTACCATGATCCCGACAGAACTCGATAGATGTAGGTAGAACACTCAATATGACAGAGCAACTTGTCAAATGCTGGGACGTCAAACATGAGATGGTCAGGAGAATGATTAGGCAAAATTGCGGTGTGGTTCTCGAATTGTTATTATAGAATTTTTGCAGTTACTCATTATAGTTATAATTGTTTTGCAAGTAATTAGTGAAACGAGGTAATCTAACAGCTAACACTTCAAGTTATCATCTTTAACAATAAATGAATTTCTTTAAAGATAAGCTGTACTAGACTTCGGCATATTCGCTAACCGTAACTGAACTGCGTTGGAGATCGTTTATAGAAACATATTATCGTAAGTTTGATCAGATAATCATAGTTGAATTAAGACCCTAATTTATCTACATGCAGTAGAAACAGATTTGCCGCTAGAAGTTTGGAACCATACACCATAAAGGGACGAAGATAGGAGGAATTAGAGCACGAAAGAACTAAACGTAAGTTGAGTGTGGCCCCAATTGAATTGTGACTAATGAGGTTGAATTTCAGGAATTTTTTAATGTGCCTAATAAATATTAAGAAATCGGAATCTCGTGCCCTCCTTTCACTACTCTTGATAGTTGACCGGTGAGTCAACAATTTAAAAAATTCGTTTATTCCCATTCCGAGCGGACGATGCTTGGGCGAACGCCAATGAAGACGAGAAGCACCGCTGCGTCTCGTGATAGTAGGACCGCTCCGGGGTCTACCCGAAACGAAATCGATGGCAGTCAACACTGCAAAGCTTGCAAAGACGACGACAACACTCGAATGGTCCAGTGCGACAAGTGTGATGACTGGTACCACTTCGAGTGCGTGGAAGTAAGCCAAGGTGTCGCAGACCGTGATTGGCATTGCCCTAGCTGCTTGCAAGCCGCCAAGGGAGCCAAGAAGAAAAGTACAGCGAAGGAAGCTACTGTAGTACCATCCGTGAGTACGTTAGCTTCTATAAATCCTTCTATACGAGTAACATCGGTGCCATTGAATGTCGTTCCTCAAATCTCTTCAAGTTTACCCGCCTTGCCCAGCGATGTTAATGATTCTATGCTAACACACGTTCCATCCAATGTGATGTTTCCGCCTATGTCCGCCAATAAAGTAAGCAACACAATACCCCCTTCTAATACCCCAGTAACTAGTACGTTTTCCGCGTCAAATATACTGATTCCACCAAGCATATTCACCCTCGCCGGTGGTACAGCGCCCCTCAATCCGCCTCCCCCGCCATCGAATCAATTTATACAGTCGACTGCGTGTTCGCTCAACACATTCCCGGAGATGAGGAGTCTCAGACAGTGTCTCCCAGTCTCATCCGGTCATCCGCCTATACTAGCAGCTGCAAGCATCCCCTTGGCATCCAGCACCATCATTCCAACTACTGGAGTCTTAGTTGGACAACTTCCGAACGAGCCGCTGAAATCAACGTCGGATATACCCCAAAACAACGCGAAGCAAGGTTTTCGGGAGACATCGAGTCAGCATTCGGGAACTTCGAGGAGATCTACCAAGCAAAGACAGTTGGAGTTGGAGTTAAAAATGCTCGACGAAGAGAGGAAATTGCAAGAGGAAGAAAATGCGAAGAAGCGTGAATACCTTCAAAGGCGGTACGCTCTACTGTTGGAGATGGCCAGCGAATCGTCTTCGATAGTTGAAGCTGAAGATGCAAGAGTTGAGGATCGAGTGGAAGAATGGGTCAACAATGGTATTATTGAAGGACAACAGCCAGATCAGCCGGGACCAACTAGGGAGCTACTGGAGCTCAATACAGCAGTTCAGCAGCCATCCAGGAATGTACGACAGCATGACAACCACGACGATATTCCCAGCCTCGTCAACAACAGCCGTCAAGCTACATCATTGCATCGACCTAGAGTGATCGCGACATCGGTTGGGCGACGAAACTACGACATTCCCTCGAATCAACCTTCGCATGGCTTCTCGAATCAACGTATGTCGAATATCCTGCCACACCGTCCTAATATAAACGTTCAGCAAGATCAGCGATCGAGATACGTCCATTCACCAGCACCTGGTCGATCCTTGAGACCCGACGCGTTCGACGACGACGAAGGAAATAATCTAACTCGTAGTCAAGTTGCTGCCCGACAAGCAGTTTCAAGAGAGCTGCCAACTTTCAGTGGGGTTCCCGAAGAATGGCCGCTGTTTTTCTCTTCGTTCACTACTACAACCAACATGTGTGGATATACAGCGGATGAAAATCTCGTACGTCTTCAGAAATGTCTCACTGGGAAAGCCTTCGAAGCCGTCAAGTGTATGCTAATGCACCCGATGAACGTCACTCAAATAATCTCGACGTTGAAGATGCGCTTCGGAAACCCAGAGATTATCGTGCACAATTTGATGGCCAAAATCAGCTCAACCCCGGCTCCAAAGGCAGACAAACTAGATACGATAATTGAATTTGCTCTTGCCGTCCAGAATTTATGTGCAACGATCGAAGCGTGTCAGCTGGAAGAATACTCTTACAACGTAGCACTTCTTCGCGAACTTGTTGATAAGCTACCAGCGGCTATCAAACTAGATTGGGCCAGATATAGACGTAATTTCTCCACTGTAAATCTGTCCATCTTTTCTAGCTGGTTGTATGAGCTTGCAGAAGACATTTGCCCGCTCGCTGGATTACCCGCCGATACGAAAGGTCAGCGAGCAGCTAAGAACAATCAAGTGTTCCTCAATGCACATGCCGAGAACGTAGATAGCGAACCGAGGAAGCAAAACCCAGGCATACAAGTCCAGCCTAAACCCACAGACGAAACATGCATCGTATGCAAAAGCAATTGCCCTAGTGTCGACAAATGCCAGCGGTTTGACGAATTGGGATATAACGCAAAATGGGCGGTTGTAAAGGAGTTTGGGCTGTGTCGAAAATGTCTTAAGAATCACAAGGGAACCTGCAAATCACAGAAAGTCTGTGGCAAGAACGGATGCGAATATAAACATCATCAGTTACTCCACAACAACCAACGAGATGCAGCCGCTACTGTTACATTCGAGGCCAAATCTAACGCGTCTGGCGATCTTCACAAGCCTGATAACCAAAAACCCTCAGCTAGTGAATGCAACATCCATCATCAGATCAGCAACAAGACCTTGTTCAGAGTCATCCCTGTTATTCTGTATGGTCCTCAGAAAAGCATAAGAACGTTTGCCTTCCTGGACGACGGATCCTCTTACACCTTGATGGATGCGACGCTTGCAAACGATTTGGAGATCGAAGGAAAGCGTGAACCACTTTGTCTCAAGTGGACAGGAAACATGGGTCGTCTAGAAAACGAGTCAACCAAACTGAACGTGCAAATCTCCGGAACTTGGACAAATCAGAGGAAGTATTGGCTCCAAGGGGTTCATACGGTTTCCGCTTTAGATCTCTTCCATCAATCTGTTGACGCCCGAGAACTAGCTAATCAGTATGAACATTTACGTGGAATTCCAATCGAATCTTATCAGAACGCGCAACCTCGTTTACTGATAGGAATTAAGAATGCCAATCTCAGTTATCCTTTGAAAGGACGAGAGGGGAAGATAAATGAACCCATTGCAACAAAAACTCGGTTGGGATGGGTTCTCCATGGAGGGTCTGACGAGGATGATCTGCTTCTTGCTTATCACGGTATTCAGGTCTGCCCTTGCCGCGAAAAGGAAGATATTTTCTTGGAGCATGCGCTGAAAGACTATCTTTCGCTAGAAGGACTTGGTGTCACGAAACCTGATAAACCATTGCTATCCCGAGAAGACCAGAGAGCTCTAGAAATTTTGAACAAAGTAGTTCAGACAGACGACGGACATTATGAAACCCGTTTGCTATGGAAATACGACGATTTTCGGCTACCAAACAGTAAACCTGTAGCTTTGCGTCGATTTCATTGCTTGGAATCTAGAATGAACAAAGATCCCACACTAGCGACAGCACTGAGAGAAAGAATCGAAGATTACAAAGCCAAGGGTTACGTACGAAAACTATCAGAAGCAGAACTTCCGGAGCAGACACATCGTTTCTGGTATATTCCAATATTCCCAGTGTTTAACGCAAATAAACCAGGAAAGTTGCGTATTGTCTGGGATTGCGCGGCAAAGACCGGGAGCGTATCGCTGAATTCAATGCTGATCAAGGGTCCCGATCAGCTAGTCCCCCTCAACAATGTTCTGTACAGGTTTCGGGAAAATAGGATCGGAATCAGCGGGGACATTAGGGAAATGTTTCTCCAGGTTAGAGTCGCAAAAGAAGATCAGAATTGTCAACTGTTTTTGTGGAAAGATGATCCTGAAGATGATATGCCGTCTACATACGTGTCGCAGGTTATGACGTTCGGCGCAAGCTGTTCTCCAAGCTGTGCACAGTTTATAAAAAATTTGAATGCAAGCAAATACGTTGAACAATTCCCGAGGGCAGCCGAAGCGATCACCAAACAACATTATGTGGACGACATGCTGCTCAGCGTAGAAAGCGAAGAAGAAGCCATTCAGGTAGCACAAGAGGTCCGATACGTTCATGCTCAAGCTGGCTTCGAAATTCGGAATTGGACTTCAAATTCCGTCTCTGTTCTTCAAGCTCTTCATCAGGAAAAGACAGACCTCAAAAGTCTTCACGTTGGATCGGAATCTACTGTGGAAAAAGTCCTCGGCATGTGGTGGTGCACGGGCACAGACAGTTTCACCTACAAACTTTCGCCAAAGTACGATTATGAACTTTTGAGTGGAGAACAAAAGCCAACCAAACGGCAGGTTTTGCGGACGCTTATGTCCGTTTTTGATCCTTTGGGCCTACTCTCCAGCGTACTTGTGTTCCTCAAAATACTTTTCCAGGAGATTTGGCGTTCCGGCATAGATTGGGATGATCAAATACCAGACAGTCTGCATACCAAATGGAAGCAATGGTTGCGCATTATTCCAAAACTACAAGATATCAGCATTCCCCGTTGTTACCGTGCCTTGACAACAATCAGTTCCGATACGAAGATTCAGCTACATACATTTGTAGATGCTAGCGAGTTAGGATACGCGGCGGTTGTATACCTTCGATTTCAACAAGGTAATACGGTGGAGTGCGCGATCGCCGGTGCTAAATCACGAGTAGCACCCTTGAAATTCATCTCTATCCCAAGACTGGAGCTACAGAGCGCAGTTCTTGGCACCAGGCTCGCCAACACAATTTCTGAGGCACTGTCTTTCGATATCAGCGAGAGATTTTTTTGGACCGATGCGCGAGACGTCCTTTGTTGGTTGCGCTCAGACCACCGCCAATATACGCCATACGTGGCCTGGCGAGTGAGCGAAATATTGGATACGACGGCTATCGACGACTGGAAGTGGGTTAGTACTAAAGACAATGTAGCTGATGAAGCAACCAAGCTGAAACGAGCCCTAGATATTAGCTGCCATAGCCGGTGGTTCAGGGGGCCTGAATTCTTATGGCAATCAACAGATACATGGCCGTGTGAACCTTTCAGCTCCAACACAACCAAGGAAGAGCTCCGTGCAAATCTTCTTTATCATAGGGCAGTCCCACAGCCGCTGTTCCAAGTAGAAAAATTTTCGGGTTGGAATCGCTTATTACGCACAGCAGCGACAGCAATCAGATTCATCACCAATATCCGACGAAAAACAGCAGGTGACGAGCGCCTTACAGGACCATTTTCAAAAGACGAACTCTTGCATGCTGCAGCTGTACTTTACCGCCAAGCTCAAAGTACGTCATTCGCAGAAGAAGTTGGTGTTCTATCCAACCCAGAAACACACAAAGAGATACCAAAATCAAGTCCAGTTTTCACCATGAATCCATTCTTGGACGGAATGCAAGTAATGCGAATGCATGGCCGCATCAGTGCATGTGAATATGCTAGCACCGATGCCATGAATCCCGTGATACTTCCCAAGGACCATTACTTATCGAAGCTCATCGTACAGGACTACCACCAGCGATATCATCACCGCAATCAGGAGACTGTTTTGAACGAGCTGCGGCAAGTATTTCGAATTCCAAAATTACGAAGATTGCTGGGAAAAGTAAAAGCTGAATGTCAAACGTGTAAGAACCAACGAGCAGTACCCAAGCCTCCTCCTATGGCAGATCTTCCAAGTGCCAGATTGGCTGTTTACACTAGACCTTTTTCGTTTGTCGGGGTCGATTATTTTGGACCAATGACTGTGGCGGTGGGGCGTAGGAACGAGAAACGTTGGGGAGTCCTAATAACCTGTTTGACCATTAGGGCGGTGCATTTAGAAGTTGCTCATTCGTTAAGTGCAGATTCTTGCATTATGGCATTGCGGACGTTTATGGCAAGGCGGGGGGTTCCAATACAAATATACAGTGATCGAGGAACTAATTTTATTGCGACCAGTAAAGAATTGAGCGAATCACTGAGAGAGATGGATCAACAGAAGGTGATTCAGGAAATTGTCAGCCTCAGCGAGTCGCGTGGATGGTTCGGATTAATTGACATGCACAAGTCACGCAACTTCGCGGTTGATCAAAACTGATTGCCTTTTGTTTATTTTTCCAAATACTTATAGCTACCTTACATGCTTACATTCTACTACTTCAATTGAACATTCACATAAGTGCGTCACTCACGCTCTCACTCTCTTAAGCCTATACGGTCAGCTGTTGAGAGCACGCTCGCAACTCGACCATGCCTATGTTTTATTATACTATGACCTGGTTCTGGTGTGGCGTGAATAAGGAAGTTTGATTGTTTGCTACTCAGCGCTTTAAGGTTGCTACTGGTAGGTTTGGTGTTATGCTTTACTTTCGGTTGGAATGTAGGAAATGTATAGAAATGGAAAGCTATGTAGGTCATGTAGAAAAGGTCACCACACCTCCCCCTTTTAAAAAGAAGAATGGTATCACCATTCTGATTAACGAGTTAATAATTAACAACGATTAACGATTAACAATAATAAACCATTTTTTTGTTTTGCTTTATTTTACATTTTGATTAACCTATTTTTATGAACTGTAGATTGTTTTTTAGATTGAGGGTGAATTATAACACAGTTTGGATCTTCATTTTTATGAACAATATACGGTCCTAGATAGAAAGGATCTAGTTTTTTCCTGTTATGGTTAGAAAGATATACTCTATCTCCAGGGCAAATGATGATTGGATTAGTCTCTTCATTATTTTTCATTTGTCTCTTTTCTTTATTTTGAATGAGATTTTTTCTTGCAATTTGATTGGTATACTGCAATTTGAATTTAAGTTCGTTATGATATTGTTCGATATTATAAATTGGCTCAATTTTGTGTACATCATGTTGAATATTTTGTGGTAATTTAGCCTTTTGGCCAAAAACAAGCTCATATGGGGTATAACCATGTTCAGTGTGTGGAGTCGTGTTAAAAGTAAATTCGTAATATTTAACCCAATCGTCCCAATCTGTTTGGTGAGCGTTAGTGAAGGATCTCAGATATTCATTTAAACATCTGTGATTTCTCTCTAACGCTCCTATAGATTGTGGGTGATAGGCAGTTGATAATGTATGCTTGATTTCTAAATGTTTACATATTTTTTCGATTACTTCGTTATTGTATTCAGACCCTTGGTCTGTTCGAAGTTGAAGAAATGATCCAAAAGTTAAGATGAAGTTATCAACAATTGCTTTAGCTAAAACGTTTGCTTCTTTTGTTGGTACAGGGATCAATATCACGTACTTCGATAAGTTACATTGCAATGTTAGTATAAATCTATTCCCGTTGTTCGTTTTTGTAAGTGGTCCTACAGTGTCTGCGGAGATAATTTCAAACGGTTTGGAAGGAGTCGTAGTAATAACTTCTGCTTCCTTTGTGTGTCTATAGACCTTATTTATTTTACATTGGACACATTTTCCGACAAAATTCATTATGTCATTTTTCATGTTTTTCCACACGAAATATTCTCTTACCTTTAGGTATAATCTATGTCTACCTACATGTCCACCGGTGGGTATTATATGAAATTGTTTGAGGATATCCTGAATTTCTTTAATATTCTTCAATATTCGTGGAGGTGTAAAAAGGATAATTTGATAATTGGATATGGCAATATTTGCGATTTCCTTAAATGTTTCAATCGACATGTTCTTGAACATGTTATCCTCCTTTGAAATTGCTAGCATGTTTCTGTTATATTTACTCATGAGTGTTGATAATTGTAGAAATGCAAACTCTAATGCTTGACTTCCATTGTTGTTTAATACGGGGACAATAATTTGTCCTAAAATTTTCCGATAGTTATGATTTAAAAGTTTCAAGGAAAGTTTGTTGTGGTGCACTTCACAACTAACTTTAAGAAATTTTCTTACTTCCGAAGAGCTGTCGGTTTCCCAAATTGCAAGGTGATCAATCTTGTTCAGTGGTTTCGACACATCCTTGGATTGTTTACTAGTTTGTAAAGATCGAGTCATCGATCTTGTGTTCACTTTAAGGATACTTAATGTTTTCAAATCTTCTGAATTATGTGGTATTCTCGACAATGCATCAGCACATACATTATCTTTACCTGGAATAAATTCAATATCGAAATCAAACTCTTCTAGTTCAAGACGCATTTTGGTCAACTTTGAGGTTGGATTTCGCATGCCAAATAAATAGACTAGGGGTCTATGGTCAGTTCGAACTTTGAACCTTCGCCCGTACAGATATGACTTGAAATAGTTGATCGCCCAGTGTATTGCAGTCAACTCTTTCTCAATTACGGGTTTATTCTTCTCTCCTTTGGTGAATGCTCTGCTGGCGAATGCAATAGGTAAATCGCCATTTGCATGATTTTGAGACAACACAGCTCCGCATGCAATATTTGAAGCATCTGTTGTCAAAATGAAATCTTTTGAAAAGTCTGGATAGCTTAGAATTTGTGGGGTAAGTAAACAACTTTTTAGTTCATTGAATCGTTCTTGATGAAGAATTGTCCATTTAAAGCTAACTCCCTTTTTTAACAAATCATTGAGTGGTTTGGTAATTTCCGCAAAATTAGGAATAAATTTTCTGTAATAATTACAGAAAGCTACAAAGCGACGTACTTCGTCTGCATTCGTAGGTACGGGATATTCACGTATAACTTTATATTTGGAGTCATCGGGCAAAATTCCACAATCAGTTATTTTATGGCCTAAGTACGTAACTTGGGTCTTAAAAAATTTGCATTTCATAGGGTTCAGTTTAAGATTATAATATCTCAATCTTTCGAAAACTATTGCTAAATTATTCAGATGATGTTTGACAGAGCAGCCAATAACAACAATATCGTCTATGTAAACAAAAGCACATTCTGGATTTAATCCAGCCATTGCTATGCTCATCATTCGTTGAAAGCTATTTGGACTAACATTAAGCCCAAATGGCAATCTCTTGAAATTAAAATGTCCAGATGGAGAGGAAAACGCTGTATATTTTTTTGATGTTTCGTCAAGAGGGATTTGATGGAATCCGGCCATCAAATCTAATGTACTAAAATATTTAGCACGACCCAATTCATCCAAAATAACATCAATACGTGGTAAAGGGAATTTATCCGCAATTACCTTTTTGTTGAGCTGACGAAAGTCAACTACCAATCTCCATTTTTTCTCATTATTATTAGACTTTTTTGGAACCAATAATATTGGCGAATTAAATGGCGAAATTGAGGGTTCGATTATGTCATCTTCTAGCATTTTGTTTACTTGCCGGTTGATTTCATCCTTCTGTGCATGAATAATTTTATAATTTGGAATGTAAACCGCTTTGTGGTCTGTCAGTTCTATGTTTTGGGTATAAAAATTATTTGTTGTTAGTTTTTCGTCTGGGAGCGAAAAAACGTCTTCGTATTTTTCTATCAAATTCTTAAGAGGATTTTTGATGTATGGAGGAAACTCATCAACTCCAGTTAATTTAAAAATTTCTTGTACTCTTTGCTGTTGGGTTTTACTACAACGTGTACTTTCAACCAATTCGTAGTTATCTAAACTTTCAATTTTTGGAATAAAATCTGAAATTACGACAGATGAACCAGTAGTGTTAATGAATTTTACTAAGTGACTTTGGCTTGATACAATGGTATTACCACAAAAGACACCTGGTTGTATCTCTTGAGATATTATCAAACAATCTTTTGAAACATTTAAATTTGGAATTTTTCGCACTACTTCACATCGTGCTGGAATGCATATGCTATTCTGGTAAGTGTCTTCAATTGGTATTGAAACTTCTTGATCGAAATTTCTGAACGTTAATAACCAATGGTCATAATCTATATTGCATTTAAATTTAGTTAGAAAATCACGACCTAATATACCGTCGGTGTGAATAGGAAATTGTGCATCGACGATTTGAAAATTGTGACATAATGTTATTTCGTTCTCAAAATGTAAAGTTTCTATCGTTTCAGCTAAGGACTCCTGAATTCCTTGCGTAATACCTTTAATTTGAAATCGTTTATTTTTATTGACTATTTGTTGAGGCGGTACTCGATTTAATTTAATTATTGAAATATCCGCACCACTGTCAACTATGAAAGAACATCTACGATTATCCTCTAAATAAAGATTGACATAATTCGCTGCCTTTAGATTTATGGTATAAATGGACCTCGAGTTGTTGAATGGGGCAGCTGATCCACTTGACCTAAAAAATCTCGATTTGTATTTCTTTGTTGGATGTTTCCAAAAGGTTGCATTAGCCTTTCTGATTCAGTATTCAGGTTTGGAACGGTGTCAACACCGGTCACATAGACATTTCTAGCATTATTGTTCCGGTTATTATTTCGTCGATAACCGTTAAAGTATCGTGGCTGTGGACGATTCTGCAAATTGTTTGTGTTATTCCTAATAGAATAGTTATTGTTACCGTTTAAATTACGATAATTGAAATGCCCATGGTTATTACGATTCTCATATTGTTTGTTGCTGCTATTCTGATGATAACGGTTTTGGTAATTATTGTACTTTCGTTGGTCATTACGGTTTCTGTTGAATGTAAGTAGCTGTGCAGAATTATCAGTTTCTGGAAGATTTTCATTCACTTTCTGGATCGCATCCTTGAGATCCGTAAATGTCCCCGCTTTAAGTATCAGTTTTACTTCTGGGTTGCCAACACCATTTATTAGGGCATCTACGCCAACTTTCGTAGACATTTTTGAAGCAACATCTGTTGGAATCTTATTTTCGATGTATACGTTTTTCAGTTGAATAGTAAGATTTTCAACTTCTTCGCAAAATTTTTGATTCGATTGTTTCGATTTTATTGCCTTAAGTTTTGCTATGATACTCTCAGGCGTTGTTTTATCTTGACACCTGTTTTTAACATCTTGGGTTATTAGAGGGATTGTTATAGCTTCATTTGGCAATCCAATACGAGCCTTTCCTGTAAGTCTAGTTCTGAGGAATTTTGCGGCTATTTCTTCCTCACCAGCTTGAATAATTTCCAATAAAAGATTGGATGCATCTATAAATGCATCTAACCCCGCAACTGAACCATCGTATGGTTGTACCAAAGAAGTAGCCGTTTTATAATCGAACATGTTTGTTTGTATATGTTTTTTTCGAAGTTTAAAAAATGCAACTATTATATTCGCAAGTGCTTTAAATTTAATCAAATGCTTACCATAGTCTAATCTGATATCAATGAATATTTTTATTTCACTAAATAAAGAACGAGCATCTCTTAATAATGCTTTTTGATGATATTGATCATAGTCTTCTAAGATATATAAAATATTTTCGTATAATTCTTTTGCTTTCCTTAGTTTATCTAACAGGGTCGTTTTTAAATACTTCCTGTTTGGGGATTTTCTTAGGGTTTTCAGCTCTTGCTGGAGATTTGATAATAGTTCATCTACTTGTTTTTGGTTGTACATACCGATCACATATCAATTATCTTTATGGTGCACTGTATTCCTCTGCTGCCAGGGCTCCGACGACGGTGGTGAAGAGGACGAATGCGGCGATGATCTTCATTTTGACGATTTGTTGATTGGTTATTGGTGGAACCACTGTGCTGATTCATGCTTGAACTACGATGGATCTTCTTCGGGACATTTTACTTCTTCAATTTATTTTTCTCTAATCATTAGTCACACCACATTGTTTATACATTTGTTATACGCGAACTCTTGTTACTTTTCGCTATTCGCAAATCAATTTCTCTCTTAAAACAGCGCCACGCGAAATATGCACATATGGCTAAGATAGCCAGAACAAAGCATGCTGCGATAATGTCGTTCGATTCTAAACTGTTTTTTGTTACTGCAGGAGCAATTTGTTGGGCTTGCTGGGCCACAATGATATTTTCTTCTTTAGATTCGGTTGCGCCCATTTTTGCACTTTTACTTCACTTTTGTTTCACTTTAGTTTGTAAGGGTGATGTATTTCGCTTGCTTCATTGTTTCACACAAGCTGTCAAATTCTTCTTTTAAAATTTTCACCACAATCACTGTTGCAATAATTAAAATCGATATGGAAATCGCGATTAATACGGTTCGCTTTAGTCCGGTCGCCATCAGCGAGTCGCGTGGATGGTTCGGATTAATTGACATGCACAAGTCACGCAACTTCGCGGTTGATCAAAACTGATTGCCTTTTGTTTATTTTTCCAAATACTTATAGCTACCTTACATGCTTACATTCTACTACTTCAATTGAACATTCACATAAGTGCGTCACTCACGCTCTCACTCTCTTAAGCCTATACGGTCAGCTGTTGAGAGCACGCTCGCAACTCGACCATGCCTATGTTTTATTATACTATGACCTGGTTCTGGTGTGGCGTGAATAAGGAAGTTTGATTGTTTGCTACTCAGCGCTTTAAGGTTGCTACTGGTAGGTTTGGTGTTATGCTTTACTTTCGGTTGGAATGTAGGAAATGTATAGAAATGGAAAGCTATGTAGGTCATGTAGAAAAGGTCACCACAAGCCACAACACTCAATGGACATTCCTTCCACCCGCTTCCCCGCACATGGGCGGTGCGTGGGAGCGCCTCGTCCAGACGGTCAAGGTCAACCTACAAGCAATGCTTCCAACACGACATCCGACGGATGAAGTCCTGCGGAATACCCTAGCTGAAATTGAAAACCTTGTAAACTCACGTCCGTTAACTCATGTTCCGGTAGACGATCCTGAAGCTCCGGTGTTAACACCGAATCATTTCATTCTGGGTTCATCTAGTGGACTTAAACCCGCTACACGTTTGGACGATAGGGCCTTAGTTTTGCGACGATCTTGGCGTGCGTCACAAAGAGAAGCGGATTTATTTTGGAAACGTTGGCTTCGTGATTATATGCCAGAGCTGACTAAACGCACGAAATGGTACTCTAACGTCAAACCTATAGAAGTGAACGACATCGTACTAGTCGTCGACCCAGATCTTCCCAGAAATTGCTGGCCTAAAGGTAGGGTGATTTCTGTCAATCGTGCAAAGGACGGACAAGTGAGATCAGCCACGGTACAAACTGTGACTGGAATATACGAGCGACCCGCAACGAAGATCGCCGTACTGGATGTTCGCCGCGAAGAATTGGTAAACCAGGACCCTGGCGTACCTGGGGGGGAGTGTTGCGACCCCTCGGTCGACGCGCCTTATCAGGACGATCTTCATTGAGGTACCATGATCCCGACAGAACTCGATAGATGTAGGTAGAACACTCAATATGACAGAGCAACTTGTCAAATGCTGGGACGTCAAACATGAGATGGTCAGGAGAATGATTAGGCAAAATTGCGGTGTGGTTCTCGAATTGTTATTATAGAATTTTTGCAGTTACTCATTATAGTTATAATTGTTTTGCAAGTAATTAGTGAAACGAGGTAATCTAACAGCTAACACTTCAAGTTATCATCTTTAACAATAAATGAATTTCTTTAAAGATAAGCTGTACTAGACTTCGGCATATTCGCTAACCGTAACTGAACTGCGTTGGAGATCGTTTATAGAAACATATTATCGTAAGTTTGATCAGATAATCATAGTTGAATTAAGACCCTAATTTATCTACATGCAGTAGAAACAGATTTGCCGCTAGAAGTTTGGAACCATACACCATAAAGGGACGAAGATAGGAGGAATTAGAGCACGAAAGAACTAAACGTAAGTTGAGTGTGGCCCCAATTGAATTGTGACTAATGAGGTTGAATTTCAGGAATTTTTTAATGTGCCTAATAAATATTAAGAAATCGGAATCTCGTGCCCTCCTTTCACTACTCTTGATAGTTGACCGGTGAGTCAACAGGAACCATTGAACGAATTTTTTGTAATTCTTCATGATTTCATTAACTTTATATTCACTGCATTTGAAAATTGCTTCGGCAATTTGTTTCAAATTTTGTTGGCATATTTTTGAAAATTTATTCCGAAATTTCTTTGACAATTCCTTTCACTATTTCATCGATAATTTTTTCGGCGGTCCTTTTGTGAGTATTGTGTTGTTCTTGGCTGTGCATGCATCACTCCTGTAGGGGTGAGTATGGCAGCATAATCGATCGCGTTCGCTATTGTCTCGAGTGAAAATCAAAACAATAGATGCGCGGGTGTTAAGTGTTCAGTATTGTGTTATTCTTTGCGGAGTATTGTGTTGTTCTTTACAGAGAAGAACATTTATCAAGCCAATTACACCTAAACCTTGATTTACGTCCACTATTGGCTTAGCGAAAAAAAATTCTACCGACAAAATAATGATCAAAATACACATTTTTATATTTTTGTACACTTCTCCTAATCACGAAGATGTTTTAAAAAATATAAAACTGTTGAGTTTGCTCATTCTCCTAGCGGTAGATTTTTTTGTCGCTCAGCCAAGCATGGACGTAAAAAAAGGACAAGGTGTAGATGATCGGCAAACCCCACAACAATTGGTGAGATCTTTCCAATATTATTTATTTATAACTAATTCTACTTCAGTATATTTACTTTATATCTGCATATAAGTTGAAAATTCGCTATTTTCAACATCCTTTCATCTATTGGAAGATGCTTCAGTTCTGGGCTCTTTCTAAGTTGATGAAGGGATTTATAAATGCTTGCAAGGACTTGGCCAGGTGTGTGGAGCTGAGTGAATCTATGACATTGTAGATAGTAGCGACATCAGCAATGTCAATGGAAATATTCAACTTTGCAACTCCATCCAAGATTTGTGCAAGTATTCATGCTATGCTAATTTTTTCGGCGGTCCTTTTGTGAGTTTCTTCAGTATTTAACACTTTCCTTGAGAATTCCTTTGGCAATTTGTTTGGAAAATCCTTCAGTAAATCTTTTCGAAATTTTCATAGGAAGCTTTTTTGTCAATTTCTCTGGAAATTCCTTAGGACCAAAATTTGGAAATTTCTCAAATAATATTTTTAGGGATTTATTTCCTAATTTCTTAGGTATGTTCTTTGGAAATTCTTTTGGTATTTCTTCAGGCATTTCTGTGGAAATTCTTAGACTATTCTTTTTGAAATTCAAAAATTCTCAATTGGACTTGCTCAAAGAATTCACAAGGGAATTGCGATTTCCAAAAGAATAGCCGAAGAAATATGAAAATGAAATTGTCGGATGAATTGCAAAGGAGTTCTTGAAAGGATCCTCAACTAGAAGAAATATCAGTTAAGTTTTCCAAAGGGATTGCCGAAAAAATTTCCAATAAAATTACCGAAGAAATTTTTAAAGCAGTTGTTCTAGAATGTCTTTAAGAATTGCCTAAGGAATTCCGGAAGAAAATATGAATGGTTTTCAAAGTAAATTGACCAAATCCAAATATATTGCCGGCATGTAGGAATTGCCAAAAAAATTTCCATTAAAAATTTTGAATGCATTTAAAACGAAATTTTCAAAGAAACTCTCGAAGAATACGCCGAAGAAATTCCTAAGGAATTGCCAAATAATTTTCCATAAAAAAAGGTCGGAGAAAAGAGAAATTATCAAAGGAATTTTTGAAGGAATTTTAGAAAGAATTCCAAAAGGAATTGCTGTAAGAATTTGCATGCAAATTTTGAATTATGACTGTAAGCGCTCTAAAAAAACCGATTTAAAAAAAAAAAAAAAAAACAAAAATTACAAGTTCCCAGATTTATAATCGGAGAGTTCTCCAAAATATTTGCCCAAGAACTTTCCAAACCAATTGCTGATGAAATTCCCAAAGAAACTTTCGAAGCAAGTTATTTTCGGGATTGCTGAAGGTATTCTGAAAGAATCTGATGCAGGAATTCTCTAAATCATTACAGAAAAAATCTCGAAGAAATTGGATAAAGAATTCTCATTAGAATTATAAAAGGAATTTATACAACAATTTTCGAAAGAGCTTTTATTGAAATTACCGAAGGAATACCTACTCGGCATATACAGGGTGTTAGGTTCCTGAGTGCAAACTTTTTAAAGGGTGATAGAGGACCATAAATGGAGAAAAAAATTGTTCTATGCATATGGTCAAATCTCAACCGTTACGTAGTTATTGAACTTCCCATGTTTTTGACTCTTATTGCCTTAACTGGAAATAACTTGAAAATGGTCAAACTTATCGAAGTTTTTTTACTCTTATTCGAAGGATTATTGAATTTTCTAACAAATGGCATCTTTGAATCGATTGGTTTAGTTAAATAACTAAGTTTTCTAGAGCAAAATAGCTTAAAATAGTGTATTTTTATTGGTTTTTGTCAATTATCTTCGAAACATGCGTAATAAATTAAAATTCTTTCTTTGGCAAAGTTATGGCCTCTGTTACACTCTACAATTCGTTCTTTGACATCAAACTTCTAACTCTTATCGTTTTCTTGCAATTTTGATTTAAATGTGCGGCACAATGCGCAAAAAAGTGCTTTCCATGACAGTTGCAAATTTATGATCTGAAATGCGATGTTAAAATCAAAATTGCAACAAAACGATAAGAGATAGAAGTTTAGTGTCAAAAAACGAATTGTAGAGTGTAACAAGGGCCACAACTTTGCCAAAGAAAGAATTTTAACTTATTACGCATGTTTCAAAGATAATTGACAAACCCCAATAAAAATACACAATTTTTAGCCATTTTGCTCTAGAAAACTTAGTTATTTAACTAAACCAATCGATTCAAAGATGCCATTTGTTAGAAAACTCAATAATCTTTCGAATAAGGGTAAAAAAACTTCGATAAGTTTGACCATTTTCAAGTTATTGCCAGTTAAGGCAATAAGAGTCATAAACATGGGAAGTTCAATAACTACGTAACGGTTGAGATTTGACCATATGCGTAGAACAATTTTTTTCTCCATTCATGGTCCTCTATCACCCTTTAAAAAGTTATTCTCAGGCTGTTCGGGCTCGTTCGGAAGTTAGCCATCAATGTTAACTTCTTTTCCCGATCAGCCTAGATAGCTGTGTAGTGTCGGTAGCGGTTGTCTCAATTGGCTAAGAATAACACTACGGACCGCCTGATCCAGTGGTAAGAGTCCACTAAACAGGTGACCCCAAATTCATGGTGTTATGCGGCTTTATGCTTACCGTGCCAAGGAATGAATGGTTAGGGGGGTCTAATAAAAACCTAACCACAAACGGAGCCTGTGGAGAATTGGGGCGTCCTCCACAGTATTACGCCCTTAGTGCGCTAACCGGAGCAATAGTGCAGTGGACCTTGTGTTTCTCCGAGATAATCAGTTGCCCTTCTTAAGTCTCAAATTTGAGGCTAAATAAAGGCGGGATTATTCAAATGTTGTAAATAAGCTTACATTACTACCTATATGGTTTCGCTTAATGCGTTTTCGCCATTGGCGTTTTATCAATTGACACCGATTTGGTTTGTCGTTGATGTTTCCTTTTGGTGCTGTGATTGTGAAGAGTGTAATTCAGTCTAGTTTGGGTAGTGGCTACGGCTAGGAAACCTCAGATCAATTTTCACCGTTAAAAGCGTGCGTGGCCCAAGTGGCTCTACTTCAAAAAGTTCATTTTCGTAGGGTAACTTCTGTATAGATTACCTTGTGAACCCAGTTTTGCTTCTTTCATTATAAATGAAGTGTCGTGCCTCGAGCATGCTATATCTTAGAATACCTGTTTGTTTCAACCTTTCCTTATGGATGCCTTCAAGCAAGCTCTTGTATTCAGCATTTTTTCGTTGATATTTGGCAGTATTGCTACGATGATTACATCATTTGAAGTAGCTCAAACATTAATTTGAGATGCTTCAGTTTGATGGTTTACTTAGGTAGTACAGTTCATGGATAACTTAACATAGAATTGCACCTAACCAATCTCTGCATGAGCAGAATTTGTCATGAGTTGACTGGTTGGCATGTGTCAGATGAGGAGTCTCCATTTGACCTTCTTTGCACTTTCGAGTGTTCCTTCGCAAAATTTGCGTATTCAGGCGTCCCTGCTCAACGAACTAGGAAACCTGTACTAATTGGTTGCGACCACATTTTGTGGATAACTCGCTTCCATTGCTACTCCAAGAGAGTTTCATTGTGGTTTTGTACCTATAACGCCCTTTATTGTGGTGTACCATAACTATTGCTTTGAAAGAAGCTTGTCCTCTGTGGTCTGTGCGGACTGCAAGAGGTATTCCTGAATGGAACTCTGATCTGTTCGAGTTCAAAATATCTTCGGATAAACCATTCTTTTGTATGGTTACGAATCTCTAGCTTCCGCTTGAGAATTATAGCTATATAATCGACTTAGTAGGCCCTAAAAAGCTCTGCTTAATTCAAATCTCCAGGAGCAAATGGGGTTTTGTCCTATTTTCTGCAGAGGGATTTGAGTATTTCAAACATGTTTTGAACTCTTGTAGTTTTCTATGGGGTATTTTCATGGCGTGAAATTACTCTGTAGTTTTATCCCGAAAGGGTGCTTGCGTTGAATAAAGATGGAATGAGTTTCAGATTGAAACGCATTGTCGCTTATCACATCAGTGATGTTCGTCTGGCTGACGTACCTACTCATGTGAACTCACATGCGTCCCAATTTGGGATGTCCATAGTGACTCTTTTACAAAAAGTTGTATATGTTTTCAAGAAAGTACTCGCTCAAACGCAGGTTTTGCGGTAATTTCTTGAATATTGAGGATGCTTTGGATGACGTGCCTTTCAATGTCGTATTGAAAGTCGCATGACGTCACAAGCTACCTCCATTGAGCTATAGGCTCTCTTTACGCTTATGCGTTTTACAGCGTCCTTTTCAGGGCACTGAATAAACCCATTGTGGTATGGGCTATGAGCTCCCATTGCGCTTATGCGTTCATTCCCTCTTCTAGGGTACCCCTTCCTATTTCATCACCTTTCCCTTTCCTAATCCTATTCCATCCCTTGTCCCATTCTCCCTCAGGTAAATGATGAAATAGGCTTATATGTATGGCGATGGCACAAATGTCCCAAATGGAGGATAACGTGCCTCTGGAGCCGGCCTTCTGATACCTGATACTGGAAGCCACTGGAACTGGCACCCCCCAGGCACCCCCTAGGAAAAAATCCTAGATACGCCAATGATGCTTCATAAAAGGAAAATCTATTTTGCGTTAGCCGACTGTTCAAAATATGGAGCTGTCTATAATATGGTGCTCGCACGGTATGCGTGTAAACTTGATGTTACAATAGTAAGCGGGTACTGGTGTGGTACATAGACGGTACCCTATGCCTGAAGAAGTCAAAGAAATTTATGTTATGGAAACTTTGTGTACCGACCGGGAATCGAACCTGTCACCCTCATCATGTTCTTTCTATCCACGCGTTTACCGCTGAGCCAATGTGGATCCTGTGGCGTTGTTGTGCTTAAAACTTCAATGGAAAACAATTGAAAGAATAGCTTTTGGCCAAAATAACCGTATTTAACAGATTTGAGATGCTAAGTATAATTTGACTATGCCACAAAAGCTCAGCTTATTGGACGCAGTGGCTTAATTTTCCCAACTCAAAATATCCGAAATGCATGCCAATAGTTTTTAGAAGTCCTAGAATTAGAATTACCCAAATTTCGATCACGTTAAAATGTTATATATCTTTTGCCCAGCAGCTACCGCGGCCGCGGAGGAAACTACAGAGGTGGTCCACGTGGTCGTGGCAGCAGCCGGGACAGTGGCTATCAGTCTCACTTTCCCCGGGGCTATGATCGTGGCCATCCGCAAGGGCCACCGGTGCAGGCACCCCAGCACGATCAGTACGGCCACCCGATGGGACCGGGAGTACCGAATGAGTACCATCACCATGATCCGACACATCACGGTCACGGCGTGCCACCGGGAGTGGTCGGAGCAGCCACTATGCCCCCACACGGTGTACCCCCGGCTGGACACTATGCGCCACCGCCACAGCAAGCGATGCCCCCGAGTTCGGCGGTCCCAAGCAGGTACTGTGCCTTATTTGTCTTTCATTTGTCTAGTACATACGTTATTGTTTTGTTTGCGTTTGCGTACCGTTTTTGGTACGTTTCGATGACATTAAGTTATTTGAGCGCGAAGCGATTGCTTCCGCGCGTGATGACAACTAGTAAAATTGAGTTAAAGTGTGTCAAATAATACTATATGGGGCAGAGGCGATGAATAATCGCTGTGGGGTTTAGGTGGACATTGTAAATGTGGTCTGATTTGGTGCCAAACAAATTCTAAACATTGTATGCGGGTCATAAGAGTTCTTAGCACATGTTTAGGCCTTGCTTGAGAATTTACAACTTCCACTGTTCAATACCCTTGTAAGTGAAATGTTTACTGCTTGATATATTGTTGCAGTACTGTACAATGGATAATAGTATGTAACAAGATTTCTCAGCTTTGTCTGATAACACTAAGACTGAACTGTATTAGTTTTTAAATATTTGTTTTCAATAGATTTAAGTATAACATACTACTAGGGAAACTTTTGTGATCGGAAAATTGTTAATACGGTGCAAGGTTGGAGCGTGTTCCCTTTTTTATCGGAAGTAGTAGTTTTTTTATCTATTCATTTTCGTCAATCAAGACTAAGATTCATTCAAATCAGTGTTTTTTAGAAGTTTCATTTTTTCTTCTTGTTTTTCTCTTTGGATTTATTAATGTTTTAAATTTCCAAATTGTTTTACTCCTTGTTTATGTAAATTCAACTAAAAGTTGATTCTCCTTCACGCTATCTTTAAAACTTCAATTGAACCGTGGTTCAAATTGCACATCCTTTTTGTGACGAATCCTTTCGCCCATAAATGTAGCTGATTTTTTTTTTTCTTTGGAACCCCCACGTCCCATACAAAAAAAACTTGTTCTGTATAATAATTCTTTTATTTCAGCTTCAACATTCAAATATCAGTAAGTTACAGCATTGTGTTGTACGTTCCCATTATCATTCCCGTATTTGTCCAAACTGCTTTTACTGCTATGGTATATGCCGTCCAACCGATGCACTGATTAATAGTTGACCGAAAAATATTTTATTTAAGTACAACGTTGTTATTTCCACACATTTATGTTCCCATTGGATTTTATTATATTGACTATTTTCATTGTAAATCGTATAAAGTATCCTGTCAAAATGGTATTGTTGTTGATTTAATCTTATATCGTACTATAGTGTTCACGTGGCTCATCTTTTAGAAAGATAGAACGATGTAAAGGCAATACGGTTAAGTTAGACAAAATTACTTGCATTCTTTATTTCTTATAACCAGTTAACCAGCACATATCAAAAAGAGAATTAATCCCAGCACGATGAGATCTATGATAAAAGTCATAACAATGTTGAATAAACTTCTAAAAGCATTCTTCTTGATGTTTTTTTTTGGTTCTTATGCCATTAAAATGTTAAATTTTGAGAAATATCGCTAGAAGTCAGGAGGAGACAGTTGATTTGGTCGCTTACACAGTTATTCTTGATTTACGGGTTCGGTAAATATTTTAACTGATTTCAAACTTTAAATCGCAAAATTAGCGACAGTTCAGTACTTTTTCCGGAAAGATAACATTCTTCGGTAAATAAATCTGCTTTTTACTGGCTTCGGTAATTCCGATTACTATTTTTCCAGTAATATTGATATAATACCGAAAAGAGAAAAATGTCAGCAGAAAAAAGTACCGACCTCCAGTAATAATTGTTTTTATTTACTGAGAGTTCAGTAATATAACATGTAAACACAGCTGCTTTCGTAAGCAGCTGTCAAAAATACGATTTCTTTATTAACAGCCGTAGCACTAGCAGCAGCAGCAACGGGCGTGCAAATTTTTCCCAAATCTACGTTTTCAACAGGCAGGAAGGTCGAAATGTTCCTTGATTCTGCCAATTCCAAGGGAAGCAATACAGATTTGATCAAAAGTTGGCGAAATATGTGAGTAATTACACGGAACCAGATCGGAAACGGCGCTGACTACGAGGTTCATCACGCCGGATGTTTGCAACAGTTCCAGTCATCTCCAGTACCGATCGAACTCCGTGTTATTTCTCGTAAGCTCATTTCTGTACTGCTTATCCCGGAATTGGCAGTCGTAAAAGAGACCAAGCCTCCGTTCCACCCGTATTAAAGGAAATGAGTGGAAATCGCAATGAAATAAATGCAAAATTATTGGAGTAGCGGGGTGCCGCTCGGGTAACTGAAAAACTCGGTAATCATAAGTAATCAAACAATTTACTGAAAGTCAGTAATATTTATTCTTCCAGAAATTACTGACTAGGGTAGGGCGGGGCAAGATGAGCACCCTAAGGATCACGTTGAGGTTATTGAAAGTTAACACAGTTTTTCAAAGTACCTCTCAGTAGTTCTTTTCTATATCATGTTTTCTATCACCCATAAACATGGGAGGGTTTAAAATTCACAATAGGGATGATTTATTTGACTAAACAAAAAAGATGTTTTATGGTCAGTTCGAACATGCTACGGGGCAAAACGAGCACCCTTACGGGGCAAGAAGAGCACTTCATTAAAATCCCAATATTTTAACACTAAATTTGCTGTACAGTGATTGATATAGTGAACCTTGTTTATAGCTATGGTATCACGTTCTAAAATTATCATTTTTTTTCGATTATTGAAAAAAGTGCGGTTTTATAATATTTTATACAAAATGACCCGAAAAACAATAAACGATTATTAAGTTGCTTATTTTTAGGAATTTACGCAATCAAATAGTTGTAGAGGTTACGGCAACCTATGTTCGGCACTATTGAGTGGATTATAATAATTTCAAAATATTTTCTATATTCCCCTGATGGGGAATAATGGGTGCTCATCTTGCCCCACTATAAGTAAAAAACTAAAATTGAATAAATTTTAATGTTTGTTTTTAGAAAATATTTTCTAATGTAAATTAAAATGCTTTGCTGTAAGCTAGTAATGTTGGCTGATAACCAGAATTATGGTAAAAATTTGATTCTGACATAAAAACCTTATTTTATTCTGATGATTTCTTATAAGAAAATGATAAAAATCCATGCTTTTGACTATTTTGACGATATTTTTTAATTCGTTCATTATGAAGTACTTTTTATCAGGTTTACAAGTAGGATGAACATTATTCTAACGGATTATGAAGTTGTTTGGGCAAAATTCATCATAAAAGTAGTAAAACGGAGGGGTGCTCATCTTGCCCCGGCTGGCCATCTTGCCCCGTCCTACCCTAATTCAGTTATTTTTTGACAGAAGACCGATTATCGAATTTACTGTCTCTTCGGTAATGGAAAACATTACCGAGTAGTCAGCAGTTCAAAAACCCAGTAAAAAATTACCGAAGTCGGTAATCAAAACATGCTGTGTATGTGTAGGTGTTTGAGACTGTTTGAGCTTAAAAATTGAAACTATCGCTCCAAAGACTAATAGGTAAATGACGAGAAATATGTGTGACACTGCTTGTAGGGAAGTGAAACCATATCGGCAGGGCTTGTATTTTGGTCACCTTTCCGATATAACTCAGTTAGGTTTTAACCTAATGACCTTTTTTTTGTATGTGGTGAGATACGTATAGTAGCTAACCGTGAACAACAATTTAATTCAATTGGTAATAGCAAAAAATAGCCCAAAATACCAGTCATTGTCCAAGTGACTCGGTACCCTAATTATGACATATTGTAACACTTCAAATTTGCCTTTCTTGTAACTGGAAATTACATTGTACTGGGGAGACTGTCCTCGATACTGAAATGATTGTGTTTTATTTCTTAATATCGTGCGAGATCCATATTCTTAGCAGTTGCAAATAAAGTGTAAAACTAAATCATTCTCAAGTACCTACCAAACATTTTTAGTCAAATGAACTAGAAGAGATTCTGAGGACAATCATAATACCAATATAAAAGGTATAAGATTTTCTGACGGCTCTCAAAACATATACAACACTAATTGGTCATCGAAATGTTACTTGGGTTATTTACAGACAAGATTTTCCCAACTAACGTTTCTTATTATCAACAACTACTGACTGCATTTTCAGAATTTACTCAAAAACAAACTTGTCCGTAACGATTAGGTTATAAAACGAATGATGTTTATCAACTGTTCAGTATATGAAGCTGCTTATAATAAGGATCTCGCACGGCATATAATTTCAAGTCTATCCAAATATGCTACTAAAATAGCCATGTTTGCGAGTTTTGCCTATTAAAAAAACATTACAATTGAGTATGTGTGACCTTTCCTTCCAATTGTGTACCATTATAGTGAAATAGTCGTAATTCGCCAAGTAACATTTTGTTGATCGAGATGTCTTGTAGCTGTTTTGAAAACCATTATAAAACAAAATACCTTTTACGTTGGTCTTATGGTGGTTCTAAGAACTTCTTTTAGTCTATTTGTCTAAAAAATGTTACTTGGGCCTGTTTCCAGAAACCATGATTTTGAACATTTAAGAAAATCTCACTATAAAAGTTCATATATTTATATAGACATCTCTAACTCTAGGGATACTACACTGAACACCATTAAGTATGTTCATTTTTTAGCTAAACGTACAAATTTAACTATATCGAAATATAACTTTTAGTCCGTAATCTATAGATATGTTTTTCAGTGTTCGTAATAGACACTATAAACGTAATAGACACCATAAACGCTTTGGTCCTAATTGTGCACATTTATTATTCATAATTATGAACACGATCATAAATAAATCAATATAACATTGCTCATAATGATTGGTTTACAGACCGGTGCAAATCGTCGGTGTCCATCAAATAAGTAATCAAAGTCTCGGTACAATATTTTGCTCCGAAAAAACGAAAATCTTTTTTGAATTCGCCAACTGTTCAGAATATGGGTTGATGGGTTAAAAATATGTTCACAATTAATTATTTTAAACAGGATACTGTATATGATATGTTCAAAAGACTGATAACAAAAATCTTATATTATAATGTTAACTGTTGTTCAATAGAAACTAAAAATACAAACACAGAGTATATTTAAAAAAAATAATGAAAATATTTCCATTTATTCCTTTTACAAGATATTTCCTTTTATGTATGTAATACATACAAAATAGTCTGTGATATTTTACCTAAAACATATACGTTTTAATGATTATGTGTCATTGTATAATTTGTTTGAGAAACCACGTAAGTTCGTCATCCTTAATATGTGAAAAAAACGTTTGTTGACATACAAAACTACTCAAACTTCCTACTTTTCGCTCCTACAAAATGGCTCAAATGATAAAGAGCCAACACAAAACAGCATATAAAGTTGCCAGAAGATAATCATAGGGTTGGGATACCATATGTTCAACGTGGTTCACCTCAAATATTAACCCATTTGATTTGCATGAGGAGTCATTCATATCAAAAAGGATACTCGGTAGTTTTATTAAGTTCGGAACAAAAAATAAAAAAAATCGCAATACACAACGACTTGAGTTTTATTCAATACTGTGGTTTCTCAAGCAAAAAAAATCAATTTGTTGATATTATATTTGATCAAAAGAAAACAGAGAAAAGCAATTATAAAAGAGAGTACTTACTATGTAAGCCTAAAAAATATATATTTACATATCGTGAAACACGAGAAGTTTAGAGTATTGTTAAATAAGTTACATTGAGTTCAGTAAATGTGAAGAAAAACCATGCAACCTGTGATTATCTGTGATACCGACATTATATGATTAAGATTCGCCATAAACTAAAACCACAGAAGATTGCTGATACCTACGAGGTTGGTGCTCCGAACGGATTGAGCAAGAAATCTATCACATGGAAATGATATTACATTGAACCGACATGCTGTATTAAACCAGCTAGACATCCACGAACCAGCTTGCTGCAAGATCCAGTAAATAACAGAGAGCAAACGAAGAAAGCTCTATCTTCGACTCTCGTTTAGAGACACAAAAATCAAGAAGCATAAAACACACTTTTGTTAATCAAAGCACTGTAACACACTGTTAATGATCAGCAATAAAGTCATTCGTGTGAGCAACCACCACCCAGAGATGTGTATCAAATGAATCTAATCTCAACGTTTACCTACTAAAGATCGGCAGCTGAAAACTGGCCACGTTGCAACCGACGAGATGGAACCGATGGATCGTCCAGAAAACGTGGAATCAACAAGGCATAAATTGTTTCGGCGTTCGTTTTTCGTTTCTTGAACGTTTCCCAAATTTCATTCGATTAACACACAACTTTTCGAATGAACGCTAGAGACAATTTATGTCAGGAACCGCATCAGACGCAGCTACCCCTATCAACGCCCGTTGATCCGAAATAAATCCCTTTGCAATGCTGTTCGTCAAATAGTTGTGCCCTTTTCCTAGAATCTTCGCGTTTTCGTTTCTGCCATGAGTCAACTTTTGTATACAAAATGACTATCGATAATTAAATCTCGCGTTTAGTATCATACAGGCGTATCTACAATGATCGATTTCTCTTCATCGATTTTCTCTTCGGATTATTCCGGGAAATATGACCAATATTCGGATGAACTCTCGGTGTGTTTCATTAAAGGACGACTAGGACTAACATCTAAAACAACGAAAACAACCAAAAATGATTTGCCGGCCAAGTTATTAACCAAAGAGAAAATCGACGAAGAGAAATCGATCATTGTAGTTACGCCCGTATGATACTAAGCGCGAGAAATGTTATAGACATATTCTACCGTGACGTTAGAACGTTTTGACGCCTTGATGGTCAGATTTTCCACTATAACTAATACATATGACCGTAAACCTCAAATATTTTTTTCTCATATGGATTCATTGTATAATTTGCAATCAATCTGATCTGTTGAACATATACATAGTTTTCATTGGAAAAGCTTGTTCAAAATTGAACTTTTTACCGGCTGCAGATCAAAAATGGTTTGTTTAAAAACAATATATAGAAATATATACCATGTGGTGCATAATTGATCAGACAAACGTTGATTTTCATACTTAATGGCCAAGTTATAGATGCTGTAACCATGTTTTGCTCAGTGTAGGTGAAAACTCAAATTCTCAAATCTCATGGTTGCGTTGTTTCACGCGCAGTTTTTGACTCGCCAAACACACCGCCGAAAAAAACATGCATGAGTTGACTCGTAATTTCACTCATTGCTTTATTTCTTGGTGTTCTTATTATTTACATGAAGTTTTAAGGATTATATGATAGTACATAAGCAAATCTAGCATACACCAACATTAAATGCCGTTAAAATTGATTTTGATTCGTTTTACATGCAAACGAGATTTCGGCGCTTGACTCGTGAGAGCGAGATTTTGCATGAAAATCTCGCGCGTGAGAAAATGATTTAGAATCGCGCGCGAGTTTGCTCACGCAGGAGAAAAGATATTATAGTACAAGATACAGATTGTCGCTCTCGTCGCTGTCCGCAACATCCCGGGGCCACGTCTGTCAAACGGTTTGTTCACACGATCAGCTGCTGGCGATGGAAGGCTAACATGTGAAAGCGTCTGAAATAGAATATTTCAATCTCCGTACTAAGTGACAAAATTTTATGAATTTTCAATACTAAAATTGATGCTGGAAGTGATCTAGACATGGGTAACTCACTCGCGAATCGACTCAAAGAATCGATTCGCGAAACCGAGTGAGTGAACCGTGATTCTTTTCAAAAGAGTCACGATTCACTTATTTTCATTACGATTACAACGAGTGCCGAAAAGAGTTAGCTTGACATCGCTCTTAATGATGATTCGACGCAAAACATCGCAATCCTTACCAATTGATCATTTTTTTCATTTTTATATTGTGCGGCCGGCTCGCACAAATGATTCGACTCGTTAATGGTATGAAGGAAAATCTGTGTATCCTGCATTTTAATAACGTTATGCTCAGGCGTTTGTGTATACCGTCAACGTACGTGCCATGAAACCAGATTTCCTTGAAAACTTAGCAGGAATATACGAAAAGGAGTCGGCTCACATCGAAAATCGACATTTTTCTTCAAATCTCGAAAATGAGTTACTGAATCGATCAAAAAAGTCGACTCTTTTTTGAGAGTGAATCGGAGGCGATTCACTCTCAAAATTGAATCAGTTTTCCCATCAACCGAGTATTAATTATGTTTTTTTTTTTTATTTGATTGTTTAACAACTATTAGTAAAAAAATAGACCTCAGAACCCCTCGTAGGCTTTTGTCAGATCTTTATAGACATTTCCAGAATTGGGTATTTGAAACGTCCGGCTTTATGAAACATTATGAAACAATCTTGCAAAATGGTGTTTTCCCAATTAAATTTCATGTTCCCATGCTATCATCTTTATTTTGAGAGAACAACCAAGCACATCACAAAATGGTTCTGGTCCTATAATCGATAAGAAATCCAAGTCTTGCTAACATGTCGCCTTGCTCGTTTCCTTCAAGTCACCAGACCAGTGACGCATAGGCAACTCTGGGTCTCAGGATCCAGTGGGTCATTTTCGGGTTGAATCCCCATTTTTTGATTGCTTACTGATCCTTGCCTGGCTCGGAACGTCGTTGGATGAAAACATAAGAATCCGTTTTTGAATATAATATGAAGCTGTTACCCCGAACCAACAAAGGATTGTCTTCTACTTTTCCGCCGTATCGAACAGGCATATCACCAGGCGCTACCACTTATAGGTTGCCACTACATTTCTGGCAAGATGTAGGTAGACACAACAGTTTGGAACTGCGTCCGAACCTGTGGCCTTTCCTAAACTAACAGATTTTCTCATCGGTGATCCTCCTCTCATCAACCCTAGTCCCAGTGGTCCTACGGAAGGAGATCAAGGACTCGGATCATGTCGCGGAAAGAGCACCACTATGCGTTTCAAGCGTCTCTGGAGACTGCTCGGTTGAAGCTATTACACCTCTTGTCTTGGCCTAACGGGTTCGTATTGGCACTCTGACATAGACCCTTTATAGAAGACCTTTTACAAAGCAGGCCTTAGCGACTTCTCGGCGAACACTCAAGAGGTCGAGATGAATTTACAACAATTAAAGTATCTGGAGAGATTGATTAGATCATTCCACTGGATCATATCGGACAAACTTCCGCTGGACCCTTTCTAATCGTAGAATTTCATTTTGGTAAAATGGAGCCCAAACTACAGCTGAGTACTCCAAGGTCGAACGTACTAAGGCGCAATATAGTGCCTTCAGGCAGTAGATGTCGTGAAAATGTTTCCCGAAGCGAAAAATGAACCCCAATCACGTTGAGGCCTTTGATGTAGGGGTAGGCGGGGCAATATGGACACCCTAAGGTTTTTGCCAACTTTACCTGGCAAGATGTAAAAAAAGTTTAGTTTTTTGATACATGTATCCTTTTAAAGTCTATTTTGCATCTATTGCATAAGAATGCTCACGAAGAAAAATGATTTATCCACTTCAAAAAATGTTTTGAAAAATGTTAGTTTTTCATGACCGTCTTCAAGCATACGAGGCAGAATGGACACCCTCATGGGGCACAGGCTTGTCCGCACTGAGCGCACGAAAATTCTGCTCTTTTGATTTACACCATCAAAACCATCGTATTTATGCAATCTTCCTATCTTACCTGATAGAAGGATGTTTGAATATCCTTAATGTCATTTCGAACTGTCAAAAACGTGCACCGCAGTGCCACACTGAGCGTGCAAAGAGAAATTCACTGGGGTGAATTCACCCGGGTGAAATTCTCTTTGCGCGCACAGTGTGGCACTGCGGTGCGATTTTTTGACAGTTCGAAATGACATTAAGGATATTTCAACATCCATCTATCAGGTAAGATAGGAAGATTGCATAAATACGATGGTTTATGGGATGTAAATCAAAAGAGCAAAATTTTCATGCGCTGAGTGCGGACAAGCCTGATGGGGCAATATGGACACCATGAGAGTTTTACGAATTTCGTACATTATCTACACCTATAAAGTCATTTCATTACAAAACAACTATTATGGCTGAATGATACGCCAAAGTAGTTCATTTTTGTTCAGTTAATTTAAATTCAGGCTGTTTTGGATAAACCCTGATAAAAAATATCATAAAAATACGATAAATTTTATTGTTACAACACCATTTTTTCGAAAAATATTCACCATTAAACGTATTGTAATTTACACGGTACACTCACCATCACCCTTATTGTTCTATACCATTTGGCGAATAGTAAATGGCACTTTTACAATAAAAAATGGTGGTCGTTATGTATCTTAACCATAAAATTTTGAGAAAATTTTCATACACTTTTTCGCGAAAAACAATAGAATGTATTGTGTTTTTATGAGACATTTTTAGGGCAATTTTCAAAAGAAAACAATACAGGGTATTAGGTTCCTGAGTGCAAACTTTTTAAAGGGCGATAGAGGACCATAAATGGTGAAAAAAAATGTTCTACGCATATGGTCACGTTACGTAGTTATTGAACTCCCCATGTTTTTGACTCTTATTGCCTTAACTGGCTATAACTTTAAAATGGTCAAACTTATCGCTGGTTTTTTTACCCTTATTCGAAAGATTATTGAATTTTCTAACAAATGGCATCTTTCAACCGATTGGTTAAGTTAAATAACTAAGTTTTCTGAAACTTTCTGATGTCTGTCTGGTATGTGTTGCTTGGCAGCTGTTGATAAGATCTATCATCAATCTTTTCAAATAACTGCCAAATATCACAAGTCAGACCTCAGGTCGTATGATCCATACCATAAATCGTTCACAATTCATGTGGCCATTAGTATCTGTAAATGCTGAAGAAAAATGTTACCGAGAAATATGAATGCTTTGGTTTTTCAAAGGCGAAATCTGTTAACATAACAACAAATATTATTGCATGTTTATTTTAACATCGGTTTCATTGACCCCATTAAACAAATTGTATTTGTATTGTTATCAATGGTAGTTTATTATTTACTAGATTCCTTTAATTTATTGGAAAACAGTAGAAAAATCATTGTTCATCTTTTTCTTGTCGTAACGTCCTCATTTGGCTAAAACCTGCTTTTCAGCTAGTTTTCTATAAGTACTTCCTCAATTATTTATTGAGAGCTTCCTCTGCCAACACGGCTTGACGCCTGTCAGTCGTTGAAGTTTTAGCGAATAACATTCAATAACCGAAACATCTACTGTACTCAAATTTAAAACAAAAACTATAAAAAAAATATGTCAAGTGATTTTGTATTTGATTATACAAACATGATCCAAGCAACAATAATATTTATTGTTATTTATTTGTTACGAATTGTTTTAAGTGTAATTGAGAAATAATCTCTTTTTTAATAAAAAGTCCATGAGAACTTTGCAGGCACTTTTGCAACTATATAAAAACAACTTAAATTGGTTTTTACTGATAGTAACTTTTAATTATTGTAGAACTATTGAAAAACAATCGAATCAATTAGTCACTAATAAAGCTAATGTTCATTTATTGTACGAACTATATGGGCTTGATTTCTATTGTAAAAAGTAACAATATATCTACTATGTGTTTTATTGTGAACAATCAAACCAGTCATACGTTAATAATATTTACCATGTAATGAATGGTAATTTTTTATCCGGGAAGCTTCGTTTTTGTCGGCATGTACAGCTGTGCCTAGAACAACTATTTTCCACTGCTGTCGTTTTTTGACCAATTTGTTTCACCCTATGTCTACTATAGTGAACATTCAACCGAAAATATACTGAAATCGAAGAATTTGGTTGGTTTGTAATTTAGGTTATATTTTTCCCTTGCCGCTTCTTTCAAAAAGGTGAGTGTCCATTTTGCCCCGGTAGCAAAAGATATTTCCAAACTTGATTTTTGATATAATAAAGAAGAAAATATAAACATGTTAAGCATGTAGATACAGCAAAACTACTTGCATGTGTTCTAGATATATCAGGTTTTAATCGACCTGCAATAAATTAATCACTAAATCTTATTTTAGATGTTGTGAAAATTATAATTTCCATGCACAAAAAACGAAGGACGCAACTTTTTCGTGTAAAATCAAGTATAATTTTAATTTCGAATGTTTCTTTCCTGCACGCAGAAAAATGGCGCTTGTTTAAAACAATAAAACGCATGGTTGATTTTCAAACTGATAATTTACTTATTCCAAAGTTATATTTAATTGTTTTCATTTAGAGTTTATCGATAAAAACAACCGACTACCATCATTTCATATAATGTCAAAAATTTCATTTGTTTCAACAAAATAAAAACCATAAACATGGTCCGAAAGCACTCACACATCTATAAAATGCTTACCCCATCATCGCCACAACGAAGAAGGTGCAGCAAATCCTACACGCCAACTTCCAAGTGCAGCTTTGGCCGTGATGGATAACGCGCAGATACTCACGACAGCATCCACAAAAAGTTTATCGGTTTCGCCTTTTTTGTCTTTTTTCTAGTCGTTCTCCTCCCCATCCGCTTACCGACGGTCTAAAAATAGATTTCCGAGCTGCCGCAGTTGCTGCCGTCACCAACACAATCACATTCCGGGTTTGTTAGTGGCAAAAGTGCAGTCGTTTGAATCAATCAATTATTCCATGTTGAAAATACAATATCTCTGTTTGTTTTAACAAACTGTCAAAAATTTCGACAAATGAAAATAATTGTATTATCAAAAAAATAGAACAGTTCAGTTTGAACTAGAAATCAGTTTGTCGCTATAGTAAACTGAAAAATCGGTTGATTTGAACTAGAATTTAATCGTGTTTACAATTTATTTTTCTGCGTGTGAAACTACGTTTTAGATAAATGGAATATGTTCTCCATTCATTAAAAGTTCAAAAAAGCTCGCATATTTCAAAATATTGAGGGTGTCCATTCTGCCCCCATTCTGTCCATATTGAGGGTGTCCATTCTGCATATTGCCCCGCCTACCCCTAGTGTATATATATTTCACCTATAGGGCATCTTTCAAATTTATTTCGAAACCGAAATGAAGACTTGTCATGATAACGCTTTAAAATATAGTACATACAAAATAACAATTAGAGCAGAAGCTTCATTGTTGGCCAGTCATCTATTGTGACCATAGTGTGTTATACAGAATTGGTAGAAAAAAAGTTTTTTCTTAGAAATCAGCTCTCATATGGGCCTCAACAATGCGGAACCGTCAGTGGAGTATTGCGGTAAAATAGAAAAAATCCAACGGGGTTCACGCTAAAAAGCACTCACTTACTTGGTTGCCATAAAATTCAAAAATATTGCAAATTGTTCCATTTATGGTTTATGTAATCATAATTGATGCCACAATATATAACATATTTTCAAACTATGTTATGGGTAGTATGCAGATCGTAAGAAATTTCTTGGCCTATTTCGATGCGTGGAAAATTCAGGCAAGGAATCGCTTTAGAAATAATAAAGCGTCGCTTTATTCCGGATCCTAGTACGGAGCTGAAACGAAACGTCAAATCAAATGGGGCTTGCTATGTTAAATTTCTTGACCATTCCGGTTACGGAAAAATAATGCGCTGAACGAAAATTACTTGAGCGATTGAAGTGCATACCTCGCATTAGGTGTAGTTTCAGCACTTTTGTCGACTGACCAAAACTGATGCTTCTACCCTACATGATTGGCCAAAATAGAAACAATAGTTGAGAACAGGTATGTGGCGCTGTTCATAAACTATATAGACTAAAATAAGGCAACCTCAGAATCCCCCGCTTCTCCTCCTCGTAGATTTTCGACCATACCAAATTTTAGAAATTTGTATGGCCCGTAGCCCGTAGGCTTTTGCCAGATCTTTTTAGACATTTCCAGAATTGGGTATTTGAAACGTCCGGCTTTATGAAACATTGGGGGGATTCACTTAACGGCGTAAACTGCTTAAACTGATTAAACGTCACGATCACCAAGGCAATCTTCGATTATTTCATTCGCAAAATCATGAAACATTTCAAATAAGCAGAAAATCATGGCTTACGCAGCAATTTAATCTGTTTAGTGAGTACCCCTATTATGAAACATTAACAACCAAACACATCACAAAATGGTTCTGGTCCTATGATCGATGAAAAATCCAAGTCCTGCTAACATGTCGCCTTGCTCGATTCCTTCAATTTCAAAGTGCCATGGAGCCCAAAATCACTTCATCAGATTTTGGCCAGCTAATTGTTGAAGCGTCTGAATGTACTCTCAAACATGTGCATGCTACTGATTTCAAAGCAATAATAGCTGCTTGGCTATCATACATCAGACAAGTCAAAAGATGCATAGGCAACTCTGAGTCTCATGATCCAATGGGTCATTTTCGGGTTGAATCCCCATTTTTTGTCATAAGTTTGCTTACTGATCCTTGCCTGGCTCGGAACGTCGTTAGATGAAAACATAAGAATCCGTTTTTGAACATAATATGAAGCTATTACCCCGAACCAACAAAGGATTGTCTTCTACTTTTCCGCCGTATCGAACAGGCATATTACCAGGCGCTACCACTTATAGGTAGCTACTACATTTCTTGCAAGATGTAGGTAGACACAACAGTTTGGAACTGCGTCCGAACCTGTGGCCTTCCCTAAACTAAAAGATTTTCTCATCGGTGATCCTCCTCTCATCAACCCTAGTCCCAGTGGTCCTACGAAAGGAGATCAAGGACTCGGATCATGACGAGGAAAGAGCACCACTATGACCCTTTCAAGCGTCTCTGGAGACTGCTCGGCTGGAGCCATTATACCTCTTGTCTTGGCCTAACGGGTTCGTATTGGCACTCTGACAGAGACCCTTTATAGAAGACCTTTTACAAAGCAGGCCTTAGCGACTTCTCGGCGAACACTCAAGAGGTCGAGATGAATTTACAACAATTTACGTATCTGGAGAGATTGATTAGATCATTCCACTGGATCATATCGGACAAACTTCCACTGGACCCTTTCTAATCGTAGAATTTCATTTTGGTAAAATGGAGCCCAAACTGCAGCTGAGTACTCCAAGGTCGAAGGTACCAAGACGCAATATAGTGCCTTCAGGCAGTAGATGTGGCGAAAATGTTTCCCGAAGCGAAAAATGAACCCCAATTACGATGAGGCCTTTAATGTAATATAATATAATATGTCAATTTCGAATCTAAGATTACTCCTAGATCTTTGACTGAACTTTCACGCTTAACGGAGGCGCCAGTTAAAATATAGTCATGAATATGCATAACCCGTTTCCGACCAAGCGAGATGACAGAACATTTCGTGGGATTCAAAAACATTCGATTGCGTTCACAACACGTTGCAAACATTTCCAGTTGCTGTTGCAGAAACTCAGCATCTTTTGGATTTTTATGACTCAGAATAGTTTTTCTCACATTTTAAAAAAATTTCAAATCAAATCCGTGCTAATCAGGTGAGAGGTAGTTCGAGCATTTTTACGATGGAAGTCCAAGATAATCAATTCAAAACGTTTCGAACAAGCACACAAAGCGGCAATTCCTCGATAATTAGCTACGGTGCATTTACAGCCTTTCTTGTGTACACCAGGAAAACGAACGATTCTTTCCAACACCTGGAAAATACTCCAGTTGCCAACGTAAGGTTGAAAACCAGCATCAAAGGAAAAGCAATTGAATGGATTCTGTCGATGATTTCTTCCAGATTCTATCGGTCATCGAACAAGGGATTCCGGTTAATTTGTGATGATTACCAACATACCGCCAAATACTTCTTGGGTGCGACTTCAGACGACGCTGCAAACGAATTTGATGGGCTTAAAGACAAACGTCTTGAAATCCCGCTTCAAAGTGCATCAGAACTTCAAACGCACAAATCTCAAGAAGCAAGCTTCAAACAAAAGTGCACTTTATTTTTTCTGTTTTTGCTCATTTGAAATAAGCTTAAAATCAGGGTTCGTAATTTTCGTTTCAGCGATACGAAATATGGCTGTTCTCACGGCGGCGGGAGAGCTTATTTTCACTATTTTGCTTGAGGAACACTTTTCCCCTCCAGCACTTCTTTCGAGAGTAGCGATTCATGATAACTGAAAATCGCTTCAACCTTCAGATAATTTCTTTTCGTTCTGTTAAATTTTTCTCTCACCCAATTTTCACGAGAATCTTTTCAAAGCAGATTAACAAAAATTGTGCCCGCGACGGGATTCGAACCTCAAACATTACTAAAAACATACGCGACACGCGCACTCTATCCACACCACCACGCCAACCACACGAGGGTGTAGAAAATATAATGCATAAAACCAATCATCGTCGGCGTCATATGAGTCAAGGAAAGACAACATAATCGGCCGACAAAGGGCAAACGAAATTCTCGCACCTTTGGGAGTGAGTGAAAAAATGTTTTCGCTCTGCTCTTTGTGCGGGAGATTTCTCAAGGCAGATTTTCGCTGAAAATTGGCGTGAGGGAGAATTCTATTTTCGTGAGAATGAGCGAAAATTCCGACCGCTGCTTAAAATAAGAAGCTCAGGTGCACTGGTTACGTTTACGAAGAGATTTGTGCGCTCGAAATCGTGAATAGGTGCCAAAGTCGGCCATTATGGCGGCCATCAATCTCTCGTTTGGTCGCTTATAACGTTGATTAGCTCGTAGCTACTTATGGCGCCCTCCAGGATTCCTCCAGGGATTTAACCTGGAATTTCTCCTCCAGAGATTTTTCCAGGGATTTTGCCTGGGATTCCTCCAGAAATTTCTCTAGAAATTCCACCAGGAATTCCTCCAGAGATTTCCCCAGAAATTGTTTCAGCAATTCCTCCAAAAATTCCTTCTGGGATTTCTCCACAAATTTTCCCAGGGAGTCCCTTTGGCATTCCTTCAGGATTTTTTCAAAGAATCCCATCAAAAAGCCCTCCAAGGATTGCTTCAGGGATTATTCAAGCAATTTGTCAAGCGATTTTTTCAGAATTTTCTCTGGATTTCTCCCAGAATTCCTCTAGACATTCCTCCAGGGATTCATCCAGGATTTTTTTCTAGAGATTGCTCCAGATATTTATCCAGGTATTTCTCCAGATATTCCACAAGAAATCCTCCAGGGATTTTCCACAAGAATTCCCCAAGGGATTCCTCCAGTGTCCACTGCAGGGATTCCACCAGGAATTTGTCCAGAAGTTCCTCCAGGCACTACTCCAGGAATTCTACCAGTTTTCCTTCTAGAATTTCATCCAGGAATTTCCCCAGGGACTCCTCTAGGAATTCTGCCAAAAAATCCTCCAAGAATTACTCCAGAAATACCCTCAGGAACTCTTCAAAGTATTGCTTCAAGAATGGATCCAGGAATTCCTACAGCAATTTCTCCAGGAAATCCAGGGATTCTTTCAGAAATTCTTCCAGGAATTTCTCAAAGTTATTCATCCAGAGATTGCTTAAACAATTTATCCTGGAATTTCTCCTCCAGGGATACCTCCAAGTACTTTCCCCAGGAATTCTTCTAGGCATTCCAATAGGATTTAATCGAGGAATTTATCTAGGGATTCCTCCAGATATTCCTCCAAGAATTCCTCCAGTATTTACACTATGAATTTCTTTCAAGTGTTTTTTCAGGAATTGATCCAGAGATTCCTCTAGAAATTTCCTCAGAACGATTTCTTTCCAAAAAATTTCCAAGGATTTCCACAGGAATTTCTCCAGGGATACCTCCAAGTATTCCTACAGAAATTCCTTCAGCGATTCCTCCAAGAATTATTTTGGGAATTCTTCCAGCGTCTCCTCCAAAAGTTCCTCCAGGCATTCCTCTAGGATCACGTCCAGAAATTCCTTAAGGGATATTTCCACGCATTCCTGCAGAAACTCCTTCAGGAATTACTCCAGGGACTCGTCCAGGAATTCCTCAAAAGATTTTTCCAGGTATTCCTCTAGGAATTGCTCCAGAAATTCTTCCATTCTCCAAGAATGCCTGTAGAGATTCTTCAGGAATGCATTCAGGGACTCCATTAATTCCTTCAGGGATTGTTTCAAGAATCCATCCAGGATTTTCCTCGAGGATTCTTTCAAAAATTGCTCAGAGGATACCTCCAGAAATTCCTACAGTTATTCTTCCAGAAATTTCTCTAGGATTGTCTTAAAAAATTTCCATAGAATTTTCTCGAGAGATTTCTCCCAGAATTCCTCTGAAGATTTCTCCAAGAATTTAACCATGAATTCCTCCAGAAATTCTTCCAGGGATTGCTCCAGAAATTCATTCAAGAATTTCCCCAGGGATTCCTCCTGATATTCCTTCAGAAAATTTTCTGGCGATTTCTCCAAGAATTCCTTCAGGGATTTCCCCAGGAATTCCTCTAGGTAGGGTGGGGCGGGGCAAGATGGGTCGCATAAGGATGGATCACCATAACTTCGTAAATACAAATCGGATTGGTTTGCATTCGTCCGCTACTCTTTAATACACTAGTTAGCTATGCTAAAAGTCGATAAAAAGTACATCAAATACAAAATATGATGTTAAACAAGCAGTTTTAAAAAGTGTTCGATTTTGTGCCGTGAAAAAAGTGCGGGGCAAGATGGGTCACCTTTTAAGTAATTAACATTTTCTCAACGAAAAACGTCAAAATATAAGATTTGTTCCGCATTCAAATATGCTCCATATCCATACTGAGTAAACAAGAGCTACTAGTAAACATTTTATAAATTTATTTGGAATATAAAAAACTTTACGATTTGAGTAGTCCTGAGGCGACTTGAAAATCGATGTTTTTACTAAAAAAATATCATAATTTTATGTTATAATTTTGAGCGTTTATTCCGCTTGATTGAAGTCATTTATGAGATAGTCTTGTAATAAAAAATAAATAACTTTTGAATGTTCCAAAACTACGTTCAAAATTGAAGGTGACCCATCTTGCCCCGCGGCCGTTTATATGGAGAATATATGGAATGTATCGCATAAGAAAAATGGCAAAAAACCCTTTTATTTTGTATTTCCAATGAGAGTGAATAATTTTTCAATCAATGCCCCAAACTTTTGTATATTCATGCTGGTCATCTAACAAAATTATTGACATAATCAAAACATGAGTAATGCGCCCGAAAATGGCACTGACCCATCTTGCCCCGCGACCCATCTTGCCCCGCCCCACCCTATTCCTGTAAGATTTCAACCAAGAATTTCTCCAGGGACTCCTCCAGGATTTTCTCCAAGAATTCCTCTGGTAGTTACACCAAGAATTTCTTCAGGAACTCCTCCAAGTATTTCTCCAAAAGTTCCTTCAAAAACTCCTGCAGGAATTCAGTTATTGCTTCAGAGATATCTCAAAATTATCCTCCAGGGATTCCTTAACCCGGGAGCGGTCGCGTCGTGTACTGAGTACATGCACCATGAAAAATGCACGCTTGTGGTACACAGCGTGAGCGCGGCGTCGCTGCAGGTAGTCAAAGACGCGACTGCTCTAGGGTCAAAAAATTCCTCCAGGAATAGGAAGAAATCGGTGAAGTACTAGATTGAAAGTAGTGAGCTGGATTTTTGAGAGTTTTGAGAAAAAGTTTGGGTAACTGTGTATTTTTTATTTCTTGCAACTTCAACAACACAGCTATCCGAACTTTTGCTCAAACAGCATCTAATTAGTCAACAAATCATAATGCTAGGGACAATGGAAATCTGCGATTTCGCGGAAGCCGCGAAATCCGCAAAATTGGGCAATGGTTGCGAAATTTAAGAAATCCCGCGAAATGACACGAAATCTGAGAAAATTCAGAAAATAACTTCAAAGTTTCGCTAATTTTAAAATTTAAAAAATAAATTGGCTGATAAATTTTACCAATGTAAAATAATTTAATAGTTTAATACATTTTACATCAACTTCTTTTCCAATTTTTCATCAAATTTGTTACTTTCCCTGTAAATTTATGATTACGCCTCATAAAATCCAAGTGAATTATTCGTTTCGCATGCAAAATTAATGTTTTCTTTAACAATACGATCAAAAATATGCTGCCGCGAAATCATCGCGAAACTCGCAATGTTGGTCCGCAAAATTTGAGAAATTTTGCCGCAAATTTCCATTGTCCCTACATAATACCCACGCTGCTTGCACCATTTTATTGCAGAAATGAAGAATTGATCATCTCACCATATAAAAATTAAGCTAGCTACTTTTATTCTAGTACTTCACTGATTGCGCCCTATTCATCCTGGAAGTACTTCTCCAGGCATACCTCAACAAATTCCTCCAGAAATTCCTCTAGAGATTCATCCAGGAATTCATCCAAGCAATTCTCCAAACATTCCGTCAGAAATTCCTCTACACAATTCTCCAGGAATAGGACACAACCGGTGAAGTAATGAGCTGAATTTTTGTATGGTGAAAAGGCCAATTCTCCGTTTCTGCAATGAAATGGATTAAAAAGCGATGGTATTATGATTTCTTGCTTAATTTGATGATGTTGGAGCATAATTAACCATGTTGTTGTTTTCTCCATTTCTGGCAACGTAAACAACACAGTTACTCAAAGTTTTGCTCAAACAGCATCAAATTAGACAAGGAATCATAATACTCAGGCCTTTTGAACCATTTCATTGCAGAAACGGAGAATCGACCTTCTCACCATACAAAAATTCAGCTCATTACTTCAATTCGAGTACTTCACCGATCGTGTCCTATTCCTCCAGAGATTACTTCAGGGAAAGCTTCAGGGATTCCTCCTGGAATTCCTCCACGGGCTTTCCACAGGGATTTCTTCAAGAATTCCTCCAAAAGCTCTTCAAGGATTGCTCCAAGAATTCTTCCAGAAATTTCTCTAGTTAATTCTCCAGATTTTTTTTTCGAGAGTTTTCTCCCAAAATTTTTCTTAAGATTCCTCCAGGATTTTTCCAGGAAGTCAAAAATTCCTCCAGTGATTCCTCAGTGTATCCTCCAAGCGTTCCTCTAGGCATTCCTCCAGGATTTGCTCATTTGCTCTCCAGGATTTCCTCCAGAAATTACTTCTGGGATTCCTCCAGGCATTTCTGCAGAAATTCTTCCATGAATTGCTCAAAAGATTTTTCCAGGTATTCCTCTAGGAATTGCTTCAGAAATTCTTCCTCTTCCTCCTAGAATGCCTGTAGACTAGTGATTATTCAGGAATGCATTCAGGGATTTCTCTATAAATTCTTCCAGGGTTTGGTTCAAGAATTCACTCAGTATTTTTTTTGAATGTTTCTCCTGGAAATCCTCCAGGTATTCCTACAAAAATTTCTCCAGGGATTCCTCCAAGAATTCTTCAAGAGATTTCTCCTGGAATGCCTCTAGTATCCAGGCTTTCCAAATGTACATCCTTCTCGCAACAGCCCGCGCAAAGCTGAATCGACACTCTCTTATGTGTGCAGACTAGAGGGTCTTGTTTCCCGGACTGAAAAAAATCCCGGGATTCGGGATTTTTATTTTTGAAATCCCGGGATTTCCCGGGATCCCGGGAAAAATCAAAATTTCCCATAACCGATAAAAAAAGTTAAGGAATGAATCTTGAAACCGTTTTTAACCAAATTTTAGCGACTAATAAAGACGTTCAACTATTCTGATTTTTTTTTCATTTCTCATTTCTATAGATAGGATTTACATTTCTGGGAAAATGATAAAAAATAATATGTATGTATAAATCCATAAAGTCTTTTCATGCTATTTCTGAGAGCAATTAGACAACTTCTCTGACAAAGCATGAGTGATAAAGGTTGGAAGATTGATTTGAAAATTTCTTATGGCAACTTTTTGTCAACATTTTGGGTTCTATTGAAAAAGATTGAAGAAATTGGAATTATTTCAAACAAATTCAAGCGAAAACGCTTCCATTAGATATTGTGAAATATAATACAGAACAACTGGCAGAGTGGAATTGCTATTAAAAACTCATTGAAAAATCTTACGACTTCGATAATTCCTTCCAAAAAATTCTATTTCGATATATTGGGTTTCACTTTAATTAATGTTTTTACTTCTGCGATAATTTAAAAGTCCGCTGTAATATCATTTCAGTAGTATGCAAGATTATATTTTAAACTCTGGGACGTTGATAGCCCAATAAGATCAGGTTCTATTGCTGGCTGTGTTTTTACCTCGGTCATGTAATACATTTCGCTCTGTTTTTCGTTTTGTTGACATACAACTTAGAAAAAAATCTGCAGAAAGTCCAAACAAGAAGTACCTTTTATGCTGGAAACTAATTAAAAAATTATCATAAAAATTGCTCCAAAATTTCTATTACAATTTTCTCTATAACATGTTGTCCATTTTTTTTTTCCATGAGTTTCGTATGACATTTTGGCTGAACTTCAAAAGAAAATGTCTCAAGAAATTTCATCGGAAAAAAATTCCAGAGATAGTATAGTCCCGTCAGAAATTGATTAACAAATATTTCCATCAAAATTTATGTGAGCGAAATTTCACCAAAATGATGTTGAAAATGCTTCAAGCCATTGCTCAGACCATGAAAAAATATCAATTTATTACTTTCAGGATATTGCTCCAGAAACATCTGAAGTATGTCTGGTATCTAACTTCCTATAGCACATAATTTTCTAAGAAGTTTTGCGCAGAAGTTCCACCTGGAAATATTCCACACGTTTCGTACAAATATTGACAAATTTTGCTTCTTAAAATGCTGCAAGAAATATTGCCATACGAAAACAACCTTGTAATAGCTTAAAATCAATCCACCAAATCCACATTTTAACCATTTCTGCTGAAAATTATGGCCTTTGTTGTCATTATTAGAATTTTCGGGAAATCCCGGGAATTCCGAAAAAATATCCCGGGATTCGGGATTTTTTAGATCCCGGGATTTCCCGGGATTTTTGTCCCGGGAAATCCCGGGCAAGACCCTCTAGTGCAGACCATCTCTCTTTACCGTGTGCAACACCATCAGTGAGAAATGTATCGCCAACAGCACGCACATGCATGAGCGAAAGATGTATTGAAACAGCCGCTGCTTCGGCTGCTTGCCTGACAGTTGCATACTCGAGTCGTATCGAGCCGAGTGGGAAACGTCGTCAGTATTGTTGGCCGCATGGCGATGACAATCTTCGGCTAACTAAGCCAGCTGTCGCGTAAAGGGTGTCATAGGCTGTCACGGGAGCACATGGCTTAACGCTAAAAGTTATTCACAAAATATGTGCTCAATAAATATTTTTTTACAAACATGATATGCCTTTCACAAGATACCCCAGGGGCGAAAAGAAGTTTGTGCCAGCGTTTGTCAAAATTGTAATCTGGCTAAAATATACCACTGATGTGAGATTCAACTCTCTTTTATATTGAAAACATGGCAGTGCATTTCACATGCCAATAAAAAATAATGCTATGCAAAATACTCTACTAGAATAAGACTTACAGGTGCATATTCTGTATTTGAAAAAATACATAATACATGAAACGCGTCGATAATTTTGAGCGTGCGATATACCATGATACTCGACACGTTCAACAGAAGTAAAATGCACGGGCCGAGCGCAGCGATTTTCGTCACTTCGTGTCCAGCCAACGAGAGACGGTTTGGGCTAGAGCCGAGGTTGTCATCGGCGAACGAACGCACAGCGAAAGCAGACTATGCGAGCAGTTCCCGACAGTGATGTTGTAGGTCGCATGAGTTTTATTCTGTGGGCTGTCATGAACCATGCATTCACAAGGCTGTCATGGGAATAAGAGTGTGACAGCCATCAAAATGCTATCATGATGCGGTACTTTTGGGAAGCCTGCTAGTATCTCTTCCAGGAATTCCCCCATGGATTCCGCCAGGTTTTTTTTTTTCAGAAGTTTCTCCAGGCATTCGCTATGTGAAGAATTAGCTTAAGTTGAAATTCACAAATAATTAATAGGACAGATCGGTGAAGTACTAGATTTGTAGTAATGAGCTGAATTTTAGTATGGTGAGAAGGTCAATTCTCCGTTTCTGCAATGAAATGGTGCAAAAAGCGTGGGTATTATGATTCCTTGCCTAATTTGATGCTGTTTGAGTAAAACTTTGGGCACCAATGTTGTTGTTTCATTCATTTCTTGCAACATAAACAACCAAGTTATCCAAAGTTTTGCTCAAACAGCATCAAATTAGGCAACGAATCATAATATTCACACTTTTTGTACCATTTCATTGCAGAAACAGAGAACTGACCTTCTCACCATACTAAAATTCAGCTCATTACTACAATTCTAGCACTACACCGAACGTGCCCCATTAAATGAAAAATCTAGGCATTCTTCCAGGATTTCCTTCAGAGATTCTTCTAGGAAATTATCCAGGATTGTCTCCAAGAATTCTTTAAGAGATGCCTCCAAGAATTCTTCCAAGGATTCGTCTAAAAGATTCTCTAGAAATTCCTGCAAGAATTACTCTAGAGATTTGTTCAAAAATTTCTCCAGGGATTCCTTCCAGATTTCCTCTAGGAATTCCTCGAGGAAGTCTTACAGAGATTGCTCCAGAAGTTCATCCAAGAATTTCTCCAGAGATACCTCCAGGTATACTTTCAGAAATTCTCCCAGGAATTCCCCCAAAAATGTTTCCAGAGATTGCTCTAGTGATTCCTTCAGAAATTCCTCTCGAGATCTCTTCAAAAATTTATTCAGGCAGGAGTTCCCTCAAACATTCAGAAATCCTTCCATAATCTTTTCCAGGGATGCATCCAAGAATTTCTTGTGGATTGTCTGAAGTTGTTTTTGAATTACTTCAAGGATTTCTAGAGGAATTTCTCCATCGAATTGTATTGGAATTCTTTAAGATAATTTTAGAGGGATGCATATAGGAGACAGGAAACTCTTGAGGGAGTCATCCAGGAATAGGACAGATCGGTGAAGAACTAGATTTATAGTAATGAGCTGAACGTTAGTATGGTGAGAAGGTTAATTCTCCGTTTCTGCAGTGAAATGGTGCAAAAGCGTGGGTATTATGATTCCTTTCCTAATTTGATGCTGTTTGAGCAAAACTTTGGGCAACAGTGTTGTTGTTTTCTTCATTTCTTGCAACATAAACAACATAGTTATCCAAAGTTTTGCTCAAACAGCATCAAATCAGGCAAGGAATCTTAATATTCACGCTTTTTGTACCATTTCATTGCAGAAACAGAGAACTGACCTTCTCACCATACTAAAATTCAGCTCATTACTACAAATCTAGTACTACACCGAACGTGCCCCATTCTACAATTATCTCCAATAAATTAGGAGTTGTGGAGCGGACCTGGTGTGATGGTTAGAACACTTGACTATCACGCCGAGGACCTGGGATCGAATCCCACTCCCGACAAACTCGCAAAATGTAAGTTCTTCGGAAGGGAAGTAAATCGTGGGTCCCGAGATGAACTAGCCTAAGGCTAAAAATCTCGTTAACCTTCCGTAACTCGCGCGGTTGACTACCTGCGTCAGCACCACGCTAATGCTGAGTACAAAAAGCGAGATTTTTTCAACGTGTTGTACAAAATACAATAGCGCGCTCGTTCGAGGGTTAATACAGATAAAAAAAAATAGTAGTTCATCAACGAATTTATTCAGGAATCCATCCATAAATTAATTCAAGAATATCCCTTGCAGCTCGGAACAATACAATCAAAGGTTTATTCTTAGAGGAATAAAGAACCAAGCTATTCCAAGATTGCTAATAATCATAGACCAACTGGATGATTAGTTACTGAAAAATATCATCAGTCATCAAAGAAATACTGCAGATATTTTCAAAAAAAAAAATCTTCGGACGATTTTCCGTTATGTTCTACTGGAGAAAATGTTGAAGGAGAATTTATGGAGAAAATTCTGAGTTAATCCTAAAAAGAGATCGTAATTTCCAAAGAATTCAGCACACGACTGAAGAAAAATCCTTGATCTTCCAGAAATTGGCCGCAACCAGCACCAAGCTGATTTGTGTAGAAAAGGCAAGCTATTTCTGCGTATATAACAGCGTGACTGCTGAAGGATTAAATTATGCTTTAGAATGTTATGTTCTTCTTCTTCTTCTTCTTTATGGCTCTACGTCCCTACTGGGACTTGGCCTGCCTCGCTTCAACTTAGTGTTCGTTGAGCACTTCCACAGTTATTAATTGAAGGGCTTTCTTTGCCTGTCATTGCATGAATTTGTATATTGTGAAGCAAGTACAATGATACATTATGCCCAGGGAGTCGAGATTTTTTTTCCGACCGGGACGGGAATCGAACCCGCCGTCTCCGGATTGGCGATCCATAGCCTTAACCACTAGGCTAACTGGAGACCCCAGAATGTTATGTTATTGTATTCAATTTCATTGTGTTGCGTTAAGTTATATGTAAAAGCAAAGATTTTTAAGTACAAGATAACCCACTTTTGCATTTCCCATACTATCGGAAGGCGAACAGATTTGTTAGACGACAGTGCCACTTGCATCGGGAAATCGAATCATTTCAACAAAAAATATCGAATTAGCTCTGATTTTTTGCTGCGTAGTAGACGTCATTTGAGAGAGTCGTAGGTTGACGTTGCCCAGCAAAGATTCAAAGTCCAATTTTCATGTAAAAGAGCTTAAAACTCGATTATTTCTGGAGTCTATGGGAATTATGTTAAGGCTCTTTTTTATAAATCTCCATTTCATATCGGTTGATGCACGGGGTAAGGTCCGGACAACTCCGCACTGTGATCATCAGAACGCTCACTGAATCAGAAGTACCGTATAAACTGTCGATCCGCGTTATAGCGAGGACCGTGCTATTGTTAATGCTATACCAACCAAATCTAATCAGTAGGGCCTTTACGGATCTCGGTTGAGATGTGAGTTTTTGCTATGCCAGAGAATTGTTCTGGTTACGCCAAAGCTTGGTGTCTCTAGATGTATGCATTCACATAAAACGAATCGGAGAGTAACGCATTTAAATCTGGACGCACTCATCACAACTTGATGTAACTGGAATATCCCATGAGGAAGTTATCATAAGACGGAACCCTTGTGGAACATGGGCTGGAGTAGCTATGAAAGCGATGTCCCCACGAAAAACCCTGGGTTATGTCCGGACTTTAAGTAAGCGATCTCCGATTCTTATCGTAAATCGTAAATGTAATCTAACGTAACTAACTTGCACAAAAATTGCATTCATATATACCACATAGTTGGACGCGGTACTTTGGAGCACCAAAAATATGACGTCTGGAGTTTGTCCAAAGTTGTGTTTATCTTTTTCTTATGCAATCAAAGACACCCGTTGGTTAGCTGCAGTAAATTAGTTCGACCGCGAGTCAACCGTGTCGCTGCCGTCGGTAAAATGCGTTCGCCAGTTCAGCACCAGAGTGGGCCATATTCTTAATTTATTATATTTGATTACATTTACGATTTACGATAAGAATCGGAGATCGCTTACTTAAAGTCCGGACATAACCCAGGGTTTTTCGTGGGGACATCGCTTTCATAGCTACTCCAGCCCATGTTCCACAAGGGTTCCGTCTTATGATAACTTCCTCATGGGATATTCCAGTTACATCAAGTTGTGATGAGTGCGTCCAGATTTAAATGCGTTACTCTCCGATTCGTTTTATGTGAATGCATACATCTAGAGACACCAAGCTTTGGCGTAACCAGAACAATTCAGGCCAAACATTTCAATAGGTCCTATCTGCATTTGAGAGGCTCTCTTTGTTCACTTTCTCTTTCAATTATTGCAAAGTAATGGTACACTTTTCAATTATTTTTGCAGTACAAATCAAAAGACGATTGTTTTGACCATCGTTCAATGCAAGGAGACAATCATAATACAAATAAACAGCTGAGATATTAACGAAAGAGAGGGAAACCAAAGAGAGCCTCTCTTCTGCAGATTGGACCTTTAGACATGTTTGGCCTGAATTCTCTGGCATAGCAAAAACTCACATCTCAACCGAGATCCGTAAAGGCCCTACTGATTAGATTTGGTTGGTATAGCATTAACAATAGCACGGTCCTCGCTATAACGCGGATCGACAGTTTATACGGTACTGCTGATTCAGTGAGCGTTCTGATGATCACAGTGCGGAGTTGTCCGGACCTTACCCCGTGCATCAACCGATATGAAATGGAGATTTATAAAAAAGAGCCTTAACATAATTCCCATAGACTCCAGAAATAATCGAGTTTTAAGCTCTTTAAGCTAACTCGATATTTTTTGTTGAAATGATTCGATTTCCCGATGCAAGTGGCGCTGTCGTCTAACAAATCTGTTCGCCTTCCGATAGTATGGGAAATGCAAAAGTGGGTTATCTTGTACTTAAAAATCTTTGATTTATTGGAACAGGCTAGCTTGTAGTCGGGAAACGAAACTGTTGATATCAACAAGATTTTGGTAGTACATCAATACGTCTAAAATAGCCAAATTATCAACTGCCGTCGAAGCGCTGTGAACGGGAGATTCGTGAGCTGAGGGACAATCATTCAGCATTGAATACTTGCAGGAGTATCAATTTGCGCTTGCCCACCGTTGTCCATCACACAGATACAAGTCGAAATGAAGTCGCAAAGGTTGCTTTTATTCGAACGCTTTGATAGAATCCGTGTTGAGCAGGACTAATATAGGAGCAACATGAAGCGAACATGAGATTGTTCATAATAATCTCAAAGCATTTGGAGCCAGCTGAAAGGGAGGTTATTCCGCAGCAAAGCTGCCACATTATCTGTATTTCGTACACGAAAAAAGTTGGCACCCTCTCGTTTATTTTACTATCTCAAATCTCGGCTTGAAAAATAGTTTAAAAAATATACTATTTTTTAGTTAACCTTGGAGTTAACAAACTAGTTCCATTGCCTTGCGGTTTTAAAATAAACTAAGGGGTGTCAAATGAGGGGGTTAGAAGCAAAGGGGTGTAAGTGACAAAACCCCACTTTCGAGTAAATGAGGTTTAAAGTTTTTAACCAATTTTTATTCCCATACAAAATGTATGGAGTTTCAAAATCAACCCAATTTTCTCTGATTTATTGCAATTTTTCCAATCATCGTAGAGATTGTTTGAAAGTTCCTGAAAGCTTGAAATCTGAAGAATTTCATGATATGCTCAGCTCAAAATCGACAAAATGGTCACTTACACCCCTTTGATTCTGGGCCCCTCAAATGGTTTTTTCGTATTATAACCAGTCTTGTGCATTATCACCATCATAACACAAAAAAGCCGCAACATCAACATTGCCCTTCTTCCTCCATCAACGCTACAGCCGACCGTCTCTATGTTGCTATCGAACACATTTGAGACGAACGCATTGATACGGTGGCTGCCGCCGCCACGCTCTTTCTCTTCAAATCTCTTGAGTAGCCGAACGCTTCTTAACCGTCGTTCCGACGCAGAGCTATGTCACTCACTGCTGGGTGACTCTCGTCTGAAAATGCCAGGATGAGGGTCAATTTGTTAAGTAGTATTGCATGGCGCAGCAAACACAAACATAGCACGCCCTATGAATAGAATGCAAAGCGTAGAACAAAAACTCGCTTCGGTGTTTCATCGTGTGGTTCGAAAACAAGAGACGATCGCTGCTGTTGGATGTGGTTGACTCTGCATTGAACGAGGGTTGGCTCGAGTGGCTTTTGCGTGAATCGATTATGTTTTGATGGACTGCGTTTGTCGTATGAAGTGATGGTTAGAGCGAGTGTCATTCGACATTGACCATCCTGAAACTGCACAACCCTGATTATAACCCAGTAATGCGGCAACTCTGTTCCGCGGTAGTTGTCTATGTCCGTCATGTCGCCCTTTTTGTAGACCGGCAGCAAGTGAGACGTTTTTCAGATGGTGGGGAACTTTTGTTGCTGCAGCGATTGGTTGAGTAATGCGCCTAATTTTTTGAAGATGCATGACGGAATACCATAGCCGACAGGACATCTTAAGCTTATGGAGTGCACCATCAACCAACGATAAATTAACTTGGAAAACATCGAGATCAACTACACTGACCCCACACGTATGAATCATCTAAGGGTTTTTACATCATAAAAATAATAATACAGAAGAAAATAAACCATATATTTCAATGTAGGGGTAGGCGGGGCAATATGGACACCCGGGGCAGAATGGACACCCTCAATATTTTGAAATATGCGAAATTTTTTGAACTTTTAATGAATAGAGAATATAGTCCATTTGTCTAAAACGTAGTTTCAGGAAAGAAACATTCTAAATTAAAATTATACTTGATTTTACACGAAAAAGTTGCGTCCTCCGTTTTTTGTGCATGGAAATTATAATTTTCACACCATCTAAAATAAGATTTAATGATTATTTATTGCAGGTCGATTAAAACCTGATATTCCTAAAACACATGCAAGTAGTATTGCTGTAGCTACATGCTTAACATGTTTATATTTTCTTCTTTATTATATCAAAAATCATGTTTGGAAATATCTTCTGCTGCCGGGGCAAAATGGACACTCACCTTTTTGAAAGAAGCGGCAAGGGAAAAATATAACCTAAATCACAAACCAACCAAATTCTTCGATTTCAGTATATTTTCGGTTAAATGTTCACTATAGTAGACATAGGGTAAAACAAATTGGTTAAAAAACGACAGCAGTGGAAAATAGTTGTTCTAGGCACAGCTATACAGCCGACAAAAACGAAGCTTCATCCAAAACAGCCTGAATTTAAATTAACTGAACAAAAATGAACTACTTCGGCGTATTATTCATCCATAATAGTTGTTTTGTAATGAAATGACTTTATAGGTGTAAATAATGTACGAAATTCGCAAAAGTCTCATGGTGTCCATATTGCCCCATGGGGATGTCCATTCTGCCCCGTATGCTTGAAGACGGCCATGAAAAACTAACATTTTTCAAAACATTTTTTGAAGTGGATAAATAATTTTTCTTCGTGAGCATTTTTATGCAATAGATGATAAATAGACTTTAAAAGGATACATGTATCAAAAAACTAAACTTTTTTGACATCTTGCCAGGTAAAGTTGGCAAAAACCTTAGGGTGTCCATATTGCCCCGCCTACCCCTAGTCAAAACCAAACAGTAGGAGTATGCATGTCTATACTTCTAATTCGTGAACATTTTTCTCGTTGAATTTAATTAAAAATGTTAAAATTTTGACTTTCTAGAAAAATGCTAGAAACCACAGTTTATGAATCAGCAGAATACTTGCTCACACATATGAATCAGTTTAGATACTATTTATAAATCATCGATTTTTTGGCAAATCTTGTAAAGCTCATGACACCGTACGCCTCAAAGGCTGTAGAACCATCATCCCAGAACACATTATAGACATCTGCCAAAAATCTGAATCAATTTCAGGCAGGTGTGTCTACTTTTAAGTTGAATAAATCTTCAACATGGTATTCTCACATTCAATTGGCATTGGCCTGAATACTTTACATGCGCTAAAAGGTATCGCAAAACTGGTATCGAAGAGGTTTAAAGCAGACATGGGCAAAACACCAAACCGTGCCGCACCGGTGGCGTGTTTACCCGTAAACACACCACCGTGTGTGTTCATATCCAGCGGTCGGAATTTTCGCTCATTCTCACGAAAACAGAATTCTCCCTCACGCCAATTTTCAGCGAAAATCTGGCTTGAGAAATCTCCCGCACAAAGAGCAGAGCGAAAACATTTTTTCACTCAATCCCAAAGGTGCGAGAATTTCGTTTGCCCTTTGTCTGCCGATTATGTTGTCTTTCCTTGATTCATATGACGCCGGCGATGATTGGTTTTATGCATTATATTTTCTTCACCCTCTGTGTGGTTGGCGTGGTGGTGTGGATAGAGTGCGCGTGTCACGTATGTTTTTAGTAATGTTCCAGGTTCGAATCCCGTCGCGGGCACAATTTTTGTTAATCTGCTTTGAAAAGATTTTCGTGAAAATTGGGTGAGAGAAAATTTAACAGAACGAAAAGAAATTATCTGCAGGTTGAAGCGATTTTCAGTTATCATGAATCGCTACTCTCGAAAGAAGTGCCGGAGGGGAAAAGTGTTCCTCAAGCAAAATAGTGAAAATAAGCTCTCCCGCCGCCGTGAGAATAGCCATATTTCGTAACGCTGAAACGAAAATTACGAACCCTGTTCATATCACCACCTTCGTACAGCTTCTACTAATGAACACGCAGTGCGACTGGCGAAACACTCGTGTCGGTGGTATAACTCGAGCCTCAGTTTCGGCTCCGTGTTTCAGTTTTGGTTGGGCACGGAGGCCGAGTGTTTCCGATTGAATGAAACACCAAAGCAGTGAGCTCGGCCACAGTGCGTGGTAGCTTGGCTGCATCAGAGCCACTGAGTCAGAAGGGACGAGAAAGACACAAAAGGAGCCGCCAAGTACTTCACTCTCGTCGTCGATCAACAGCATTTGCAACTGGTGCTGGAGAATGAACGGCACCGAGCGCTTGAACTCGCACGAGTGTTTTGCATAATCGGAAACACTCGGGCTCCGTGTTACCCGAAGCGTCAAACACCGTGCCCAGTGCCTGAGCACCGCCACCGACACCGGTGTTGAGCCAGACACGGTGCGTATTCGTTCTGAAACACGGAGAGCTAGGTGGTGGCTTGGCACCCACGGTGGTGTGTTTGAGCATCGACTCCTCGTGCAGTGCAGTGTTTGGACAAGTCTGGTTTAAAGGCTATGTATAGTCAATTATTGAAGATAGGGATCCAGAAATGTTATTAATCGTTGCTTGCTATTATCTTGTGGTGTTATGTATCGTTACATAAGGTTCAAATGAATAAGACGGTGATTTCATCGAAAATCTCATTTAGACCCAAATTGAGGCCACTACCCAACTAACATTGTGAATGTAAACGTCAACAAAGCGTCCTCAATACGGCTTGATGCTGAGTTACTGTGTTGTATATATGGACGGAAGCTTCTATGCAAGCCATATACCAATGAATCTGGCGAACTTAATCCACTTGCACATGCTGTGCGAACAGCTTCTATGCCACCAAGTCATAGCTCTTTTCTCGACTCCTATGTAACCACTAACTGAATAACATCTTGAGAAGACGCCTTTTCACAGTTGTTAAATAATAGTTATACGGCATCCCCAAATTAATCGAATAAATATAATTAGGTTATGGATACCGTGACGCAATACATGAGGAACTGGAATTCTCGCTTTTAAAATTGAATAATTAAAGTACTTGCCGCTACCCAACTAACATTTATTGTGAATGTAAACGTCAACAAAGCGTCCTTAATACGGCTTTATACTGAGTTACTGTGTTGTACATATGGACGGAAGCTTCTATGCAAGCCCTATACCAATGAATCTGGCGAACTTAATCCACATGTATATGCTGTGCGAGCAGCTTCTATGCCACGAAGTCATAGCTCTTTTCTCGGCTCCTATGTAACCACTAATTGAATAACATCTTGAGAAGGCGCTTTTTCAGCCTTTTCGCAGTTATTAAATAATAGTTATAGGGCATCCCCAAATTAAACAATTAAATATAATTGGGTTATGGATACCGTGACGCAATACAAGTGGAACTGGAATTATCACTTTTAAAATTGAATAATTAAAGTACTTGCCGCTACTTGGAATCGAACTCCCGATCTCCGTATCCACTGGTCCCGGTGATGTCCTCGCTGCCACACTGCTATATATTAAAGTGACCAGACGTCCCGCGTTTCGCGGGACAGTCCCGCATTTTGACCAAATGTCCCGCGACAAATTATGTCCCGCGAAATGTCCCGCGTTCGTCTCAAATTGTAAAAATATCCCGCGTTTGAAAAAAAAATCAACAAGCATTCAAAATATTGTAGTAACTTCAAAGCCAAAATAGTCAAACCGGTTTTGTACAATGCATCAAGCACATCAAACATATTAACGGAACTTTCAACATCAGAGTTCAAAAACTGAAAGATTTTTGCGAGAAAGTACATGAAGATTCTGGGTTACAGTAAAGTTTGAACTGTTGAAAGCTTTTTTTTATCGAGCGATAGCAGTCCCAGCTTTTTTTTTTTTTTTGAAGAAAAAAAATCGAATTTGGTTGATTTTTATGCACAGTCAGGCAGCATCATTTTACAGTTCGGTAAAGAAAATAGAGAGTGACAAGAGTACAATTACAAAAGTAGTAGACGAAACTGTCTCAAGTTTAAACTTCAGGGTAGAAAAGTGCTTTTATTACTATGTTAGTGCCCACTGCGCACAGTCAGATGAAAAATCTGGAGGAAAATCTTTGCCCGAAGTTGAAATCTCGCCAAGCCCAGTATAGTAAAATTTTATCGGAAATTTTAAGGAAATAGTACGCAAATGACAAAATTGGCCAAGCAGAAGGCAGGGTAATAATAACCTCAAAAAATTGTAGAGTTCACGTCATGCTTATCAGGCAAAAATAATGTAATAAACGATTTTTGTTTCAGTTGTGTACGAAGTTTGAACCACCTTAATTTTAATTTTGAAAGTAATTGAGAGTTGAAATATTAACCCTCAGCACTAGCGTGGTGCTGACGGTGGTGGCCAACCACGCGAGATACGGAAGGTTAAAACCATTTTTGACAGCTAGATTAAATAATGAAATAATAGATTAAATTAATTATCTTTTGACGACTGTAGAAAAAACGTTTATGAGTTTGTTCCACTTCTGCGAAGTTCACAACGCAGAAAGATATGCTTGGTAGATTAAATGAGTGCTTCGTATTCTACGAACAAAAAAAAAATACGTCACGTTAACAAAAAAAAGATCATGATTTCACCTTACTATGCATTTTTCCAAATTAATGTCCCGCGTTGGAGCTCTGATCATCTGGTCACTTTATATACTATATATAAATAGCACAAAAAAATATCCCGTTTTGTTTTACTCCAGACAAGGCTTCATAATTGTGCTACAAGAAACCTTACCCAACTTCATCTTGCTGCAAAAGCTTGTGAAACGTCAAACGCAATAATGTTTACATTGAACAAGCTGTGTGGTTGCGCCAGCAGGTTCTTCGTTACAGCTTTTAGCTGAAAGAGTGTTCTTTAAACGGCTACAAAGCGCTGCTGTTGTGTGTATTTGGAAACATTACAAAGCGTACTGTATAAAAGCAGCTGTTGTATTGGCTGGGACTCTTAATCGATTTGCACATCTTTCGGCAAATCTTCCGGCATTGAATTAAAGTGCAATAAAAGCAACCCAAATAATATCACAGCACATAGACGGATAGCTGTTAAGAAATTGGTGTAGTAGCAATATATCCCGCTTAAAGTTTGTTTTGACAATAATGTTTACATTTGACAAGCTGTGTTGGTATGCCAACAATTTCTTTATTACAGCTTCTAGCTGTAATGAAATCGCATAACGGCTTTCAAAGCGCTGCGGGTTTTGGGATTTGTCAGTATAACGAATTGACTGTATAGTAGCAGCTGTTTTGTTAGTGGGAACTCCTATTCGATTTGCTCAAGTTTTCACATCTTCCGGGAAATCTCCTGGAGTTGGAATAGAGTGGAGTAAAGGCAACCCCAGTGACAAGCGATGGATTTCTGAAAACTGAGTTTGGTAGCTGTATGGTGCTTGTTTTGCAGTCGTGTATTAGCTTATTTATATTTGACTAGCTTCCTTTTATTCAGCGTTGACTGCTTTTATTCGATAGTTACACAACAGAAAGCAAATGACTGAAGCTTATAGCGCTGAACATGTTAGTTGGGTAGCCACGAATGCTTTCACTCACCTGGCAATCATTTAACTCAAGCGTCTATAACTCAGTTCAAAAGCTTGTTACTATAATGTGATGTACGGCAAACTTGTGAGGTAGTGTTTTTCCTACAATTATCACCAAGGACGCCATATTATAACTTTTATATTTACGGCGTGAAGGTGTTGGTACCAGCTACTGTTACTAAACGATTGAATTTTTTTGATCATTTAGTATGAATAGGGAATACTAGCATTCTCACGCCGTAGATATGTGAGTTAGAACATGCTACCCTATACAATTTCTCAGAACATCACATTGTAGTAACAAGCTTCTTTTTTTATCTGTATTAACGAGATTTTTAGCCCTAGGCTAGTTCATCTCGGGACCCACACTTTACTTCCCTTCCGAAGAAAGAACTTACATTTTGCGAGTTGGTCGGGAGTGGGATTCTATCCCAGGTCCTCGGCGTGATAGTCTAATGTTGTAACCATCACACCAGGTCCGCTCCACAACAAGCTTCTGAATTGAGTTATAGACTAATGAATTTAATGATTGTCAGGTAAGTGAAAGCATCCTTGCTACCAACATGTTTCCAAATTATGTTTTGTACTATCTCATCACATATATTTTAATCAGCGTAGCCCCAAAATATACAAAATCCTGTACTTTGGACCAACAATCGTTTCTGATACGCTCTCCATCAAGTGTTCGGGAGCGATAACATCATACAAAATGGCATCGAATCTGTAGAAAGTTATCCAGGGTCTATAAGATGCTGAGGATTTCTTACAAAAATAGAAAACCTGGTGAAATATATTTAAAACTTGCAAAATTTCAGCCGATTTCCACCTGATTCATAAATTGTGCCATACCCGTTTTTTCCGCAATTTATGAATCAGGTGTTTCGCTCCATCTTTATGTGAAGTCGCTATTCTACAGCACTTTGCATTCATAAACATGCTGATTCAACACGTTACAGTAGGTTTCTGCTCGATTTTTCCTCAAAAAGCTATACAGAAACGTCTAAATTGTCATTTTTTTCTAATCGTCAACAGGAGTACGTCTTGCAAAAGCGACCAAAAAATGGCAACAACGACAATATAAAAACCACACCGACAATTTTCGTTGATTTCGGAAACAAAATCGGATTCCACGCTGTAACAACTGTTGTAATGTTCGATATACACAAGGATTTGTCCAACAAAAATACTTTTTAGATGTTTTGTGACAAGTTACCTTTTGATTTTGTTAAATTAGCTTCTACATCAGTGGTGCTCATCCTGCGCCCGCGGGCCGCATGCGGCCCTCCAAGCCTTAAGATGCGAGCCGCGGAGTACTTTAAGACGAATCGAAATTTTTGAACGATTATTTGAAATAACTCGTTAAATTCATTAAAAAATCAAATAAAAACAAAAATTGCTGATCAATTTCACAGTGTTGAACACAAATTAAATGATAAATAAACAAAAAGAACAATCCGTTCTGGTAAGATTCGAAATCGCAACTCCGAAATATTTCGGTATTTCAGCTAAGTCACGAAGCCAGCTCATAGTTATTTATAAGTGGTACGAATCAAATGAAAGTTTGTTAAAAATGTAATCTTGAATCATTTAAAAATTAGTTGCAGTTTTTAAGCGCAGTCAATGCAACTCTTAGCAAATATTTCACATTTCGCCTTTCCGAAGAACATACAAACACAAAGCACGAAGTTTTTGACAAAATTCTCAACAAATCTGAACCTGGTTGCCAATATTGTTTTATTTTCACTGTTTGTTTAAATTTCTATTGTAAGACTCACACATTTTTCGAAACAAAACTTACGAATCCAATTCGAATTGTCCAAGCGAAACTCCTGAACGAACTTAAAGAAAAAAATCTCAGGCGAGATTCATAGAGCGTCTCCTGTGCCCTTTTGGAGAAACTTTTGGGTACATTTTTGGAGAAACTCCAGGAAACATTATTGGAGAAAAATTTTAAGCAATTCTAAGCGGAATAGGGTAGAAGCTTCAGTTTTGGCCAGTCCGGAGTTTTGGCCATAGTGCGGTATTAAGCCTGTTGCGATCTAAATCGGCGTATACTTATTTTTTACTAGTAGATCCTAATACAATATGATGATTACAGCAGTGAAAACCACACGTTTTGATTAAAAACTAGAAGAAAAAAAATTATTTCCTTAAAAAATCAGCTCCCATATATCTATTTTGGCCAGGGTGCTTCTAATTTGGCCACTCCCATAAGAAATACACGTGATTGGCCAAAATAGAAACCAAACTTAAAAATATGGCCAAAACTGCGGCAGTGCTTCTATTTTGGCCAGTGCCACTTTTATTACAAAAATCAAGTATTAGCTTGATTTCTGTATTTTTCCTTCAAAATATAGATTGAAGCCTTTCATTTGACACATTGGTTGTTTTCGTAGGATTATTGGTTATTTTTATAAAAATGATTTCCCTTAGACTGGCCAAAACCGGTGCCCGCACCCTATATGAAGAAACTCAACGAAATATATGGAGAAACTCAATGAGAAAGTTATGGCGATACTGCATGGAAATTATAGGAGCATCTCCTAGAAAAATGTTTTGGTGCCACTCCCGACATACTCACAAAATGTGAGTTCTTCCTTCGGAAGGGAAGTAAAGCGTGGGTCCCGAGATGAACTAGCCCAGGGCTAAAAATCTCGTTAATAAAGATAAATAAAAAAAAAAAAACTTTAGAATAAATTCCTCGAGCAACAAAAAGAGAATTTTCAGGAGTAACTTCGGGAGTAACTACAAACAAGATTCCAGGACCAACTGCATCAAGACACAAAAGATGCCTAGAACGCCTGAGGAAAATTTGAACAATAAATTTGAAGCAACTTTAGAAGATAATGTTGAAGAAACTTCCGGAAACAATTGTTAAAAATCAAATTTTTGAAGAAATTTAATGATGAAGTATTGCATCAACTTTAGAAGAGACTTATGGAAAGAGTTTACTAAACTCTTCAATAAACTCCTGGAAAATTTTCGGAAAAATCCGGAAGCTATTCTAGGAGAAATTCTTGGAAACGGTTAATGAGGAATTCCTGAAGTAACTTCAAGGCAGTTCCAAAGGCAAATCTAAGAGAAGTTCTTGGAGACTTTTCTAAAGAATTATAGAAAAACTAAAAGAAACTTCAAGAAATTTTACGAAAACCTTCTGGAGCAACTCCACAATAAATTTCAGGAGAAAATCCAGCAAACCTTTTTGGAGCGATTCAAAAGAAATTCTTGTAAAAGCTGCTTGACAAGTTCTTGAAGTGGCTTCAAGGCAATTCTAGGGGCAACTTCTAAATTGTTTGATTAAATTTCAATTTGAAGGTCAAACGTTTTTCTCAACCGAACCTATGAATCTAAATTTAACAGTTCAGATTTTTAATAAATATGCTTTAGAATTGTTCTTTTTGTTGTTTTTGTGCATCGATGTTTTATGCGGCTCGCAGGTCGATCCCGAATTGCAAATTTGGCCCACGGTATCCTCAAGCCTGAGCACCACTGTTCTACATAATACACCGTGTCCAATAAGTTCTCATACAAAATCAAATTGAGTTCACCTTTATCCTTCTTTACTAATCGTGTCGTAAGTCCATTCCAGCTGGCACGCACGCGATTTCTTTCGTATTTCGTCTCATTTTAACGTGTAATGGTTTCATGTTGAAGCAAATTAGGTTCCTGTCCTCACCATCACCATCAAGAAAAGAAGAAATATGATATTCTGTATTGGTGAAGAACGAAGCCGTTTTATGTTGTAAATTAAACAAAAATGTCCATTTACCTGTTTTAATGAAATTTGTTGTGTCAAAGAAGCATACCTGCACGTTATCTTGTTGACCCACACCATTTTCACTTCTAAAACATGTTTGTGGTAAAGTTTGTCCAAAATTTACGTTTTATAATGTTCATCTATAAAACAACGATCATTTTAAAGGAAAACAACCCAAGTTGAGCTTAGTTGCAAATTTCTTACTATATCAACACTAAAATTGTATCGTTTTTAAGTCTTAGTATGTCCATTTGGTACAATACTTGGGATAAAAACACAAAAGGTTAAATTTTGAACTCTATTTAGCTACTGTGGAATTTAAAACTTTTCGAACATTTATCTTGCGTGCCGGAGCAAACGGATTTCAGAAAACGGAAGTGTACTGCTAGGCTTATAAAAACAAATAGAAAATAACGTTATTCTGAACCGTATGCTTTATTTAATCAGTCTTATGTGGCCCTTCAATACATACATTCATTTTAAAAATATGAATCATAGATGTGAAATAAAATCATATTTTCTGCATAAGTTGTGGAATAATTTTGTTCACTGGTTCTATTAGTTACATAAGAATTTAAATTACCGTTGTTGCGAAAAATTCTTATCACTTTTTCATGTTTTAAATTTTTTTTGTCTATTTAACTTTTTGTCCCATTCGATTTTTTGTCCATTCGACCTTTTGTTCTATTCGACGTTTTGTTAGAGATTTGCGTGGGAAAGTGTGCTGATCTATGACTTGATGGTGTCCTCTCCAGGAGCTCCTACTGTAATTCCACAGGAATTCCATCCGAAATTTCTCCAGGAATGCCTTACGCGCTTTTTTCCACAAACTTTTTACACGAGTTCTCTGAGATTCCCAGAGAGTTTCTCATGGCAGGCGTGCACGACATTGGTGAAGAGGGGGGGGGGGGGTCAACTTTGTATTAAGGATTCCATCAGAAGTTCCCTTTGGGACTCTTCCAGAATTTCTTCCGAGATATATAAACAGGTTCATTCTAGTATTCTTACCGAAAAATCCTTCTAGGATTTCTCTAAAGATTCCTACTGAGATTTTTTAAGTATTTTATTCTTGAATTCCTTCAAAAGTTAATCCTTGGATTCCCCCAGGTGTTCTTTTGCAGGGTCCTTCCATTATTCTTTTTGGGATTTCTCACTGAGATTATACTGGAAGTTCCTTCTGGGATCCTTCCAGGGTTGGGTTTTACCAGAGATTTCTTCCAGGAATGCTCCAGAAATTCTTACCTAGATTGCATCAGGAATTCATTCCGGGAACCTTCAAGAATTTCTTCCAGAATTTCTCCAAAAACTGGTTTAAAAACAGCTTCAGGGATTTCCTTCCAAATTCCTGCAGGACTCCTTCCGGGATGCTTTGCAAAAGCCTTCCTCCGGGAACTTCTCCCGAGATTCCTCTGGGATTCTTTCAGTAACTGCTTCCGGAATATAATCATGAACTCCTTCCTGGATTCCTCTAGGAACTCGTTCCGGGAATCCGCCACAAACTTCTCTCTGTATTTTTCTAAGAACTTCTTCCGAGATTCCTCCAGGAACTCCTTTAGGGATTCTCCGCGAACTCTTTGGGATTTCTCCGGAAACTCCATCCGGTATTTTCTGGTTATTTTCAGCAGGAACTCCATCCAGTATTCTTGTAGGAGCCAATTACTGGATTTCTCCAGAAGTCCATTTTAGAATTCTCTCAGATCGACTTCTGGAACGAGTTAACAACGGAATTCCTCCAGTTTTTGTGACATTTTCATGTAATTACTCAAGGAGTTCTTTAAGAAGTTCATACAAGAACTCCTCTTTTCAGCTTTGTAACGATCTCCCCCTGGAGTTCCTTCTGAGTGTCATCCAATAGCTCCCTGTGGAGTTTCACTTATGCAGGAGTTCGTTCTTGAAATCCCAGAAAAAAAACTTCAAAGGAACAATCAGAAGGAGTTTTGGAAACAAATCGCGGAGGATTCACAAAACTCCTTCGGAAGGAATTTCAGAAGGAATCCTGGAAGAATCCCAAAGAACATCTAGATAAATCTCAGATGCAGGGATTTCTGTAGGAATCTGCTAAAATTGTGGTTGTGTTTCTAACAGCAAGTTTTGAAATTAAAACTATTTTAAGAAGAATTTTACGTAAAACTTGAGGGTCTATTAGACATAGCTGTAAGGGCGTGGGTATCTACTATCCAGCATATGACCATAGTGGAGGTGACGGATACGTTTCCCGGGTTTTCTTAGGCATCTAGTATCTTCGTGCTTGTCACAGTTAATAGCTGTAAAAGTGTTCATAGAACAGTAAGCTGAGAAGCAGACTTTGTCCCAGTGGGAACGCTACCCCAAGAAGAAGAAGAAGAAGAACGTAAAACTTCTGGAAGTATATCGAGCAGAGCTCGTGGAAAGCTCAGAGCTTCCTGACATGAAAACTAAAAAAACTTTTGGATGAAATTCCACTAATAAAATAGAAATTTCTATTCTAGAGGTGGTGGGGTAAAGTGGATAGGTGGGGTAAAATGGACAGGGTACATTTTCATGGCTTTTATTGTTTTTCAAGATGTTTTAAAGAGCTTATGCCTAAGCATAAATCATTATACTTTTGCTGATCTTGAACATTAAAATCAAACAAACCTCTTCAAAATGACAAAAACTTTAAAGATCACGTGAAAAATCGGAAATGATGTAAAATCTGCTTATCATTGCTAAGGTTTTTTTCGTAAGTTATTTTATAATTATTACAAGTTTTACACCCTAAACAACTAATAAAGTCCACATAGATGAATATATTTGAACGGAAAAAAAATTTAAGTTTAGTAAAAAAAAAAGTGGAAATGATTTTAACATAATCAGACGGTGGGGGTAAAATGGACAATCGGTTCAAATTCCATCAAAATTTCATATTTTTTTTTGCAAACTCCAGAATCATCAACCGTCATACACACCGTGAGATAGTTGCAGTTAAAATTTATAAAAAAATATGTTACCTATATCTACAAAATATCATTTTCATCCAAAACAGTACTTGTTTTTTACACTAATTTAACAATAATTGTTTAAGTGTGTGTTTAAAGCTTGTATTAAAAGTTTGAAAACAACAAAATAAAGGTTTCGTGTGATAGTTTGCCATTAAAAACATAGAAATAATATGCTGTTATATAACTTTTAATGACTCGTTCATTTTACTCCTTCGATTGTCCTGTCCATTTTACCTCCACCGATTTTTTTCACGCTATTTTTATGCACGTTTTGGTGAAGGAAATAATCAAAGAAAACAATATTTTTTAAAATGTAATCCATTACAAGATTTCTAGAGTACCATCAGGGTACCAGATTCCGCTCATCTAAGGCCAGTTTTGCAGAAAAACATCATCTGTTAAATGACTGGTAATCCAATTGGTAATGTTTTTGCATTTTATGTTAGTTTAATCTAAGTACAATCAGATAGAAAACAAGACTTATGTGGAACTTTTCAAAAAGGTATGATTTTATTACAATTTGTATGAGACCAAAGTGGTCCTAATTCCGCTCACGGACAAATGTATGCCATCTTTTAAATAGACTTTTGCGGAAAAGTGAATTATTTTTGCAACTCTATGTTTTTACAATTATTTTTTTCTGTTCAGTGAGAATGTATAATAGTGATTAAATACACTGTGCACTAAAATCGACAGATTTTACGATTTTCACGTATTTTTTGCGTGAGCGGTTATTGGAACACATAAAATTTCCTACAGCTTTTTTGGGTCCAATAGCCGCTCAAAAAATTCTACTGTTTTGTTTTTAAAATTTATGTTATTCGGTAGATATTGCATAAAATGGCTTTGCTCTCATATGATTTATATTGTCCAAGAATATCAGCGACGAAAAGAGTGTATTTATGCGTGAAAACTTGATATTTGCAATAGTGAGCGGCTATTGGGTCATGAGCGGCTACTGGTACACTGACGGTATATCATTACCTTCCATGTTACTCGGAAAAGCAGATGGATTTTGCCGCATTTTCACTGGAAACAACCACAATGCTTAGATTATCCACTTTACCCCCACTACCCCTAACATAATGTATTGAAAATCTCAAATTTAGACATAAATTTCATCTACAGATTGAAACTGCATTAACTAGCCCGCTTTGTATGTCAGGCCCATGTTGTTTTTTAATACGAATCACATTTTTTGTCATTCATGAGGTCATTTAAAAAAAAATTGATATCTTTCCCATCTCATTTCATAGCTCAATATGCCACGAAAAGCGTATGCATGAACTTAACGCGTTTATTGAAAAAAAAAAATGGAGTTATAGTATTAAACGTAGGCTCTTTGAAAAACTACATGCGCAGAAAGGCAGATTAAAACTTATAAATCCATTTTTCCATAAGTTCAGTCTAAAATTGCTTTAGTAATGATTAGAAATTTCGCAAGAAGTTCGTTTGTCTTTTCTCTTCTCCTGGGTTTCAAAAACCCATAAAAAACATGGAACAAAAATATCTGGGAACTATTTTTGTACACGGAGTAGACACTAGGTGAAACTGCCTACTTAAAGTCTACTGGTAATTTAAAGGCACCCTTAATCGACTTAAAACAACATTGCAAATGGGATAATTGTGAAAATCGTTTTAGAAATTTCCCAAATCGTCGATATATGCTTATTGCCGTGCCAATTAGGTGATGATGGATTCGTATCGACGATGCAAGGTAATGATGATGTATTTTAGCTATAAGAAAACTAGAACAAAAACACAACAGTTTAGGTTCTGACGAGTATTGCGTAAGATTTGAAACACTACGAGATTTCAGTTGACCTCACACTTTTTACCTTTTGCCGACAATTCTTCTTCCCATGAACCTCTCTCAATATAATCTGATGTTTTCTCTTTTATTTTCTTCTTATCTCTTTCTTTCTACTCGATTAGGTATCCGCCACGTGAAGCCCCTCGGCCATACATGGGCCATCCCGTCAAAGCGGATGCTATGGGCTATTACGAGCAGCCACCTCAACCGGTCCCAGTTCAACAGCCGGCTCCTCTGGTTAGCTCAGAACCTCCGCCACCCGGATTCGAAGAGCAAGATAGTTGGTCCGGTAAGCAGGACACGGAGTACCGAGCACCAATCGCCGCCCCAGCTCCAGCTGCTTCAGCGCCGGAGGAAACTACCTATGATTACCATAACACGCCAAAAAGCCATGACCACGAAAGGGCTCATACTCCGGTCATTCGTGACGATAGGCACGAACACACTACTCGATCACATTCTAAGGATAAAGAGAGCAAGAAGAAGACTCGTGACGAAAGCACTGATCATCACCGTAGCCGGGAGGAAAGGCGAGCTAGGTCGAAAACGCCGGAACGGCATGAGAAGGAAAAATCATCCAAACGTGGTGACCACGACAAAGAAAAGGATAGGGACAAGAAACGCAACGAGGCGAAGCGGCTGCTAGAAAAAGAGCGAGAGCGTGAACGAGAAAGGGAAAAGGAACGAGAGAAAGAGCGTGAAAAGGAAGCGAAACGAAAGCAAAGAGATTCCAGTGAGGAGGAAAAGAAAGAAAAGAAAAAAGATAAGGAGAAGAAAAAGAAGAAAAAGGAAAAGGAAGCCGAGAAAAAGAAACACAAAAAGGAAAGAAAGGAGAAGGAAAAGGAGAGCCGCTCGAAAGAGAAAAAGAAGGAGAGAAAGACGGTTGAAAAGGAGGAAGCAGATAGTTCCCAGCAACCAGCAACCCCGAAACATGCTCCGAAGCATCACTCTGTTGAGGAGGCGGCGGCTGCTCTACTGGACAGGCAACAACCGGAGGTTGACACAACTCAGGAATATATTGGTCAGGAATTCGACGATACTTTTGTTGAAACTGACCGATCTCTCAACATTAGTAAAACGGCATCCGAAGGGGAAGATGCTGCCTATCGTGAAGAGCCTTCCAGTAGTCACAATCAACCCGATGAATTGCCTCCTGCACAGCTTGATAACAGCCACGACCACAGTGATCTGTACTCGGATATTCCAGACAAGTACGAAGAAGATCAGCTGGAGAAATTAGTTCTCGAGGGTCACCATGGCGAAGAGGACATTGATCTGGTGAACAGTACTGGTGTGGTCAGTACGGAGGATCATCTGCCGGAAGACATCAAACGATCAGATTCCATTTTGGATCTCCACGCAAATGTGGACTTTGAAGCAGAGCTGGAGGAGGGTGAGCACATGTCTCCACCGAAGTTCATCGGAATCCCGGAACTTTCCAAGTGGGAAATGGAAGAGGACGGTGCCGTTATTTCGAGTTCGGAAAGGAAACCATCTTTGGAGGAGCCCGCTGTGAGCGTGAAATCCGAAGAATCATCCGGTAAGGTGACCAACGAGGTGCTGAAGCGAGCTGAGAATGCCATTTTCACGCGGGCCATTGCCGCGATTCGACCGATCGAGATCAAGAAGATCAGCGTGGATCGACAGAAGCTGTACTCGAACGAGATAGTGCTGGACGATGAGAAGCCGACGCTGGAAGTGAAGGTCGAAAAGCAGCAGGATGAACTTAAACGGTTCCAGGTGAGTGATGTGCGAACTTTTTATTACCTACAATACAACAGTGATTAACCGATTTTTGTCAGCTCCTGGTTATATTTTACGATGAAAAGATTAATACATTTTCAAATCAATTTTTAACTCTAAAACTGAAAGGATGACCAGACTACTATGATTTGGCAATTTTTGCCACGTATTTTTAAATCTGGACCACTGTGTGTCGCGAATGTTCGTGTGACCAACATCTACTTTGCCACGCCCTTATGGGTTACTGCACGAATTTATACTGGCCTGCTTACTCTCATACGAAATTTGACGTTTGAGCGGTTTCGACACCGCTCAAACGTCAAATTTTCTGTGAGAGTAAGCAGGCCAGCATAAATTCGTGCAGTGGACCATAGCGTCAGTGCTGGTCCTACAAGTGTCAAACCATTTTTTATAGCAAAAACAAAACAACCGCAATAACATGCGTATTTAAAAATAATGGATAAATACATCTGAGGTTTGAAATAAAATTCGATCTAGTTTCTCATACATCTACTGTCTGGAGGTATTCCAGAAGGGGTCCTGTCACGGTCGCCATATCATATCTTTGTCGTTCACTAATGACCTCATATTTTTTTGTTCGACTTAAACACAACGACTGTCGGAATAACTCTAACATTATTGTTCAAAATATCTTACCAGCTAACTTAACAAATCTTTACTAATGGTGGAACCTGGACTGCTATATTGAACATATATGAATATGAAAGATACGGCACAAGCTCAACACATACCAACATTTTTCAAGAAATATGCCATCACCGGTCAACAATTGCCACACGCGTTGTTGAACAGTGATGTTGAATTTCTTGTCACGTATATTTTAAAACATCGGTGCATATTTGAAAAGGCTTGAAATTCGACCAACAACACGGAATCATTCTGGGTCTGCTTTGGAAACATGTGGCAAAGAAATGCATAGGTAGGTACATAAGTGTGTAATGTACAAAGGAAAATTTATTGGCTTTTTGCCTTACGAGCAACGTCGGTTGACTCTTGAGAAATGAAACTTTCTAACCTTACGAGAAACGTCGGTTTTCCAGGAAGGTTATATGACATGATTTTTAGGTACAGTACATATTCCATTTGGCATAAAGTCGCTTGCACAATGCTTATTTGGCCTAACATTGAGATAAGTGCAGTAGCAGCATTCATTTTTTTATGTCTTTATTAGAGAGACTTTCAGCCCTTGGCTGGTTCGTCAAAACATTCATCATTTTCATGAGTAGTTTTTCTCTGTTATTTTCAAAACAATATCTAATTTCATAAACACTTCACTGCCCTCGAACGTATAAATGTCACATGTTCCATTTCGACATTTTTGAGGTTTTTATGCCAAACGTCATATTTAGATACGCATTTTTTCAAATAGGGTTTTTGACCCCATTCCCGGCACAAAATTGTGAATTACCTAAATTCACAACGAAAAGATCGTTTCCGTCCACTTCACTTCTTCCATTTGAATCAGATACCTTATAGCGTGAGCTTGTTGCTAACAGTGATTGTTATGTAGATTTTCGGCCAGAAAGTTCATTTTGAACGAGTTTACTGCACCTGGTCCAGCGCCAATTCTCGGCACCAGTGCCGAATTTCCAGCAATATCAAATGGGGAAATCTCTTCGGCACCCATCTTTGTGCTGCCGAAGTGCACTCGTCTGCGTGTAATATTTGTTTTGAGAACTTTTGCGGCTTTAGAATGAAAGTGTAGCTTATTGACTGTGACGGAGGATCCTCCGGATGTAATCCTTGGAGACATGTGTGGAAAGAAGACACAATAAAGAAGACAGGAAATTGGGGAAATGCGGGAAAAAGTCGGAAATTGAAAGTCATCGGGAAATAGGGGGATTAGGGGCATAATGGACACCCGGGGCGAAATGGACACCCCTGTTTTTGCCGAAACCGTTGACTTTTATGTAAAACTTTTAATGCATAAGTGTAAAGGAATAAGTCATGGTTCTATTTTTCAAATTTACCATTTATATTGCTCCAAAATAACTAAAATATCATTGAAATTGAAATATGTTTTTCATATGGTGAAATTCTTATAATTTCGAAGCAGCAGCAAATAAGGTATTGCGAGTGTTGGAGTGTGTCCACAATAAAACCAAGTAAATTGTTACCTTATCTACATATATACAAAGATTAAGCAATGGATGAAGTATTTTATTTTTGATCAGAATTTACTTAAAATAGCACTTTACTATTACTTTAGAGCTTTTAGTAGAACTTGTTACTTCAGACTCTAGTTTAATTTAAAAACACTTCACTAATACTTTACTTTTGCAAAAGAAAATAAAAAATGAATAACTCTTTTAAAGAAAAACTAGAAAGGACGAGCAAATTCCTTTTAATTCTACTACTGTGCTTATCTTCGGACAGATAGGCCTATTTCGTCTGTGACTTACAGACTTCTTCAGTGTCAGTCGAGCACTTGACACTGAAGAAGTCTGTAAGTCACAGACGAAATAGGCCTATCTGTCCGAAGATAAGCACAGTAGTAGAATTAAAAGGAATTTGCTCGTCCTTTCTAGTTTTTCTTTAAAAGAGTTATTCATTTTTTATTTTCTTTTGCAAAAGTAAAGTAT